>NC_086447.1:71843220-72208220 GCF_028390025.1 Pseudophryne corroboree
TGACTTCCATTTTAATGAAGTGACCCGATCTACATGACCCCTACACCACAGTAATAAGAAAGCACTTGTAAGAGTGATCTGTCGATTGCCCGTAATGTACTTTGTTATTTGTCCGGATGTCCTGTCTCCCCCTCCCATGTTTCCCCCCTCCCATGTTTCAAAAAAATTTTTGTAGCCCCTTGTTTATATATGTTCAAGAAAAAGTAAGCGTTGGGAAAAAAAATGATCTGTCTAAAGTAAACCTAAAAATAACACACAAGTACTGTTGACATGTTAAATGTCGGCACCATGAAACATGTCAACATTTTAACCATGTCAGCATTTTTCTGAATGTCAACATTTTTCTTGTTGCGCTCATGTTCACGTTGACATTCTGGCCAGATCCCAGTCCTGGATAATGATGTAGCTGCCCGGTGTAAGGGAGTCTGCACCCAACGCTCATCCTGATTGAGTGCTCAATCCTTGGAGAGCCGGCACGCGGGGTGATTCCTACGGCTTCCTCACTATCCGGACCTTATAGGGCTAATGTGGGCTAATCAGGTTTTATTTTTCCATTTTCTGTGGTGCCCCCCCAAATAGCAGTCATAAAATAAAATACTTAGATGTCTATACCAAAAAATACAATGCCTAGATCAGTCATGGGAACAGTAATTTTCACATTTTTTTTTTGCATGTCCACATTCTCCCGGTTGATGTTGTGCCTCTGTGTGGTCTATGGTGCCACCCACTTAATTGTAGTGTGAATTGTGCCAGCTTCACCGTATTTGTTAATTGCTCATAAGGCTTACATACTGTATGACATGCAGCAGATACCCTGAGTGACACCAGCTCAGGCACAGTCAGTATGACGAACTAACACTCTGCTGTGATTGGGTGGGCACCTCAGTACCCTATGCTATCTGCCAATCATAGCAGAGATTATCTACTGACTGCGAGTGGTGTGAGCTGGGACACTGTCTGAGCTGTTGCCACACGGGCCAGTTGCTACACGCTTGTCATGTGAGTGTTTCGTGATAGGGCCGAATAAGCAGGAGAAAAAATAATATTTTTTTTGAGATAGCGGCTTAACCCTGCTCCAGACACTGACTTTAACATTCAAATGGAGAGAGAAGGGCAGAGGAAGGCAAAGGCTGGTTATATGTGCATACTTGCCTAATCACCCAGGTTGTCAGGAAGGCTCCCTAAAATTGTGCAGTTCTCCCGGAAGCCAGAAGAGTGGGCAAATCTCCTTTAGCTAGCTGCACCCACCAGCGGCTGCCCACTTCACGACTGAAGTGAGCGTTCTTGGCATCACAATGGCAGTATCCACAGCATTGTCTAGCAGTAGACGGGATCCGGTCTCTAGGTCGACAAGACTTAGGTCGACCACTTTTGGTGGATAGTAAGTAGATCGACATGGTTTCTAGGTCGACAGGGACTCAAGGTTGACATGTTCTAGGTCGACATGACACAAGGTCAACATGAGTTTTTTGGGAAAAAAAAATTTTTTTGACCTTTTTCATACTTTACGATCAACGTGGACTACAATTGGGAATGGTAACCTTGCCCGAAGCATGGCGAGCGAAGCGAGCCATGCGGGGGGACACGGTGCACTAATTGGGGTTCCCGGTCACTCTACAAAGAAAACGACACCCAATTTTTTTAAAAAAAACCTCAGGTTGACCTTTTTTCATGTCGACCAAGTACATGTCGTCCTAGGGTCCCTGTCAACCTAGAAACCATGTCGACCTACTTACTGTCGACCAATAGTGGTCGACCTAGACACTGTCAACCTAAGTCTAATCTACCTAATATACAACACCCCAGTAGACAAGGCCACAATTATGCCATTGTACCATCCCCCAACACACACACACGTCCCACTTCTGTCGCACCACACTCCCTACAGTGCCAATGTGGATGCCCCCTGCCAAAACTACCATTTTATTCAGATTGGGATTTCATTTCAGTTTTGGATGAACATTTTGAAGAACTGTGAAAATCATGTAATTTGGACCTGTTTTTGTTCTTAAAGTATGAACATCAATAACATTCATTTTCACTCATTTCTAGACAATTTTGGCCACCAAAATGGCATCTGAAAAAAAAAGTGCAATTCAAAACACAAAATTTCAGATTTAAAATCCAAGATCCGACATTACGAGAAGACCCCAAACTGGGACTCTGTTCGACTCGGAATTTTAAGAAATCCAAACCAGGACCCTATTCAGATTTTAAAAGAAAAAAAAACCAAAATGATTGTACATCTCTAGTGAGAACCACTTTCTGCAGCAAAAAAAGCCAAAGAAAGGGGCTGCCACTGCTTCACAATAAATAGACTGTGGGTGGTATAAAAAGTCAACATTCAATCATGTGGACACTGGTATAATGTTGACATCGGATTAGCGGTGATTTACCTACTCCCAGTGTCTCCATCAGCGGGTTCTGGCAGTCGCGTGTGCAGCAGTTTCAGGGAAGTTGTGATGGAGCGGCATTTCCGGTAAGCATTCTTCCCCTATCCTTACCCCTAACCAACATTGAGAATGTTGAGATTTCACATGATGACATTTCAGTTATCGACCTTGTGAACATGTCGACATTCCGAAGATGATGACGTTATGTTCACATTTCAACAATATTGACATCGTAAATGTTGACACTGTGGTGTCGAAATGATGAGTGCAACCCAATAGCTCACCTCTGCTAGACCATAGGCACCATCCACTTCATTATCCATCAGTACTGCTTGATATAAATCAGGGCATTCCAAGCCCCTGATTGGCTGTGTCTTATATTGAAAATATGATGCAGCCCCTGATTGGTTGTATAACCGTTATCTTTTCTCTTCTACATCCTCAGATGTACAAGCAGCTTAATACTGTAGCTGATATTTCAGAAACACTTCTGTTGTTCTGTATTGTTTGCCATAGTGATTGCGCCAAGATGGGAAAGTGGCGCTTATCACATCCAACGTTTTATATTCAGAACTTTGGGATGGTGACTTACAGTGTTTGAACATGGAGGTTTTCTGTTTGTTGATAGAGGGATCTATTTACTAAGCCTTGGATGGAGATAAAGTGGCCGGAGATAAAGTACCATCTAACCAGCTCCTAACTGTCATTTTTCAAACCCAGCCTGTGACATGGCAGTTGGTAGCCGATTGGCTGGTACTTTATCTCCGTCCACTTTATCTCCATCCAAGGCTTAATAAATAGACCCCTTAGTCTCTATTACATACAGTATGGAGATTGCTTCACATTAGCAATTTTGTGTCCAGTCAGATCGCTCCAGCACCGCCCCCCCATCCCCTACCCCTCCCTTCCTCCCCCACAGCGGCAGTAGGACACTTGGCCTTAAACCCAGAAGTTCAGTTCTTATCGGGAGATCTGTTCTTTGCAATTTTAATCACATTTCATGGTAGGACAGGCATTATGTATGCTGTTATGTATCCGATAAGAGGCAGGATGTACCGCATTGTGCATGCAATGCTTAGTATATCATGCCCAATGTGTGCAGGGCAATGGAGGTATCAGGAAGCACCGACTGATAAATGTATAGTGGAACGGGAGAGGAGTGGATGGCTGGAGATGGAGAAACACAGCGGGAGGAGGAAGGAGAAATATGGGGGATACGTGGCGCCAAAAGCATAAGTATGCCGGTACCCAAGATTTCTGTTGATGGCCACACCTGGGAGCCAAGCATTAGGATGCAACTGATTGGATTCGCCATTGAAGGGAAAAGGGTTGGGACTACAGACAAGCAAGGATTGTGCTCATGTCATGACCTTGTAATCTTGGTTGTAGCTTCATTGCGTTCTTCACAGGTCTCCCGGATGAGAAAATACAGTCCACCCAAATGAACTATAGATTATGACAATACCCTTCTATGGTATGCCACCCACTTGGTTCTATCTACTAAATAACATTGAAAGAGGCCCTACAACAATTGGCCCTATTGAGACAAGCAACAGACAGCGTGTAGTGTATTTGACCTGTCACTAATTACCTCCTGCCATTATAAAACCCACAATGGCAGTACAACAATACACAATTTACGGTCACTAGTTATTATACCTGTGAACCAACCGTGGGGAGCACACTTTATCTAATAGTACGCTGGGCAGAGAAGGGTCGTCTATCAAGATCTATTGCACCACACACACAAGCATACAGATGGGTCGAAGAGACTTCATGGCACCACACATCCACACAATGGACATGAATTGGTCAAATTATTGTGCTAGTTGGGGATGACAGCGATATTTGGTTTGGGAACGGGTCAGCCCCTTCACACCCCCATGAAGCAACCATGCAATCTTCTCTGATTCAAGCTCACCAAAGAAGAGCAGTGTCCTACCTTCACCGTACCAGAAGACGATGGGGACAACATATTCTGTGATGAGATTCCAGCATCCATATAGCATCTCTTTCAGGAAAGTCACCATGGCCCCCACCAAGCATAGTACTCTTTCCTCTGCCTTTTACTCCAATGTTGGGCTCTGCTCCTCGGTCCAATATTGTGGGAGAAATATAGTCCCCAGCAGCACAGAGTAATTCAGGAGATGAGTGATGTGTTTGTGAGGACTTGGTTCCATTTGCCAGGGGCAGTGTCATGGTTTGAGCAGGTTACGTAGGAAGCAGGAAGTCATAGACAGAGTTATTCGGGCCGGAGCAGGGTACCCCAACAGCAGCACAAAGTATATCAGGAGATAAGTGTTGTGTCAGTAAAAACAGGACTGCATGTGACAAGGCCAATGACATGATGGGAGGAAGGTAGTGGAGGCAGCAGGAATTCACAGACTGAGAGTTATATAGTAGAAGGAGCAGTGTCCCCAGCAGCACAAAGTATATCAGGATATGAGTGATGTGTTAGTGAGGGCAGTGCGTGGCTTATGTCAGACCATCAGTCAAGAGGCAGATTGTAGTGTAAGTTTGGTGCAGTTTGCAAGCCAATCATGGCTCATAGATTAACAGCATTTAAGTAGCGCCACCAATTTGAATTTGGCAGGGATTGCTATATAATCATGGCTAGCGGGCTGACAGCCAATCAGGACCGGATGCGGCTCGCCACATCACAGCTCCACTCACTCATGGTGCCTGACTTCAGACGCCACCGAGCGAAGCAAGCATTCTGTCAACGGTGACGAGTGGTAGAAACCATCCAGGGAAGAGCTCTGTTGGCTGCAAAAGACTAGGTGCGACGCCAGCTAGATGAAGAAAGAAAAAGACAGCATCGCTGGCCAGAACATGTCAGCAGCAGAAGAAGGAGCTTGAGGACTGGAGAGGTTTCATGTCATGGGAAATTAAAGTGAAAGAGCTATAAACTAAGCTCCCACACTGCAGCCTCTACCAGCATACAGGTAGGCATCCTTGGCCACCGGTAATATTTAACACCTCCTTAGACCACCAGGGTTGTCAGACATTCATGCCTTTAAAGGACTAATAAAAGGGCAGGCCACATCAAGACCAGCCAGCTTGGGAAACATGCCAGTGTGTGCAGAGACAGTATGCTTTCCATATAGAGGAATTATCTGTATAATCAGCTCTAAGCAAGATGAGGCGATTGTGCACTAACTGCAGATGAACCTGACGGGATTGGAGGAGTCTCAATCAGGCTTGGGAAGGTATGTGCCTCATCTGAAAAATATACAGGTCAGTGCCCTTTTCTATTAGGAGCCAGCAATTTACTATTCCTGAGGAAGCTCAAAGTTTTATCCGTATATTGAAGACATAATTTTATACACTATATTCGTCTATGGAAGACCCTACCTTACATATTTCAGCTATTAAATAAGTTTGTATACAGTAGATTTAAAGATTTAAAGAGGAATATGAACATTTTAGTTAATATTAAACAAAATTACACTTGCCTTGGGCGCACCATTTTACAGATCAACCAGTATCATGCCAGTCAGTACTCTCTTTTTATGGAAAACTGTTGAGGAGGGGATTTTATTTGAATCAGGCAGATAGAGGAAAGGAAAGACCGAAGAATAGAGCAGGACAGTTATAGCCACCAGACAGCAGCTGCACATGCTCTTCAACCCGTCAGGGACTCAGAAAAGTCTTGAAGGCTACGTTGAAGCTAGAAAGGCTTCCTGGATCCTCATAGAGGGCAGTGAGGATCGCACACCTAAAGGCATCTATAGATGGCATAAGAGGTACCGTCACAAGCAGCGGTAAGCTAAGATAGATAATGAACGGATGAGTGAGTGCTAAAGAGGATATGACTTGTTTAAATGGAGCCCTAAATAAATAGGGATGGGGAACTGGGATATTAACTATTTAGCTGGTGCACTTGCAATCATCCACCAGACTCTGCCCTATGGCTTTAAAAAAAAAAACACAGAAAAATCCCCCAGATCTCCTCCTGATCCCCCGGTCCCTTGGTGAGTGTTAAGATCAGCTTCAACTGAGGGGACTGATGATCAGATCCACCTGACATACACTCTACTGCTCTCTGTAGGACGGTGAGTGGAAGCAGCCAGTGTCACTGTAGAGTAGGGTAATGACACTGGTGGTGAGATCCATTTATCTTAATTAAATGTAAAAAACAACAATTTCTATGCCTTTTCGTAAATAAATAAATAATCATCAGTTTAGTCGTTAATGTTTTTGTGTAGGTTAATAATTTAATATGATGCTGCTGGGCGGTGGGCTTTAAATGTAAGTTTGTATTGGGGTTGGTACTTGGCTGTTAATATAATCATGTGCTCCTTATTTTAGGTAGCCAATAAAGTATCCAATAGGCAGCGGAGGGCTATCGGGCCCCCTTTAAAAGCCCACTTTGGGATTTCATTTGATGGTGGGTGTGAACAAATGATGAATTGATGGTAGCTATTTAATATAATAGTGTCATCTTGGTGGTGCCTATTAAATTAAAATGGGTTGTTGCAAATATAAATTGAATTCACTATTATGGTTTACTGTACAATCCAGCCTGGACTCTGTCCCAACTGCAACTTGGAGGTATGTCCGCTACCCCTGCTCTGTCCCCATGCCTGCATACTTATCCATTCTCAACGGGGCATCCTCCTCTATAACACGGTCCCGTGCACTGGATTTGAACCTTAGGAATGCTAGGGACCCACCTGCTGAGGTCACCTGGCCTTGGTAGGTGGGCTCATATTTTTGTCCAAATTTATGCTAAGAACCTCAATTTTACACCATTTTAAATCGCAGAGTTTATCATAATTGTTCTGATCAGCAGTGTTCATAGTACTTACAGCGTGCACCTGCAATTTTTTTCTGTGTGTCCTCTATGGCTTTGCAAGGATCTTTCCATTGCTCTAGCAGTTGGAGATGGGCAGAAGATTATTATGTAGATATAAGAGGAAGAAGATTATTATATACTGTATATAAAAAAGAAATAGTTATAGAAAACTGATATAACATTTCTTCCATTATCTTCCATCGCTATAACTGTGTAACACACAATGCAAAAACTATTCTCCAAAAGTAAGTTTAAGGATCTATATGAATAAGGAGTACAAGTAAACTTCGTGCAATACTTTACAGAACACATACAGAGCAGGCATCTCAGACAAGCATTGTGCGTTGCAGAAGGGACTCCCGGGTGCAGGGAATGTAACAGTACGCTGTACAATTGAACTGAACATTAAGAAGACAAATCTGACAATTGCAGAATAAAGTAGCCCCCGGTGGCTGCCTATGAATAAATAGCACAGTGGCTGACTACCAAGTTCAGCCTTCACATTTCTCTCTGTCGCCTGGTAATAGTCCTTTTCTCCCACTCCTCCAAACGCTGCGTAGCTGTGCCAAAAATCACACTGCAACTGCGCTGCGCTTCCCGGTAATTATACACTGCCCCATTTGTGGGGGCTCGGCCATTTGTTGTTAGGGATTAGCAGCTGCTGACAACTTCAGCAAACAGTTCAGGCCAGATTTAAGCAACCTGTATTATATTAAGTGGAATCAGATTTGAAAAGTGAAAAAAAAAAATACAATAACAATAAAACATCAGCAAAATCAAAATTTTAAAAGTAGAATTAATATTATAATTTACTTGAATTTAGGCTTCATACTTGCTTTCAAAGTCCTTCTTTTACTAAAGCATCTGACATCACCATCAACATCCCTTAAAAACAACAAAAAGCAAAAACAGTCATTTCCAGTATGAGCTGATGATAAGCCCTGGATAATCAGATGCAGGGCTGGATTAAGGCTAGCGGGGACCCAAGGGGCAACTAAATTGTTGAGGCTCCCACTAGTATAATTGCAGCAGCGTGGGCAGGGACGTACTGTCCCTGCCCACGCTGCTGCAATTTTACTAGTGGGAGCCCCAACAATTTAGCCGGGTCAGTGCCTTGCAGGATTTCACTTTACTATCCTGCCAGGCTGACTGTACCCCAAAGGGGACTACTGAGCCACCAGAGGGGGACTGCTCTGCTTCAAACAGCAGTGTGTGGGGGGCCCTAATGTGTGGGGTCCTAGAGACAACCGCCCCTGTTGCCCCTCCCTGAATCCGTCCCTGATCATAAAGGTACTTGTCAGAGCCTGAGGATGGGAGTCAGGATATTAGGAGGAATCCCCTTGTATCTCAGTGGCCTGTAATGTAGCTGCACTAGGTAGGACAGGCAGCTGATATTGCAAAATACTCTATCTCTGGTGACATCACAACTCTACGTCCATCACAGTTTGTATTAGGTTGGGTGGGATTTTTTTATTAAACATCATTAAAGATGCTTTTACACTAAAATCAGCAACGGGGTGTGTGACTACATGCACATGGGGTGTGGCCACGGTCGCTGTGACACGGCAGTGCTCCAAGTATGTTGAAGCCACAACTCCAATCCAGAATTACCATCCACCGATGTTGGGCGTTTCGTATTTAGATTTATTGAGGCAAACACTGTCATGAATACCGTATGTCTGTTCTATTACCCCGCACAGTTCTGTTTAGCACAGCGTCACAATGCCACGGCTCCGTGCATATTATGACAAGGCGGAACCTGTCAGTAAGAAAAATTGTAAGATTGAAATCAGTGATATCATTATCTATCATTTTATGTAATATTAGGAAACCTGAACAATTATCAGGTGCAATTCAGACATGAGCAAAAATAAACGTTAGCATGCAAAATTTGTAAAGATAAATATCTCAAAATTCTATTAACTTCACGCCTATGCTTTAAAAAATAAGAATTTACTTACCGATAATTCTATTTCTCATAGTCCGTAGTGGATGCTGGGGACTCCGTCAGGACCATGGGGAATAGCGGCTCCGCAGGAGACAGGGCACAAAAAGTAAGCTTTTAGGATCACATGGTGTGTACTGGCTCCTCCCCCTATGACCCTCCTCCAAGCCTCAGTTAGGTACTGTGCCCGGACGAGCGTACACAATAAGGAAGGATCTTGAATCCCGGGTAAGACTCATACCAGCCACACCAATCACACCGTACAACTTGTGATTTGAACCCAGTTAACAGTATGATAACAACGAAGAAGCCTCTGAAAAGATGGCTCACAACAATAATAACCCGATTTTTGTAACAATAACTATGTACAAGTATTGCAGACAATCCGCACTTGGGATGGGCGCCCAGCATCCACTACGGACTATGAGAAATAGAATTATCGGTAAGTAAATTCTTATTTTCTCTAACGTCCTAGTGGATGCTGGGGACTCCGTCAGGACCATGGGGATTATACCAAAGCTCCCAAACGGGCGGGAGAGTGCGGATGACTCTGCAGCACCGAATGAGAGAACTCCAGGTCCTCCTTAGCCAGAGTATCAAATTTGTAAAATTTTACAAACGTGTTCTCCCCTGACCACGTAGCTGCTCGGCAAAGTTGTAATGCCGAGACCCCTCGGGCAGCCGCCCAAGATGAGCCCACCTTCCTTGTGGAGTGGGCATTTACAGATTTAGGCTGTGGCAGGCCTGCCACAAAATGTGCAAGTTGGATTGTGCTACAGATCCAACGAGCAATCGTCTGCTTAGACGCAGGAGCACCCATCTTGTTGGGTGCATACAGGATAAACAGCGAGTCAGATTTTCTGACTCCAGCCGTCCTTGAAATATATATTTTCAATGCTCTGACAACGTCCAGCGTCCTCCAAGTCGCTAGTAGCCGCAGGCACCACAATAGGCTGGTTCAAGTGAAAAGCCGAAACCACCTTAGGCAGAAACTGAGGACGCGTCCGCAGTTCTGCCCTGTCCGAATGGAAAATCAGATATGGGCTTTTGTACGATAAAGCCGCCAACTCTGATACTCTCCTGGCTGAAGCCAGGGCCAGTAGCATGGTTACTTTCCATGTAAGATACTTCAAATCTACCGATTTGAGCGGCTCAAACCAATGGGATTTGAGAAAATCCAAAACTATGTTGAGATCCCACGGTGCCACTGGAGGCACAATCGGGGGCTGTATATGTAGTACACCTTTGACAAAGGTTTGTACTTCAGGCACTGAAGCCAATTCTTTCTGGAAGAAAATCGATAAGGCCGAAAATTGAACCTTAATAGACCCCAATTTGAGGCCCATAGACAATCCTGCCTGCAGGAAATGTAGGAATCGACCCAATTGAAAGTTCTCCGTTGGGGCCTTCTTGGCCTCACACCACGCAACATATTTTCTCCAAATGCGGTGATAATGTTGTGCGGTCACTTCCTTCCTGGCTTTAATCAAGGTAGGAATAACTTCCTCTGGAATGCCCTTTTCTTTTAGAATCCGGCGTTCAACCGCCATGCCGTCAAACGCAGTCGCGGTAAGTCTTGGAACATACAAGGTCCCTGCTGAAGCAGATCCCTTCTTAACGGTAGAGGCCACGGCTCTTCCGTGAGCATCTCTTGAAGTTCCGGGTACCAAGTCCTTCTCGGCCAATCCGGAGCCACGAGTATTGTTCTTACTCCCCGTAGCCGTATAATTCTCAGTACCTTTGGTATGAGAGGCAGAGGAGGAAACACATACACGGACTGGTACACCCACGGTGTTACCAGAGCGTCCACAGCTATTGCCTGAGGGTCTCTTGACCTGGCGCAATATCTGTCCAGTTTCTTGTTGAGGCGGGACGCCATCATGTCCACCTTTGGTTTTTCCCAACGGTTCACAATCATGTGGAAGACTTCTGGATGAAGTCCCCACTCTCCCGGGTGGAGGTCGTGTCTGCTGAGGAAGTCTGCTTCCCAGTTGTCCACTCCCGGAATGAACACTGCTGACAGTGCTATGACATGATTTTCCGCCCAGCGAAGAATCCTTGCAGCTTCTGTCATTGCTCTTCTGCTTCTCGTGCCGCCCTGTCTGTTTACGTGGGCGACTGCCGTGATGTTGTCCGACTGGATCAACACCGGCTGACCCTGAAGCAGCGGTTTTGCCAGGCTTAGAGCATTGTAAATCGCTCTTAGCTCCAGTATATTTATGTGAAGAGACGTCTCCAGGTTTGACCACACGCCCTGGAAGTTTCTTCCCTGTGTGACTGCTCCCCAGCCTCGTAGGCTGGCATCCGTAGTCACCAGGACCCAGTCCTGTCTGCCGAATCTGCGGCCCTCTAACAGAGGGGCACTCTGCAACCACCACAGAAGAGACACCCTTGTTCTTGGTGACAGTGTTATCCGCTGATGCATGTGCAGATGCGATCCGGACCATTTGTCCAGCAGATCCCACTGAAATATTCGTGCGTGGAATCTGCCGAATGGAATTGCTTCGTAAGAAGCCACCATCTTTCCCAGGACTCTTGTGCATTGATGTACTGACACATTTCCTGGTTTTAGGAGGTTCCTGACAAGTTCGGATAACTCCCTTGCTTTCTCCTCCGGGAGAAACACCTTTTTCTGAACAGTGTCCAGAATCATTCCCAGGAACAGCAGACGTGTCGTCGGGGTCAATTGAGATTTTGGAAGATTCAGAATCCACCCGTGTTGTTGAAGCACTACTTGGGTTAGTGCTACTCCGACTTCCAGCTGTTCTCTGGACCTTGCCCTTATCAGGAGATCGTCCAAGTAAGGGATAATTAATACGCCTTTTCTTCGTAGAAGAACCATCATTTCGGCCATTACCTTGGTAAAGACCCGAGGTGCCGTGGACAAACCAAACGGCAGCGTTTGAAACTGATAATGACAGTTTTGTATCACGAACCTGAGATACCCTTGGTGTGAAGGGTAAATTGGGACATGCAGATAAGCATCTTTTATGTCCAGGGACACCATGAAGTCCCCTTCTTCCAGATTCGCTATCACTGCTCTGAGTGACTCCATCTTGAACTTGAATTTCTGTATGTACAGGTTCAAGGATTTCAGATTTAGAATAGGTCTTACCGAACCGTCCGGCTTCGGTACCACAAATAGTGTGAAATAATACCCCTTTCCCTGTTGTAGGAGGGGTATCTTGACTATCACCTGCTGAGAATACAGCTTGTGAATGGCTTCCAATACCGTCGCCCTTTCTGAGGGAGACGTTGGTAAAGCAGACTTTAGGAACCGGCGAGGGGGAGACTTTTCGAATTCCAACTTGTAACCCTGAGATACTACCTGCAGGATCCAAGGGTCCACCTGTGAGCGCGCCCACTGTGTGCTGAAAATCTTTAGTCGACCCCCCACCGCCCCTGAGTCCGCTTGCACAGCCCCAGCGTCATGCTGAGGGCTTTGTAGAAGCCGGGGAGGGCTTCTGTTCGTGGGAAGTAGTTGCTTGCTGCAACCTCTTACCCCTTCCTTTGCCTCTGGGCAAATGTGACTGTCCTTTTGCCCGCTTGTTCTTATAGGAACGAAAGGACTGCGGCTGAAAAGACGGTGTCTTTTTCTGTTGGGAGGTGACCTGAGGTAAAAAAGTGGATTTTCCGGCTGTTGCCGTGGCCACCAGATCCGATAGACCGACCCCAAATAATTCCTCTCCTTTATACGGCAATACTTCCATATGCCGTTTGGAATCCGCATCACCTGACCACTGTCGCGTCCATAAACTTCTTCTGGCAGATATGGACATCGCACTTACTCTCGATGCCAGAGTGCAAATATCCCTCTGAGCATCTCGCATATAAAGAAAAGCATCCTTTAATTGCTCTATAGTCAATAAAATACTGTCCCTATCCAGGGTATCAATATTTTCAGTCAGGGAATCCGACCACACCACCCCAGCACTGCACATCCAGGCTGAGGCTATTGCTGGTCGCAGTATAACACCAGTATGTGTGTATATACTCTTCAGGGTAGTTTCCAGCCTCCTATCAGCTGGATCCTTGAGGGCGGCCGTATCAGGAGACGGTAACGCCACTTGTTTTGATAAGCGTGTGAGCGCCTTATCCACCCTAGGGGGTGTTTCCCAGCGCGCCCTAACCTCTGGTGGGAAAGGGTATAATGCCAATAACTTCTTTGAAATTAGCAGTTTTCTATCGGGGTTAACCCACGCTTCATCACACACGTCATTCAATTCCTCTGATTCTGGAAAAGCTACAGGTAGTTTTTTCACACCCCACATAATACCCCCCTTTGAGGTACCTGCAGTATCAGAGATATGCAAAGCCTCCTTCATTGCCGTGATCATATAACGTGTGGCCCTATTGGAAAATAAGTTTATTTCTTCACCGTCGACACTAGATTCATCTGTGTCGGTACCTGTGTCGACTGACTGAGGTAAGGGACGTTTTACAGCCCCTGACGGTGCCTGAGACGCCTGGACAGGTACTAACTGGTTTTCCGGCCGTCTCATGTCGTCAACTGACTTTTGCAGCGTGCTAACATTATCACGTAATTCCATAATTAAAGCCATCCATTCCGGTGTCGACTCCCTAGGGGGTGACATCACCATTACCGGCAATTGCTCCGCCTCCACACCAACATCGTCCTCATACATGTCGACACACACGTACCGACACACAGCAGACACACAGGGAATGCTCTTATCGAAGACAGGACCCCACTAGCCCTTTGGGGAGACAGAGGGAGAGTTTGCCAGCACACACCAAAGCGCTATAAAAATGTATATAAACAACCCTAAAAGGTGTTGTTTCTGTTATATGCGCTTAATATATAAAAATATCGCCAAAATATGCCCCCCTTCTCTGTTTTACCCTGTTTCTGTAGTGCAGTGCAGGGGAGAGTCCTGGGAGCCTTCCTCACAGCGGAGCTGAGCAGGAAAATGGCGCTGTGTGCTGAGGAGAATAGGCCCCGCCCCCTAAAACGGCTCTTCTCCCGGAGTTTGCGATATATGGCAGGGGTTAAATACATCCATATAGCCTCAAGGGCTATATGTGATGTATTTTAGCCATAGAAAAAGGTATTATACATTGCTGCCCAGGGCGCCCCCCCCAGCGCCCTGCACCCTCAGTGACCGCTGGTGTGAAGTGTGCCGACAACAATGGCGCACAGCTGCAGTGCTGTGCGCTACCTTATGAAGACTGAAAGTCTTCTGCCGCCTGTTTCCGGACCTCTGGACCTCTTCAACTTCGGCATCTGCAAGGGGGGTCGGCGGCACGGCTCCGGGACCGGACTCCATGGCTGGGCCTGTGTTCGATCCCTCTGGAGCTAATGGTGTCCAGTAGCCTAAGAAGCAAATCCATCCTGCACGCAGGTGAGTTCACTTCTCTCCCCTAAGTCCCTCGTAGCAGTGAGCCTGTTGCCAGCAGGACTCACTGAAAATAAGAAACCTAAAAAACTTTTTCTAAGCAGCTCTTTATGAGAGCCACCTAGATTGCACCCTGCTCGGACGGGCACAAAAACCTAACTGAGGCTTGGAGGAGGGTCATAGGGGGAGGAGCCAGTACACACCATGTGATCCTAAAAGCTTACTTTTTGTGCCCTGTCTCCTGCGGAGCCGCTATTCCCCATGGTCCTGACGGAGTCCCCAGCATCCACTAGGACGTTAGAGAAAAAACCAACAAAAAAACAATAACACCCCCACCCCTCAATAAACTAGGGTGTAGACACACATAACTGCAAAAATAAGAACGTTGATCCTTTTACCTACATCATCTAACCAGATCCTGTAATTTTAATAGCACGGTTTAGATAATGGAAGCAAAAACACAAAACCTTGTTCGTACTGTAAATGTTCTATACATTGACATTGTTAATAAAAAGATTATATGTCAACACGAAAAACCTTTACACAGGTCAACGCATTCAACGATGTGTTCCGTACAGTGCTGCCAAAGCACTTAACGAAATGTGCTATCATATTTCAGGCCCATTATTAAGATATGACTTATAGCTAGAGATTTTATGTTAACTGCCGTATTAATATGTCAGTCCTATGTTGTACCAATGACACATTTAAATCCCAATGCCGTCCTAATTAACCGGTATAATTAGCATTCATTTCCCAAATGTGATCTGTATTACTCTTTAACAATATTCATAGATTGATAATTAAGGAGGTGTTGGCTGTACAAGAATCGTTAGTATTCTAAATCTCAATTGGTCTTTAAGGACACTTAAAAAGATCTTGTGGGAAAATTTCCTACGTACTTTGCCACGCGTACGTACCTCTAACATTGTAACGTGAAGAGAGCAAAACCTCTGCAGATGAATAATGCAGAGCACAATTAATTAAGCCTTGACAGGAGGAGTGATTGTGCACTAAGGTAAACTTCTGCACAGTGTTACTACTGTACGCAGGCCTCTTCACAGACCAGAGGGCAGCCATTTTGATTTGTATAAGAAATGGCTGCTTCATTGGTTCAATGGTTGCCATTTTGATTTGTATAAGAAAAGCTACTTGCACAACCTGAAGATTACAAACTTCCCACACAGAAATGAATACGCAACATAGGGAATGTAACATTATAAAACGGTTCCTTTGTACCACAAAGAAAGTAATTTACGTGTCAGATTAATAATTGTTGCATTAAGACATGGGGGTAAATTTACTAAGATGGGAGTTTTATTTAAGATGGGATGTTGCACATAGCAACCAATCAGCTTCTACTTCTCATATATCTAACACTTTCTAGAAGGTAGTACCTGGAACCTGATTGGTTGCTATGGGCAACATCCCATCCTAAATAGAACGCCCATCTTAGTAAATTTACCCCCTGGAATTAGTCTGTAGCAGCCAGTAATACTATGGACCTGTCACCTACACAGAGGAGGCAGCCATTTTGTACTTTGAAAGGAAACTTTCGCCCTGGGCGCCACAAGGTCTAGAACCGGCCCTGTATGCACCTACTTGTAGACATCTGCCAATATGATGATCTTGCCTCAGACATTGGAGTTAAAGTTCCACCACTACCCACTGGGTTTGATAATGCATCTGCAGGCGAGCGTAGAGGCAGTTTACTCGACAGTTAAGTCTCCCAACTTTTCAAATGCTGTGCCTATACCCAAGTCATGTCCTGTCTTTGGAGTTGCAGGTCTCATGTCAACCAGGAATTTACAGTGAACGCCAGTCTGGTTCAAAAAATGACTGGTGTTGACTCTCAAGGTACAAAGGGAAGGGCCATGAATAACAGACAGGAGGGGGGTGCAAATCCCCACCCCTAAATTTCCCCCCAGCACACTAAAAATTACCTGTAACCATTACTGAACCTATCTGGTAATAGAAATTCAGAGAATTAGTCACACATGTTTGAAAATGCATGTTTAACTGCTGAGCCACTTCACGGCTTCTCCAATGTCAGCAGTCCTAACACTACATAGGGCCATGTAATTTGTCACAGTAGGCCTCATGATAAAGGCTATTACTAAAACACATCCAGACAGAGAGCTAACTTACCCGGGAGCCACCCCCAGGATCTACCCGGGAGCCACCCCCAGAATCTCCCATTGGCACTACAAATTTAGGGGTGGGGATTTGCGCCCCCCCCCCCACTCTGTCTGTTGTTTGTCTGTGACCCCTCCCCTTTCTAGCACCTGATATATAATTATCTCCAGGAATGACTGAGCAACTGCCATTTATTGTCTGCATGTGTGTGAGAGGCATTGAATGGGAGCTGTATTTGGAAGGCATGTTGTTCCTTGTAGTGCCAATGGGAGATCCTGGGGGTGGCTCCTGTGTAAGTTAGCTCTCTGTCTGGATGTGTTTTAGTAATAGCCTAATACATGGCCCTATGTCGGCACTGCTATTATGTAGTGTTAGGACTGCTGATATTGAAGAAGCCGTGAAGTGGCTCAGCAGCTAAACATGCGTTTGCAAACATGTGTGACTAATTCTCTGAATTTCTATTACCCTGAATTTCTATTACCAGATAGGTTCAGGTATGGTTAAAGGGAATTTTTAGTGTGCTGGGGGGAAATTTAGGGGTGGGGATTTGCAACCCCCCCTCTCTGTCTGTTATTTGTCTGTGACCCCTCCCCCTTTCTAGCACCTGATATATAATATCTCCAGGAATGACCGAGCAACTGCCATTGTTTGTCTGCAAGGGCCATGAATAGTCTGATAACTGGAAGGCCAGTAACTTAGCAAATAAGCAGTAAAGTGACAGGGGATCTGTCCTCAGCAGAGACAAAGCAGCTGAGATAACGATTAAATACATATTTCATGTGGAATGTCAATAATGCAATTTCTGTGAAGAAAATTAGCTGAACAACAACACAATGTAATGACATTGAGCAACAGCGCTGCAATAACATCCAATGGAAGATTCTGAGATGACGATAATGACAATGGCACAAAGTCAGTAGTGATAATAATAACTAGTTACAATATGTCAGCCAATAATTGGTAACAAAACCATATTAATTGTCTCACTGCTCACATATACCCATATCACTACATCTTCCATATAGGCAATGATAAAGAGAAAGGTGACAGGGCTGAGAAAGGTGATAAGGCTGAGGATGGTGATGGGCTGGGGGCTGAGGATAGTGATGGGGCTGAGAAAGGTGATGGGGCAGTGGCTGAGTATGGTGATGGGGCAGTGGCTGAGTATGGTGATGGGGCTGTGGCTGAGGATGGTGATGGGGCTGAGAAAGGTGATGGGGCTGTGGCTGAGGATGTAATGGGGCTGTGGCTGAGGATGGTGATGGGGCTGTGGCTGAGGATGGGGCTGAGGATGGTGATGGGGCTGTGGCTGAGGATGGTGACGGGGCTGAGGATGGTGATTGGGCTGTGGCTGAGGATGGTGACAGGGCTGAGAAAGGTGATGGGGCTGTGGCTGAGGATGTTGACGGGGCAGAGAAAGGTGATGGGGCTGTGGCTGAGGATGGTGATGGGGCTGAGGATGGTGATGGGGCTGTGGCTGAGGATGGTGACGGGGCTGAGAAAGGTGATAGGGCTGTGGCTGAGGATGGTGACGGGGGTGAGAAAGATGATGGGGTTGTGGCTGAGGATGGTGATGGGGCTGGTGGCTGCGGATGGTGATGAGGCTGGTGGCTGCGGATGGTGATGGGGCTGTTACTGAGGAAGGTGATGGGGCTGTGGCTGAGTATGGTGATGGGGCTATGGTTGAGGATGGTGATGGGGCTGAGAAAGGTGATGGGGCTGTGGCTGAGGATGGTGATGGGCTGAGGATGGTGATGGGGCTGTGGCTGAGGATGGTGATGGGGCTGAGAAAAGTGATGGGGCTGAGAAAGGTGATGGGGCTGTGGCTGAGTATGGTGATGGGGCTGTGGCTGAGGATGGTGATGGGGCTGAGAAAGGTGATGGGGCTGTGGCTGAGGATGGTGACGGGGCTGTGGCTGAGGATGGTTATTGGGCTGGGGCTGAGGAAGGGGATGAGGCCTGAGGATGGTGATGAAGCTGGAGGCTGAGTAAGAGGCTGAGAAAGGTGATGGGGCTGATGAAGGTGATGGGGTTGTGGCTGAGGATTGTGATGGAGCTGTGGCTGAGGAAGGTGATGAGAGGCTGAGAAAGGTGATGGGGCTGTGGCTGAGGATGGTGATGGGGCTGTGGCTGAGGATGGTGATGGGGCTGTGGCTGAGGATGGTGATGGGGCTGAGGATGGTGATGGGGCTGTGGCTGAGGAAGGTGATGAGAGGCTGAGAAAGGTGATGGGGCTGTGGCTGAGGATGGTGATGGGGCTGTGGCTGAGGATGGTGTCGGGGCTGAAAAAGGTGATGGGGCTGTGGCTGAGGATGGTGATGGGTTGAGGAAGGTGATGGGGCTGTGGCTGGGTGATGGGGCTGTGGCTGAGGATGGTGAGGGGGCTGTGGCTGAGGATGCTGACGGGGCTGAGAAAGGTGATGGGGCTGTGGCTGAGGATGGTGACGGGGCTGTGGCTGAGGATGGTGATGGGGCTGAGGAAGGGGATGAGGCCAGAGGATGGTGATGAAGCTGGAGTCTGATTAAGAGGCTGAGAAAGGTGATGGGGCTGCTGAAGGTGATGGGGTTGGGGCTGAGGATTGTGATGGAGCTGTGGCTGAGGAAGGTGATGAGAGGATGAGAAAGGTGATGGGGCTGTGGCTGGGGATGGTGATGGAGCTGTGGCTGAGGATGGTGATGGCACTGAGAAAGGTGATGGGGCTGTGGCTGAGGATGGTGATGGGGCTGTGGCTGAGGATTGTGATGGGACTGAGAAAGGTGATGGGGCTGTGGCTGAGGATGGTGATGGGACTGAGAAAGGTGATGGGGCTGTGGCTGAGGATGGTGATGGGGCTGTGGCTGAGGATGGTGATGGGACTGAGGAAGGTGATGGGGCTGTAGCTGAGGATGGTGATGGGTGTTGTTGCTGAGGATTGTGATGGGGGCTGTGGCTGAGGATGGTAATAGGGGCTGTGGCTGAGGATGGTGATGGGGTTGTGGCTGAGGATTGTGATGGGGCTGTGTCTGAGGAAGGTGATAAGAGGCTGAGGGCTGAGGAGAGTGATGAGGGACTGAGGAAGGATATGAGTTGCTGAGGTGATGAGAGCTGAGGATGGTGAGGGAGTGAGTGGGACCAAGTTCCAACCCACTGGCCTGGTCTGGGCTTAATGGAGGAAGGCACTCACTGGTCTGGACTTTCTGGAGTGACTTGAGGCTGGTCTCCTGTGATTAGCTCTGCAGCTATCTGTGACAGCACAGCACACGAGGTCAGTCTTCTGTGGGGGATGGGGGAATCAATTTTTGTTTCATTTTTTTTCCGGCTGTGGGTGTAATGAACATGTTATGTGGGAGCAATCCTTGAATCTAAGTGTCACTTTTTTGTGTAGGCCAATGTGTGTGCTTTTTCCCTATAGGGTCCAATGTGTGTGATTTCTTCCCCTGTTGGGGATAATGAACATGTTTTTATGCCTTTGGGGAACATTGTATGTGTTTTTCCCCTGTGGGGGCTATTGTGTGTTTTTCTTTTCTGTGGAGACCGATGCTTATATATGTATGGGAGCCTGCACTGGGTGCCATGGATTCACGCTATGCCTGTGTTTTGTGCACATAAATACAGATATTCACCCATATGCAGAATTGCACGCATCCCTGTAGCCACAATGGGGGTAATTCTGAGTTGATCGCAGCAGCAAATATGTTAGCAAATGGGCAAAACCATGTGCACTGCAGGGGAGGCAGATATAACATGTGCAGAGAGAGTTAGATTTGGGTGTGGTGAGTTCAATCTGCAATCTAAATTGCAGTGTAAAAATAAAGCAGCCAGTATAAACCCTGCACAGAAATAAAATAACCCACCCAAATCTAACTCTCTCTGCACATGTTATATCTGCCTCCCCTGCAGTGCACATGGTTTTGCCCAATTGCTATCAAAAATCCTGCTGCGATCAACTTGGAATTACCCCCAATGCTCCCATCTATCTGCTCATTGCAGTAGCCACCAACATTGCCAGGAGATGTGCACCAGGAGATTCATTGTAGCTCACAATTCTGCCAACACACTGACAGCACATACTCACAACACTTGTGAAAACCCCGTTGCCGTCCGATATAGCTCTAAGTGGACTTGTGACTGAGATGTGTATCTCTTCAAATCATGCAGTTGCTCAGGTAGAGGATATAAAGCTTCTGAAGGGCTCTTTGATTATATTAAATGCCAAGTAGTCTCTGTAACTGGTATTACGGTGTTAGCAACAGCAGCAGCTAGTACCTGGAATACTAGTAAGTAAACAAACATGTAGCAGACCATTTGACAATTCCCTGGATTTCATCCGTTGTTCTTGGCTCCACCTGAACTACCGCTGTTCCTCTGGCAGCTTCTACATGACCCAAAGCAGCTTACTCACTGCCAATGACAGACTCCTCTATGTGACTGGCAGTTCCCTATGTCCGTCTGCTAGCTAGCAAACTGTCAACTCTTCCCTACAGCTTGGCAGCTCTTTCAAAAAAGAACTCGCACCTCTCTATGTGAGGGCAGCTTTCCTTGTTCAAATTGCAACTTGATCTGTGGGACTTGCAGCTCTCTCGAGGTGAGCGTTGAGTTATAGAGTTTTATGTATGTTCCCACTTTTAATTTAAGGGGCTAAACTTAACAGCCTTCGAGAAACCAGAGGTGCGGGACTTTGTGCGAGAATGCCCGTATTTTTAAAGCGGCAATCAACCAGGTTGACTTTGCCTTTGTAAATGATTGGCGCTTTAAAATTATGTCCTGCACCTCTGGACATCCGCAGGCTATTACAGCAAAGCTCATGGTGTTAAAACAATTTGTTGCCTACTAGATAATAGTATCATGATTTGGAGGAGAAAAGAGGCAAATAAGAAGATACCACATCCTGAGTGTTAGAGAGTAAAAGAAACATGGTTCTCAGCAGCATAGATTGAGGTTGCAAGGTGCCGCACTCATCCAACTTATTCAGTCCTCCATTGGCTGCTCAACTTTATAATTAAATGAGATTGACAGCATAATGTTTCATATTTAAAGGGATTTAGCATACACCCCTAAGCTTATCTGATCTAATGACACATTTTAACACTTATTTGATGCTCTATCAATTGAACATTGAACATTCCACCCATGTGTGAAGATTTTTTTATTTTATTTTTTATTTTCATTTCTTCATTACGGTGAATAAATTTATTGCATAATGCTAAGGAAAATATTAGTCTATGGAATGTATTTAATGCCAACAAACTGAAAAATTAAAGCAAACAACATTTGAGAATTGATCTTTAAAGCTTTCCTCCCACTGAGCACCCGGGGCCTGTATTCTCTCTATGAACAAGTCTCTTTAGAATTGTTGTCTGTGCATCTTCGTCTCCGGAATGTCAGAAGAGTAAAGATGCAGTTACTACAGCGGAACTGTCACTCTTTCACTCTTGCTGCGGGACGGAGATAAATTTATGCAGCCAAAACTGGAATAATATTATTAACTTTTATGTATATGGCGCCACAGAACGGACGCACGCCGTACAGTGTGAGCATGCAAAACATTTCACATTAACAGGGAATTCAATCTTGAGTGCAATACACAGCGAATGGTTGATGTTTACCTGATGGTTCTGTCTTTGGACACAAGTGGCGGATCAGAAACATCGATCATGTGCATCTCTATACAACTCCGACATATTTTCACATTGCCACCTGTACTCAACGTATGGGCATGCAGATAGAGACAGAGGTGCAGAAGGGAAGAAGGAGACAAGGGAGCAGAGCACTGGTGACAAGGAGTGTGCTAGGAAACGACAAGAGAGTGGAGGGCCCTGCCTGTGCGAGCTTGCATACTAAGGGGAAGTGAAGAACAAATGGTGGATGAACTGGAAACGATAAATGTTGGAAGGTTGGAGAAGATTAATAATAAAATTTGTCTGATGTAGTCGACTTGTTGCAAATAAAAAGTGCTTATTTGTACTCATTGCCAAAACTGTACCAAAGAATACTTCAGTGTAACCGTCCACCATATGCAGGTTTTAAAAAGATATGTGTCAGTATGCTAACCGCCAGGATCCTGACCGTCGGTCACCCCACTACATCCCGTTTACTCATCCAGACCTGTTCAAGCATAGGAAATATGCCCTTCCTGTGCAGCAACACGGTGAGGCATGTACTGTACCTGCAGACAATAGAGCATTATAGTGCAAATGCCACTTCTGTATTTATTATCCAGATATCACTGGGAACTTCTTGCTGTAAGAGAGTATTGGGGACTCAGACAGGAAACTGTAGTATGCACCCAGTCAGCTGCCACAGGCCTGTGATGTGTTACCATCCCCCTAATCATGAATATTGGTCAGGCCTCATGAATATTAGTCATGCCTCATGAATAATGGTCAGGCCTCATGAATATTAGTCATGCCTCATGAATAATGGTCAGGCCTCATGAATATTAGTCATGCCTCATGAATAATGGTCAGGCTCATTGGCGGCTACAGAGAAAGGGCTGCAGCACAGTCCAAACTTCAAATTGGGGAGACACACCAACTGCCACCCCAAATACTGCCAGACATAGCCTGGCCAAGACTCACTGGCAGTTGGTGCGGATCCCCTATTTGAATTTTGGACTGTGCTGCAGCCCCACCTCTGGTGCCACCACTGGTCAGGGCCTCATGAATATTAGTCATGCCTCATGTATATAAGCCGTGAAGATCTTCAGTGATTGTATTGGTTCCTACTGAATTCTCAGAAATACGTCTCCTACCAATAAATGGCGGCCTGCATCGTAGTGGTGCTCTTTTTAGCATGTTCATTTATAACTCCGGCAAAGAACTCAGATGAACATTCTGCAGTGCATTTATATGTCATCCACGTGCCTGAAAGTTTTAATGCATTATTCCCTCAATAATCACATCGCAATTTATAAACACCATGTACTGTACATGAAGACAGAAATTAGCAGCTCTCACACATACAAACTATCTTTCAGTATGCAGGGAAAGAGTCTGAAAAACAGCTCTTGGCATGAATAGTTATGGTTCCCTTGGGGACGCAAGTAGATAATGCCTTTGCAATAGTAGAAGCTGCAAAGTAGCTTAGAGTTCCTTGTATTTATATTTCTGTAAGTCCAACATTTCCAACACAGAACGCTGAACATTGAAATAGATTTACAATACAAATGAAGCCACAAAATATATGTATATAAAAAAACACAGAGCTCAGCACTCACCATAATAAACAGTGGGGATTTGGCTCATATATTGATCAATACATTTAGGCTTGCAGCCCACGTCAAGGGACCCCATTCTTCTGCAAGTCCTACTCTATCACTCTATCACTGGTAACTGTTATCACGTCAGAATTAAATTTAAAGGGCAGATGTATTAAACCTGGGGGTGTGATAAAATAAGATTTTAAACCTACCGGTAAATCTTTTTCTCGTAGTCCGTAGAGGATGCTGGGGACTCCGTAAGGACCATGGGGGATAGACGGGCTCCGCAGGAGACATGGGCACTTTAAGAAAGACTTTAGGTCTGGGTGTGCACTGGCTCCTCCCTCTATGCCCCTCCTCTAGACCTCAGTTAGAGAAACTGTGCCCAGAGGAGATGGACAGTACGAGGAAAGGATTTTTGTTAATCCAAGGGCAAGATTCATACCAGCCACACCAATCACACCGTATAACTTGTGTATCTATTAAACAGTTAACAGTATGAAAAAACCACGTAGCATCAGTCCAACCTGATGAAACTATAACTTAACCCTTATGTAAGCAAAACTATATACAAGTCTCGCAGAAGTAGTCCACACTTGGGACAGGCGCCCATCATCCTCTACGGACTACGAGAAAAAAGATTTACCGGTAGGTTTAAAATCTTATTTTCTCTAACGTCCTAGAGGATGCTGGGGACTTCGTAAGGACCATGGGGATTATACCAAAGCTCCCAAACGGGCAGGAGAGTGCGGATGACTCTGCAGCACCGAATGAGCAAACCTTAGGTCCTCCTCAGCCAGGGTATCAAACTTATAGAACTTTGCAAAGGTGTTTGAACCCGACCAAGTAGCAGCTCTGCACAGTTGTAGTGCCGAGACCCCTCGGGCAGCTGCCCAAGACGAGCCCACCTTCCTAGTGGAATGGGCCTTGACCGATTTTGGTAATGGCAATCCAGCCGTAGAATGCGCCTGCTGAATCGTATTACAGATCCAGCGAGCAATGGTCTGCTTCGAAGCAGGGGCGCCAACCTTGTTGGCTGCATATAGGACAAACAGTGCTTCTGTTTTCCTGACTCTAGCCGTTCTGGCCACATAAATTTTCAAAGCCCTGACTACATCAAGGGACTCGGAATCCTCCAAATCTCGTGTAGCCACAGGCACCACAATAGGTTGGTTCATATGAAAAGATGACACCACCTTAGGCAAGAATTGAGGACGGGTCCGCAATTCTGCCCTATCCATATGGAAAACCAGATAGGGGCTTTTATGATACAAAGCCGCCAATTCCGACACTCGCCTAGCCGAAGCCAAGGCTAATAACATGACCACCTTCCAAGTGAGATATTTTAACTCCACCGTTTGAAGGGGTTCAAACCAGTGCGACTTAAGGAAACTCAACACCACGTTAAGGTCCCAAGGCGCCACCGGAGGTACAAAAGGAGGCTGAATATGCAGCCCTCCCTTCACAAAAGCCTGTACTTCTTGGAGAGAATCCAATTCTTTTTGAAAGAAAAATGGATAAGGCCGAAATCTGAACCTTAATGGAGCCTAATTTTAGGCCCAAATTCACTCCAGTTTGTAGGAAGTGAAGGAAACGGCCCAGATGGAATTCTTCCGTAGGAGCATTCCTGGCCTCCCAAGAAACATATTTTCGCCATATACGGTGATAATGTTTAGAAGTCACGTCCTTCCTAGCCTTTGTCAGCATAGGAATGACCTCATCCGAAATGCCTTCTCCACTAGGATCCGGCGTTCGACCGCCATGCCGTCAAACGCAGCCGCGGCAAGTCTTGGAACAGACAGGGCCCCTGTAGCAACAGGTCCTGTCCTAGAGGAAGAGGCCACGGATCTTCTGTGAGCATTTCCTGCAGATCCGGATACCAGGTCCTTCGTGGCCAATCTGGAACAATGAGAATTGTTCTCACTCCTCTCTTTCTTATTATTTTCAACACCTTGGGTATGAGAGGAAGAGGAGGAAATACATAGACCGACTGGAACACCCACGGTGTCCCTAGGGCGTCTACAGCTACCGCCTGAGGATCTTTTGATCTGGTGCAATACCTCTGCAGCTTTTTGTTGAGGCGGGACGCCCTCATGTCTATCTGTGGTAATCCCCACTGACTTGCAATCTGTGCGAAGACTTCCGGATAAAGTCCCCACTCTCCTGGATGCAGGTCGTGTCTGCTGAGGAAGTGTGCTTCCCAGTTGTCCACTCCCGGAATGAACACTGCTGACAGTGCGCTTACATGAATTTCCGCCCAGCGAAGAATTCTGGTGGCTTCTGCCCTTGCCACTCTGCTCCATGTGCCGCCTTGGCGGTTACATGACCCACTGCGGTGATGTTGTCTGACTGGATCAGAATTGGTTGGTCGCGCAGTAATGTCTTCGCTTGATGTAGGGCGCTCAGTTCCAGGATGTTGATGTGAAGACAAGTCTCTTGACTTGACCAAAGACCTTGGAAGTTTCTTCCCTGTGTGACTGCTCCCCAACCTCTGAGGCTCACGTCCATGGTCACCAGGATCCAGTCCTGAATGTCGAACCTGCAGCCTTATAGAAGGTGAGCACCCTGCAGCCACCACAGGAGAGATACCATGGCCCTGGGGAACAGGGAGATCAACTGATGAATCTGTAGATGTGACCCGGACCACTTGTCCAGCAGGTTCCACTGGAAAGTCCTCGCATTGAGTCTGCCAAAGGGAATGGCCTCATATGATGCCACCATCTTTCCCAGGACTCGAGTACAGTGATGCACTGACACCTGTTTTGGTTTCAATAGGTTCCTGACTAGAGTCATGAGTTCCTGAGTTTTTTCTATCGGAAGATAAACTCTTTTCTGGGCTGTATCCAGAATTATGCCCAAGAAAGTCAGACGAGTCGTCGGAACCAACTGCGACTTCGGGATATTGAGAAGCCAGCCGTGTTTCTGTAACACCTTCAGTGAAAGTGATACGCTGTTTAGCAGCTGCTCTCTTGATCTCGTTTTTATGAGGAGATCGTCTAAGTACGGGATAATTGTGACACCTTGCTTGCGCAGGAGCACCATCATCTCCGCCATTACCCTGGTGAAAATCCTCGTTGCCATGGAAAGCCCAAACGGCAACGTCTGAAATTGGTAATGACAATCCTTTACCGCAAATCTCAGGTACGCCTGATGAGGTGGATATATGGGAACATGAAGGTATGCATCCTTTATGTCCAGAGATACCATAAAATCCCCCCCTTCCAGGCTGGCGATGATCGCTCTTAGCGATTCCATCTTGAACTTGAACCTTTTCAATTATAGGTTCAGGGATTTTTAAATTTAATATGGGTCTGACCAAACCGTCCGGTTTCGGGACTACAAACAGGATTGAGTAATATCCCCTTCCTTGTTAAAGCAGGGGAACCTTACCCACCACCTGTTTAAGATACAATTTGTGAATTGCATTTAACACTATCTCCCCTTCCTGGGGAGAAGCCGGTAGGGCCGATTTGAAAAACCGGCGAGGAGACACCTCTTTGAATTCCAGCTTGTAACCCTGAGAAACAATTTCTATTGCCCAGGGATTCACCTGCGAGTGAACCCAGATGTGGCTGAAAATTCAAAGTCGTGCCCCCACTGGGGCGACTCCTTTAGCGGAGCCCCAGCGTCATGCGGTGGATTTTGCAGAGGCCTGGGAGGACTTCTGTTCCTGGGAACTAGCTGTGTTGTGCAGCTTTTTTCCTCTGCCCTTACCTCTGGCAAGTAAGGATGCACCTCGGACTTTCTTGTTTCTTTGTGATCGAAAGGACTGCATTTGGAAATGTGGTGCTTTCTTAGGTTGTGAGGGAATATAAGGCAAAAATGTTTCCAGCTGTAGCTGTGGAGACCAGGTCCGAGAGACCTTCCCCAAACAATTCCTCACCCCTGTAAGGTAAAACCTCCATATGCCTCTTTAAATCGGCATCACCTGTCCATTGTCGGGTCCATAGGACTCGTCTAGCAGACGTTGGCATAGCGTCTTTGAGCATCTCTCATATATAAGACCGCATCTTTTATATATACCCTAGGATCAATAAAATGGTATCCTTATCTAGGGTCTCAATATCCGCTGATAAGGTATCTGTCCATGCTGCTACCGCGCTACAAACCGAGGCCGACGCAATTGCCGGTCTGAGTAAGGTACCAGAACGTGTGCAAATGGACTTCAAGGTAATCTCCTGCTTGCGGTCAGCAGGATCCCTGAGGGTAGCCGTATCTTGGGTTGGCCGCGCTACCTTTTTGGATAAGCGTGTCAATGCTTTTTCCACCCTAGGGGAGGATTCTCGCCGTATCCTGTCCGTTGGCGGGAAAGGATATGCCATAAGAATCCTTTTGGGAATCTGCAGTTTTTTGTCTGGAGATTCCCAAGCTTTTTCACACAATTCGTTCAACTAATGTGAGGGGGGAAAGGTTACCTCAGGTTTCTTTCCCTTATATATGTGTACCCTCGTGTCAGTGACAGGGGGTTCCTCTGTGATAAGCAAAACATCTTTTATTGCAATAATCATATACATTTAGCCAATTTTGGCTGTAATTTTGCATCATCGTAGATGACACTGGAGTCAGAATCCGTGTCGGTATCTGTATCTATTATTTGGGATAGTGGGCGCTTTTGAGACCCCGAAGGTCCCTGCGAGATAGGGACAGACATGGGTTGACTCCCTGGCTGTACCCTAGCTTCAGCTCTAATCTTTTGTGCAATAAATTTACATTAGCACATAAAACATTCCACATATCCATCCAGTCCGGTGTCGGCGTTGTCGACGGAGACACCACATTCATTTGCTCCCCGTCTTCTCTAGGAGAGCCTTTTACCTCAGACATGTTGACACACGCGTACCGATACACCACACACTCAGGGAATCCTCTTATCTGAAGACAGTTCCCCCACAAGGCCCTTTGGAGAGACAGAGAGAGAGTATGCCAGCACACACCCCAGCGCTATATGACCCACAATAAATATATGTTTACCCAGTAGCGCTGTGTATATATGTATATATGCGCCTAATTATGTGCCCCCCCCCCCCCCTCTTTAAAACCCTCTTTCACTGCGGTATAAGCAGGGGAGAGTCCGGGGAGCTTCCTCTCAGCTGTACTGTGGAGAAAATGGCACTGATGAGTGCTGAGGGAGAAGCCCCGCCCCCGCGGCGGCGGGCTTCTGTCCCGCTCAAATACACTAAAAATTGGCAGGGGCTCTTATATATATACAGTGGCCAGCTGTATACATATATACTTTTGACAAAGAGAGGTTCATATGCTGCCCAGGGCGCCCCCCCTGCGCCCTGCACCCTTACAGTGACTGCCGTGTGTGAGGTCTATGGGAGCAATGGCAGTAAAGCTGTGCGTTACCTCAGTGAAGATCTGAAGTCTTCTGCCGCCTCTGAAGTCTTCTTTCTTCTCATACTCACCCGGCTTCTATCTTCCAGCTCTGTGAGGAGGACGGCGGCGCGGCTCCGGGACGAACTCCAGGGTGAGACCTGTGTTCCGACTCCCTCTGGAGCTAATGGTGTCCAGTAGCCTAAGAAGCAGAGCCTTGAAACTCACAGAAGTAGGTCTGCTTCTCTCCCCTCAGTCCCTCGATGCAGGGAGTCTGTTGCCAGCAGGCTCCCTGAAAATAAAAAACCTAACAAATATACTTTCTGACAGAATTGCGCCAGGCGCAATTGTGTACCCTTATGTTATATATCTTTAAAGAGGTATTGGGTTTAACCTCCACCACAATTTTGCTGCCACAGCGTTTATCCACACAAGTAGAGCGCTGGATACAATTTGTTCATAATACTTTCTGACAGGAAGCTCAGGAGTGCTCCCTGTAGTGCACCCATCTCCTCTGGGCACAGTATCAAACTGAGGTCTAGAGGAGGGGCATAGAGGGAGGAGCCAGTGCACACCCAGACCTAAAGTCTTTCTTAAAGTGCCCATGTCTCCTGCAGAGCCCGTCTATCCCCCATGGTCCTTACGGAGTCCCCAGCATCCTCTAGGACGTTAGAGAAAGCAGTGATAAGTGGAAGGTTATAATGCACCAGGCAATCAGCTCCTAACTGTCATTTTTCAAACCAGGAATGATTGGCTGGTGCGTTATCACCTTCCACTTATCACTTCTTCATCACTTCTCCAGGCTTAATACATCTGCCCCATAGTTTGCTAGATGGTTTAAAGCCCACCTGCCAACTAACGTATGGCTTTTACAGATGAGACAGTCACCAAGCATTGCTGCGGCACAAGTACTAGGGAAGCAGCTGACACAGGGTAGATGACGTGATCTTACACAGGGGTGCATGAGAAGATGTGGACACAAAAAGGGTACTTGAATTGAAGGCAATATATATACTCCAGTACCATCCGGTGTCACTGAAAAAGAGTCTATCCCTGTCACAAATGATCTGAATAGTTCGCATCACCAGTAATAGTGAAAAAGTTCCAGCCTTATTAGATAACATGATTGATAAATTTAAGGCTAGGGGGTACGATTGGACAGCTCTACAGGCCACAAAAAAAAAAACGCATTACAGATGTCCAGGCAGGGGCGCTTTAAGAGAGTAGGAGGCACAGGTGCTGCCTCCTCCGAACGGGTCCCTCCTCTCTGCAGGAGCGCTGAAGAGTCTGAGCCCTAGAGGGCTCAGACTCTACTGCGCATGCGCAGATCTCTGGGAAAATGGCGCGGTGGCCATTTTCCCAGAGATTTCTCTACTACGCATGCGCAGAACTCTGTGAAAATGGCCGCTGCGCCATTTTCACGGAGTTTTAACAGTGCCGGTGACATCGGTGCGGGACTCCGGAGGGGTGAGTATTAAAAAAATGGGTGCAGTGTGTGCGGTGTGGGCCCCCTCTGGTCTCAGGGGCCCATGTGCACCGCATACACTGCACCCATTATAGACACGTCAATGTGTCCAGGAAGGATTTATTAAATCCAACTTGAAGGCAGCCAGATAACATCTTGCCGTGGACAAGTGATTATACAGTGGCTAGCCCTATCATCCGCAGGGTAACTCAGGGACTGTGGCCTATAGTAGCCTCGGATCCTGACTTGCCAATCATGATGTCTCTCCCATATTTCTGAGGAGCGGGTGCCAGATGGACGGCAGCGGACGGATACAGGAGTGGGGCTTAAGGTAAGTATTGTGGGGGAGGGGGGGTTGTGTGTAAGGGGAACTACTACAGGGGGCACTACCAAAGGGGCATTCATACTGGGGAAATACTACTGGTGGACATTACTAGAGGCACTACTACAGGGGGCATTACCAAAGGGGCATTAATACTGGGGAAATACTACTGGTGGACATTACTAGGGGCACTACTACAGGGGGGCATTACCAAAGGGGCATTAATACTGGGGACGCTACTACTGGGGGCATTACTAAAAGGGGCACTACCAAAGCAACATTAATACTTTGGGGACTACTACTGGAGGCATTACTAGGGGCACTACTACAGGGGGCCTTACCAAAGAGGAATTAATACTGGGGGCAATTCTACAGGGTGCATTACTAGGGACACTACTACAGGGGGCATTACCAAAGGATCATTAATACTGGGGCATTACTAGGGGCACAACTAATGAGTGCAATACTATAGGGGGCATTACCACTGAGGGCACTACTACATGTGGCATTACTAGGGGCACTACTACAGGGGCCCTTTTCTACTGGGGGCACTACTAGAGGAGGCATTACTACTGGGGCACTGCATAAAGGACAGCACTCCTGTGGGCACTGCATAAGGGGCACAACCATTATGGGCATTGCATAAGGGGCACTACCACTACAGTGGGCATTGCATAAGGGGCACTACTGCTGTGGGCATTGTATAAGGGGCACTACTGCTGGGGACATTATGTGTATTAGTGACACTGCTACTGTGGGCATTGTGTATATGGGGCACTACTGTGTGGTGTAATGTGAATAAGATTGTGCAACTGCGGAATAATGTGAATTGAGGATATTTTTGTGTGTCCACGCTCCTTTCTTTTTGAGATCATGCCCCTTTAGTCCCTTTATTTAGTAGGTGCTGGGGGGGACGGGGGTTACACCACCTCCCTAGGAGCTGATAAAGCTAAATATTTATCGTATATAATACCCTTTATGAGGTCTAAGAACACTGTACGCTATTTATGTATGAAGTACCGTAAGGGTACGCTAGTTGCGTAACAATTGCTTTGCCGTGATCGAGACGCTCAAGCGTCACGTTCACTCACGGCCAAGAGATCACAGGCAGGCACGTTATTGGCTTTTAACTAAAGTAATGATTCGCTATAGCGTAGCTAACGCTCGGGACCACGAGGAGATCACCAGCGGAGCTGACGCTCACTATATTAAACCTTTGTATCTAAACCATAAACAGTGTATTGTGCAGTAAAACCTTAGTGTAATGTTAGAGAGTAAATGCAACACAGTATAACCTTATTACCTTAAAAGCTGTTTGAGCGTCACCGACGCTCTGAGAATACTTAATACTATAAGAAACACACAGATACCGTGCTCAGGGTCCAACGCCTAAAATATATATTATGAATGCTATACTTGCAAAAGAGTTAAACACAATACAAGTCATACACTACAATATAACATAGACCACCTAACCAGATAACTACACAGGAAATACAATACAATACAATTTAAGGGAAAATGAGAGAGAAAGAGAAGGAGAGAGAGAGAGAGAAATTGAGAGAGATTGGCCCACAATAACAAGAAGATCAATATAGTTGCGGAGAAACACTTACGCACAAGGGGAAACGATCGCATGCGCCTCGATATCCAGCTCCCGATTATCAGCAATGAGAACCGTTGAAGAGAGTGAACTGGATATGGTCGGCCTGCCTATTTATGCCCCACACACAATACGATTCAATGGTCCCTACAATCTTATTGTTCATTGGACACAGGAATTCGGCTTCGCATTATAACAAAAGGTCATAGGTTGATTCATACAGGTGGGCTGTGACTATTTCCAACAGCTCAGGTGGGAGGGAAACTGGGTTTCCCGCCGCATGGGTAATAAAGTGCAAATAAAGTAAATGTTCATAAACTTCTTATGTCCATAACTATTCGCACGAGCGATTGATCTGCTTCAAACCAACACCGGAATATTTCTAATTAAATATTCTTCCGATGGATACTAAACACCACTGTATTACTCCTGTCTGACCCTTCGTATCAAACAAAGAGGGATTTCTCTGTTCATGAACATTCTATATTAACCAAACTTTCAGAATCTATCAAAGGGACCATGATCTACAAAATACATTATTAGTGAAAATATGTAATGATTGAGTCGCACGCTACGATCGCATAAACTCTACCGTAAATACGCATACCATGCGCCTGCGGGTGCCCGCGACTGTGAGTATGCGCACGTACGGGAGAGCGTACGCACGCGCAGCATGGACCAGTATGAGGTGCAAATATGGCAGTGTGTGTAGAGATATTTTTCTGACTTTGACAGTCCACCCTTTGGCAGTCAATAATAACTGCCACCTTCTAAAACATTTCAAAAGGAGAAAAATATATGTCAGGGGTTAATTCATTTCCATGGTTGGGTAAGGGAGGAGTGAGGAGTAGGTGGGAAGAGTGTATGACCTAGTGAGATAGCAGAAGCATGTATGTATGAGTCCATGTTTGGGGGGTCATGTATCATCGTGCCGTACGTGTTGTAAATCAAGCTTCGAGGTATTGCGAAGTATACATTTGAATTCCTTCTTATCCCGTGGTACGGGTCTGTGGATGGGCTGTCAAACTTTACCGAGCTCTTTTCGGTTTTGGTTGTAACAAAATGGGGAAGCACATTTTAGTTGATGATACATGAATGGGGGAGATATGTGATTGCTGATATCTGTGCCTGTATTCCCTATCGACTATGTGTGTCATTACCTGTGGGTTGTAGAAATGAAGAAAAGACATAATTACGGTAAATGCGGTGGTATTCTATGTCAGGTAAATGTACAGTCGTCGATTGAGGTTTTGTTCGGTATCAGTTGAAAGTCGTCTTCTTTGCGCTGTTTTGCCCATTAGGTGCGAGCAAAAAGCTTTGTCAATGCCAATAGATTTACAAAAATGTTGGGCTAGCGTGAGTTTAAGAATTCTAGGGAAACTGGGGATCCATGGCAAAGTTCATCAAATGTCCGTATCTAAAAGTGGTCAAAACTTCTTCTTTGGTCAATCCGTTGTCTGTATATCGTCTCGTCAAATTCCTCGTCCAAGTGGGTCTTGTTATCTTGGAGAAAAACAGAAAAATAGGTGAAAGAAACGGACCGTAGAAATCGCATTTTCATCACATCATTGTTTCTACATTTGGGTCATAAATCAAGTCCAGGTTAATTACAGTTTCCTCACTCCTTAAACTCATTACCCTAGTACGATGATTGCACTTCATTAAAGCCTGACCGCATCTAAATATCAATCCAATCGATATGACAACACCTAAGATACATAGGAGAAACTTCCCAACATCCATTATGACTCCTTGAGCCCAGTCTCCTAAACCAGAAAACCAATTTCGCGGGTTCAACCATGACACCCAACCAGTCAGCTCATTACCTACAGCAGCAAGAGTGAGATTGTGTCTCCTGCGAAATTCCCACTTCAATTGGAGAATATCGTCCATCTTTTGGTCTATGACCTCGACCGGATCCTCGGTGCTATTTGTAATATATGTGCAACATTTCACGCCGTATTGTGTTGCCAGTGTGACACAATATCCGCCTGTCACTGCTGTGAGGTAATTGAGAACCATTCTATGCTGTACCAGTTCTGTTTTGTAAGCTTGAAGTTCCCTTCCAGTATACCTAAACGTGTCATCATACATTTCAGTGATATAATCTAACAAATTTGCGAGCGCCGATATGTATTTATAATTCAGCACTCCTCTAGCGGTGCGGGTGAAATCTAACGCGATTAAGAATTGAATCCCGGTGGATTCACTTATCAGATCAGAGGCCGGATGCTCTGTCTTCTCTATCAGGTGCCTTTTAACAACGTGCTCGTAATGGGTGTGAGTATAAGGAGCTTGGGCACCACGGTGTATGTCTTTCATTTTGTCATGTGATACAGTCATTACTTCAGGCAGTACTTTTCCAATATAACACAATCCTTCAGAGTTTGGGGCAAGCCACTTGTACGCCTTTCTCCCGCATATGAAATATGCATCATCGGGGAGAACATATGGGACGGAGTAGGACATAACCATATTACACACCTTCCATGTGAAATCTCCTAACCCTAATTCTTCCATCTGCTTAGTACACGTATCAGGTTGTACGATATGTGCACAGTATCCTGGTGATACCTCTCCAACTTTAGTAATCCTATTTCCTAAGGTATACCTATACCGGAAAGATTTTCCTCTACTGGCTATGTGGCGTACAAGCTCTGTATCTGTAGGCATTCTATCTGCTCTATGCGAAAAGGTCATGGTGTGGTTGCTCCATGACACTTCCCAATTTCCCGGTTTTCGGGGATTGGAGATGTTGAAACATAATAGGGACCTATCCACATGGTATTGGTGGAGCTTCAAACTAGGAGGGCTGGAGATATTAAACCTCCGGTCCACCGGTCTCCCACCATTTAACTCAAGTACCTCCTCTATCGTTAAAGGAAATGGTACTAGCCCTGATTTGCTATGACCCTGAGGTACTTGAGAGCATACCCAACAATCTGTTTTGTTTAACACATTACCCACTAAGGAGTGATAGTCACTCAATGGATGCCGGTCCATATGGATATTAAAACTGGATTGGCATTTCTTAATGCACCCATCCTCAATGACATTGTTACAGAGCCTACAGATACAGTTTTCTTCAGCTAACAATCCTTCACAATTCCTTCTATGGTCAATGCTATCGGATCGTTTTCTGATACTCGCCTTTGCTTGTTGATTATGTTGTTCTCGGAAAACTACGCCTCCATCTTTATCATCAGAACCCATTCCAGAACCTCTCTCGACCTCCATGGTACTCTCGCCGGAACAGACTGCTCTGGTCAACATCATGGTCAACAGGAAAATCCGGATCACAGTCTCTTGGGGCAAGTCCATCTTAGGAGGAGACGAAGAAGAATGAAAAAGGGGGGAAAAATAATTTGAGGGAGAGGGGATGGGAAGTGGAGAAAAACAATAAAAGGGAATGGGGAGTCGACAACAGCTCTTGGTCTTGAGATTTTCACGGCTCAGGTGCCGCCTCAGTCCTCCTGGAACAGACACTCCAGTGATACAATCTCTACCGTCTGTTCCTTATCACGGGACTTCTCTGGATCAGCAACCTTCTTGCAGTGGGATGAATGAACCCAAGTCTCTCTCTCAGCAACCTTCAATGCATTACATAATCCCCAGGTTCAATGTCATGACAATTACTATCTGGTAAATCAGGAATCACTAACTTCAGATTATCATTTTGATTCCTCAACTGTTTACTCATGTTAATCAAGTACTTTACAGTTACTTCATTGTTACACTTCAAATCATCCTGAGGGTTAATCATAACATGCGGTTGTCGACCAAACAAGATTTCAAAAGGGGACAGATTAAGAGGGGACCTGGGAGTGGTTCTGATGCTGTACAGTACAATAGGTAAAGCTTCTGGCCATGTCAATCCTGTCTCTGCCATCACTTTACTCAATTTATTTTTAATAGTGCTGTTCACTCTTTCGACCTTCGCACTCGCCTGTGGACGGTACGGAGTGTGCAGCTTGCTATCAATTCCCATCAATTTACACATTCCTTGAAAGACATCACCTGTAAAATGGGTACCCCTATCACTTTCGATAATTCTAGGGATACCATATCTACATACAAATTCCTGCACAATTTTCTTAGCAGTAAACATAGCGGTATTTGTGGCCGCTGGAAATGCTTCGACCCAATTTGAGAAAACATCTATACAAACAAGTACATATTTCAAATTTCGACAAGGGGGTAATTGTATAAAGTCAATTTGTATTACCTGGAAAGGGCCGCCGGCAGGTGGGATATGGGATGGTTCTGTAGGTATTGCCTTTCCAATATTCTTTCTCAAACAGGTAAGGCACGACATGGCTCTTTTACTCGCATGAGAGGAGAATCCTGGGGCGCACCAATATGCTCTTACCAACTTGCACATCCCTTCCTTGCCTAGATGAGTCAGCCCGTGAGCTGCCTCAGCCAAACATGGAAGGTATGTTCTGGGGGCCACTGGTTTACCTTGTCCATCCGTCCAGAGTCCTGAGGACTCCTGGCCATATCCCTTTGCCTTCCAGACTGCCTTTTCCTGTGTGGAACACAAATTTTGCATCTCACACAACTTCTGTGTGTTGATGGTATTAAATACCATCAGTTGTGTGGTGTCTGTCTGTCTGGGGGTAGCAGCTGCTAACTTAGCTGCTTCGTCTGCTCGGCTGTTACCAAGCGATACTGGGTCTTGGCTATATGTATGTGCTTTACATTTGATAACAGCCACTCTGTCGGGTTCCTGTATCGCTGTTAGAAGCCTTTTTATGTGAGCTGCATGCGCTACCGGTGTACCAGCTGCCGTCATGAAATTTCTGAGGCGCCATAGGGCTCCGAAATCATGGACTACCCCGAATGCGTATCTAGAATCGGTGTAGATATTGGCTGATTTGCCCTTAGCCAATTCACATGTTCTGGTTAGGGCGACCAGTTCAGCAACCTGGGCTGAGTGAGGTGGGCCTAGCGGTTCCGCTTCTATGGTGCCTTGGTCATCTACGACTGCGTATCCAGTACACAAGTCTCCCGAGTCTGACTGTCTATGACAACTACCGTCCGTGTAGAACGTAAGTTCTGCATCTTCCAGTGGGTTGTCACTGATGTCAGGCCTTGCGGTAAAATTTTGGGTCAAATATTCTATACAATCATGAGTGTCTTCCTTTGTATTAAATCCTCCTTCCCCAGTACTCTCATCCTCCACCCTTTGGGTCTGTCCAGACACACTTGGGAGATATGTTGCAGGATTTAATGCACTGCATCTCCTTATGGTGATGTTTACGGGGGCCATTAGTGCCAATTCCCATCTTGTAAACCGCGCTGATGAGACGTGCCTGGTTTGGGCAGAATTTAACAAGGCTGACACTGCATGCGGTGTATGAATTGTGAGGTTGTGACCTAGCACGACGTCTTTGCTTTTCGTTACTAGCAATGCTATCGCAGCAACGCTTCGCAAGCATGTGGGGAGGGATCGCGCTACCGTGTCTAGCTGAGCGCTGTTATATGCTACTGGCCTGCTGGCATCACCGTGCTTTTGGGTTAGTACGCCTGCCGCGCAACCAGCACTTTCTGTTCCGTATAGTTCAAAGGGTTTCCCATAGTCCGGCATACCTAATGCTGGTGCCTGCGTTAGGCACTGTTTAAGTCTCTCAAATGCTGCCTCAGACTCGTCTGTATGCGAAATCCGATCAGGTTTGTTTGAGGAGACCATTTCCTGCAAAGGTAACGCTAACATGGAAAACCCTGGGATCCAATTACGGCAATACCCACACATTCCTAAAAATGTTCTGATCTGTTGCTGGGTTTGTGGCAGAGTCATGTCTCTAATTGCTTGAATTCTATCAGCGGTCAGGTGTCTCAGTCCTTGTGTTAAACAGTGTCCCAAATATTTTACCTTAGTTTGGCATAATTGCAACTTGTCTTTGGAAACCTTGTGTCCTGTGTCTGAAAGATGAAACAGGAGCTGTTTCGTATCCTTCAGGGATGCCTCCAATGAATCAGAACACAGTAGTAGATCATCCACGTACTGTATTAATACTGATCCACTCACTGGTTGGAAAGACTGTAAACAATCACGCAAAGCCTGAGAAAATATACTTGGGCTATCTATGAATCCTTGTGGTAATCGAGTCCATGTGTATTGGACTCCTCTGTATGTAAATGCGAACAAATATTGACTGTCAGGGTGCAGAGGTACCGAAAAGAAAGCGGAGCAGAGGTCAATAACAGTGAAAAATTTTGCAGTGGGAGGGATTTGCATTAGGATGACAGCTGTATTTGGCACTACGGGGAACTGACTCTCAACTATTTTGTTAATCCCCCTTAGATCCTGCACTAGCCGGTAACCCCTCCCCCCACTCTTTTTCACAGGGAAGATGGGACTATTAGCAGTGCTGGACGTTCTTATCAGAATGCCCTGTTGTAGCAAGCGCTCTATTACTGGGTAAACTCCTAACTCCACCTCTGGCTTCAGAGGGTACTGTGGGATTTTTGGAGCTATCCTACCATCTTTTACTTGTACAACTACCGGAGCTACGTTTGCCATTAATCCAGTGTCCTGTCCATCTTTAGTCCAAAGTGACTCTGGTATCTGAGATGTCATTTCTTCTACTTGGGAGGGAGTCCTATTTGTCATAGTGGTATGTGACATTAATTTTGACGGGGAGTCTAACATGTCTCGTACTTCCTGAGCGTGATTCTCAGGTATGTCCAAGAATACACCTTCAGGAGTACAATAAATGACGCACCCCATTTTACACAGTAAGTCTCTTCCCAGGAGATTGGTCGGTGCCGATGCAGCCAGCAAAAAGGAATGCTTGGTATGTAAAGGCCCTATTGTAATCTCTGCTGGTTTGCTAACAGGGTAATGCTGGACTACTCCTGTTACTCCCACGGCTGGAATTGTCCTACCAGTGGTCCTCATGCCCACTGTCGAATTTATCACTGATTTGGCCGCCCCTGTGTCTACAAGAAAGTTTAATGATTTACCAGCTACATTGATTGCAATTTCTGGTTCACTTCCAAGACTTGCAATCAATTTTACTGGATGCAGATTACAGGTATGGCCACACCCCTATTGGGTATGGTGACCTCCCTGAATCCCGCTGGCAGCAACTACTTGTGAGGGAGTTAGCTGGGAACTACCAGAGGTTTGCCAATCTCTGTTTGGGGGGTATCTTTTTGTTTCCCCTGCATGTGGCTCATAACTCCGTTTCTGCAGACCTTGCTCCCAATGTCGTGTGTCGTGTCGTTGTCTAGGGGGTTGGTATGAGTTTCGTACATTCTTTACTCTACAATCTCGTGCCATGTGTCCCTGTTTATGACAAGAATAACAAGTAACCACACTTGACTTACCCACAGGGTTTGGTGATACAAACAAAGGCTGCCTTGTGGTCAGGGCCTGTATACTTACGGCCATTAACTTATCACTTTGTTGTTCCCTGTGTCTGGTGATGTTCCTATCGTGATCAATAGCAGCCTCTCTCAAAGTAGCCACAGACAGACCTCGCCAACATGGTTGTGTGGTCTGTACCCTAGTCTTCAATGACTCTTTTAAACCATCCATCAGTACCGATACTGCTACTTCTCGATGGTTTATGTTTGTTTTGATGTCCTCTATGCCTGTGTATTTTGCCATTTCTGATAATGCTCTGTGAAAATACTCTGCAGCTGTCTCTGACTCCTTCTGTTTAATGGAGAATATCTTGTTCCATCTGACTACCGCTGGGAAATATTCTTTTAACTGTAAGCTTATTCTTTTTACATTGTCTTTGTTGTACACATCTGTAAGAGGTACATCCTGATCTAATCCGCAATCAGCTAAAAATTGAGTTGCGTCAACATTGGAGGGTAAACATGCTCTCAGCAATATCTGCCAGTCTTTATTGTTGGGCTCTACAGTGTTACCTAAGTCTCTGATGTATTTTTGACTGGCAACTAAATCTTTTCTAGGGTCAGGGAATTCAGACACGATGGTCCTTAATTCCATTCTGGAAAATGGGCTATACATGGCAATGTTCCTCACAGGGGTGACCCCTGTTGTGTCAGTTTTCCCATTTGGAACAGCTATTACCCTAACAGGATTAACTCTAACAACATCACTCTGTGTGGGTTCTACAGCCTGTGGTGAAATGGCTTCAGCATAGTGTATGGTGCCGTACTTACCTGTAGACACGACCTCACCTATCCCTCCGCTAGGGGCCTTTGTTACTAATCTCGTGGGTGGAGCTGTGCCTACTGTGGTCTCTGCTATGGTGGCTGCTAGAGAGAGCGCTGAAATTGTTGCCGATTCGTCTTCTTGATCACACTCCTGAGGAAAGTTCAAAACAGGGTACAACTTGCACGGGTTAATACTTGTATTGGTTAATTGGTTAACATTATCTTTAACATTTACACAGTTGCTAAGTGTTTGTGTGTTACACCTTAGTGCGTCATTCTCCGCAACCAATTTCTCTCCTGATATGTATGGTGGCGGTGGGGCCGTGGCTATCAGTTTTCTGATTGAGCCAGATCCCGCCGCCTGAGCCAATCCTCTCTGTATGTCACCTTCCTGCTGCCACAACTGCAAATAATCGTAATGTTTGATTCGTCTCTTTGTTGATTTAATGAGACATATCCTTCTCCTTAAATTCGTTAACACCTCTGTGCTGAAGCTACCTACTCTTGGGAATTTCTCCCCGTCATGTACTGTCATTCTCTCCCATTCATCACATAAAGCTTCTGTGTGACTTCCGTATTTCTCACACATTACATACCTTGCCGACCCAATTGGTCGGTTCACTGAATCAACCCGAACCAAGGTTGATCGCCCCCTACCTGAACAAGTGGCCCCCATAGTTCGAAGGTGTTGCTTTATTTAACCAACCCTTACGCAAACCAAATGTCCAAAATAGGCTGGCGGTGGCGGTTTACCGAGTACCCCACTCACTCGCCCACGCCGACCAATACGACCTGATCACACCGATATGGTGCTGGCGTACTCGACCTAGGGCCCCTGCGACCTGAACCTCTATTTACTGGAACCTGTGAGGGTGCTCCGAAGAACACTTACTCTTTCCAGTAACTATTGGTTGCTGGATAGTTCCTGAGTGAGCACCGAACTTCCCTTAAAATAAAAAAAGTTACACAAATCACGTTAGAATAGAATGTACAAATAGCGTTTATGACCTTCGTACACAAATAGTACCGGTCAGGTTTACTAATGCACACAATTACGTGCGGTACAATCGTTTAGTACACAAGCAACTAATCTTATGTACTGAGCGACCAGTGGAATCGAAAATTTCGGCTGCGAATTCCTTCAGCCAGAGCTTATATGGCCTATATGGGTGTTGCACCAACCCTTTCTTGGTGTTGTGCCTGTGGACTGTATAGCGGACTTCCTTGTCTGCTGTACCTGAACCTGTTGGTCTGCTATGACCTCCTGGTCTGTTACAGTATGACCTCCTGGTCTGCTACACTCTAATGCTCAAATTGTATATTTAACCAGGGATGCCTCCCTAGCCACCATGTACGTCACTTACACGCATGTACCTCACGAGTACTCGACTTTTCTTGTGGTTCAACCTTAAAAATTGTAAAAACAAATACTCACTCACCACATGTACACTTTTGTTTCTATTTCTATTTCTGCGCAGAAATTTCTCTTTAGACCAGATGTGTTACAAATTAGGAGAAGGATCTATTAATTTAAATTTGGAATTAAAAAAAAAAAAATTTGCGCGATTTATCGCCTGGCGTTATTTACCGCGTGGCGCTACTTATCGCGTTGAGAGGAGAGAGAAAAAAAAAACTTGTGATTTGAGTTACGTGGGCGTACCCGTACGCTCCGTTGCGTAATATACGCTGCGTGCGTCGGCCCTTGGATTGCGTACGCAAGTCTCAGTCTTTTGTTAGAGACACGTGTACGCAAAGCAAAGATCCACCGTAACACAATTTATACGTTTATCAACTATAGAACTGGCAAACAGGAGAGTGACATACGAAAATACACCAATGAAAAGGAAATGCAGATATATGTGTGTGCGTGCGTGTGTACGCAAGACAAAAAATAAACAGTTTTAAAAAGACACTATTGTTTTGTTCTTACCTCCGGTTCCCGGATTCCTTCAGCACCCTTTACTAAGAGAAGCAGACGCTTATCCAAACAGCACTACGAGGAATATGATCTCCCGCCCTTTGCTGCTGGATAATGTCTGCTGAAATTACCTAGTGCAGATATGTGAAGGACAGGACGAGCCGCCAATTGATAAAGCTAAATATTTATCGTATATAATACCCTTTATGAGGTCTAAGAACACTGTACGCTATTTATGTATGAAGTACCGTAAGGGTACGCTAGTTGCGTAACAATCGCTTTGCCGTGATCGAGGCGCTCAAGCGTCACGTTCACTCACGGCCAAGAGATCACAGGCAGGCACGTTATTGGCTGTTAACTAAAGTAATGATTCGCTATAGCGTAGCTAACGCTCGGGACCACGAGGAGATCACCAGCGGAGCTGACGCTCACTATATTAAACCTTTGTATCTAAACCATAAACAGTGTATTGTGCAGTAAAACCTTTGTGTAATGTTAGAGAGTAAATGCAACACAGTATAACCTTATTACCTTAAAAGCTGTTTGAGCGTCACCGACGCTCTGAGAATACTTAATACTATAAGAAACACACAGATACCGTGCTCAGGGTCCAACGCCTAAAATATATATTATGAATGCTATACTTGCAAAAGAGTTAAACACAATACAAGTCATACACTACAATATAACATAGACCACCTAACCAGATAACTACACAGGAAATACAATACAATACAATTTAAGGGAAAATGAGAGAGAAAGAGAAGGAGAGAGAGAGAGAGAAATTGAGAGAGATTGGCCCACAATAACAAGAAGATCAATATAGTTGCGGAGAAACACTTACGCACAAGGGGAAACGATCGCATGCGCCTCGATATCCAGCTCCCGATTATCAGCAATGAGAACCGTTGAAGAGAGTGAACTGGATATGGTCGGCCTGCCTATTTATGCCCCACACACAATACGATTCAATGGTCCCTACAATCTTATTGTTCATTGGACACAGGAATTCGGCTTCGCATTATAACAAAAGGTCATAGGTTGATTCATACAGGTGGGCTGTGACTATTTCCAACAGCTCAGGTGGGAGGGAAACTGGGTTTCCCGCCGCATGGGTAATAAAGTGCAAATAAAGTAAATGTTCATAAACTTCTTATGTCCATAACTATTCGCACGAGCGATTGATCTGCTTCAAACCAACACCGGAATATTTCTAATTAAATATTCTTCCGATGGATACTAAGCACCACTGTATTACTCCTGTCTGACCCTTCGTATCAAACAAAGAGGGATTTCTCTGTTCATGAACATTCTATATTAACCAAACTTTCAGAATCTATCAAAGGGACCATGATCTACAAAATACATTATTAGTGAAAATATGTAATGATTGAGTCGCACGCTACGATCGCATAAACTCTACCGTAAATACGCATACCATGCGCCTGCGGGTGCCCGCGACTGTGAGTATGCGCACGTACGGGAGAGCGTACGCACGCGCAGCATGGACCAGTATGAGGTGCAAATATGGCAGTGTGTGTAGAGATATTTTTCTGACTTTGACAGAGCACTTTAAGCACTGGTAGCTACCATGTTTATAACAGGACATAATATGAGTAACGGAGAGCTTAAAGTCTACATCCAATTCAACAAAAGGCCACAACATTTTGAATTCACTATTGATGCTATTACTGCATTGGTTGAATTTATTAACCCATGGTAAAATAAGAATTTACTTACCGATAATTCTATTTCTCGTAGTCCGTAGTGGATGCTGGGGACTCCGTCAGGACCATGGGGTTTAGCGGCTCCGCAGGAGACAGGGCACAATAATAAAAGCTTTAGGATCAGGTGGTGTGCACTGGCTCCTCCCCCTATGACCCTCCTCCAAGCCTCAGTTAGGATACTGTGCCCGGACGAGCGTGCATAATAAGGAAGGATATTGAATCCCGGGTAAGACTCATACCAGCCACACCAATCACACCGTACAACCTGTGATCTGAACCCAGTTAACAGTATGATAAAACGAAGGAGCCTCTGAAAAGATGGCTCACAACAAGAATAACCCGATTTTTGTAACAATAACTATGTACAAGTATTGCAGACAATCCGCACTTGGGATGGGCGCCCAGCATCCACTACGGACTACGAGAAATAGAATTATCGGTAAGTAAATTCTTATTTTCTCTAACGTCCTAAGTGGATGCTGGGGACTCCGTCAGGACCATGGGGATTATACCAAAGCTCCCAAACGGGCGGGAGAGTGCGGATGACTCTGCAGCACCGAATGAGAGAACTCCAGGTCCTCCTCAGTCAGAGTGTGCCCCTGACCAAGTAGCATCTCGGCAAAGTTGTAAAGCCGAGACCCCTCGGGCAGCCGCCCAAGATGAGCTCACTTCCTTGTGGAATGGGCTTTTACTGATTTTGGCTGTGGCAAGCCTGCCACAGAATGTGCAAGCTGAATTGTACTACAAATCCAGCGAGCAATCGTCTGCTTAGAAGCAGGAACACCCATCTTGTTGGGTGCATACAGGCTAAACAGCGAGTCAGATTTTCTGACTCCAGTCGTCCTGGAAACATATATTTTCAGGGCCCTGACAACGTCAAGTAACTTGGAGTCCTCCAAGTCCCTAGTAGCCGCAGGTACCACAATAGGTTGGTTCATGTGAAAAACAGAAAACACCTTAAGGAGAAATTGAGGACGAGTCCTCAATTCTGCCCTGTCAGAATGAAAAATTAAGTAAGGGCTTTTATATGATAAAGCCGCCCATTCTGACACACGCCTGGCTGAAGCCAGGGCTAATAGAATCTTCACCTTCCATGTGAAATATTTTAATTCCACAGTGGTGAGTGGATCAAACCAATGTGACTTTAGGAAACTCAAAACAACATTGAGATCCCAAGGTGCCACTGGGGGCACCAAAGGAGGCTGTATATGCAGTACCCTTTTTACAAACGTCTGAACTTCAGGCACTGAAGCCAGTTCTTTCTGGAAGAAATTCGACAGGGTCGAAATTTGAACCTTAATGGACCCTAATTTTAGGCCCATAGACAGTCCTGTTTTCAGGAAATGTAGGAAACGACCCAGTTGGAATTCCTTTGTAGGGACCTTCTTGGCCTCACACCACGCAACATATTTTCGCCAAATGCGGTGAAAATGTTTTGCGGTTACATCCTTCCTGGCTTCGACCAGGGTAGGGATGACTTCATCTGGAATGCCCTTTCAGGATCCGGCGTTCAACTGCCATGCCGTCAAACGCAGCCGCGGTAAGTCTTGGAACAGACAAGGCCCCTGCTGGAGCAGGTCCTCTCTTAAAGGTAGAGGCCACGGTTCTTCCGTGAGCATCTCTTGAAGTTCCGGGTACCAAGTCCTTCTTGACCCATCCGGAACCACGAGTATCGTTCTTACTCATCTCCTTCTTATGATTCTCAGTACTTTTGGTATGAGATGCATAGGAGGGAACACATACCCTGACTGGTACACCCACAGTGTTACCAGAGCGTCCACCGCTATTGCCTGAGGGTCCCTTGACCTCGCGCAATATCTGTCTAGTTTTTTTGTTCAGGCGGGACGCCATCATGTCCACCTTTGGTTTTTCCCAACGGTTTACAATCATGTGGAAGACTTCCCACTGAAGTCCCCACTCTCCCGGGTGGAGGTTATGCCTGCTGAGGAAGTCTGCTTCCCAGTTTTCCACTCCCGGAATTAACACTGATGAGAGTGTTATCACATGATTTTTTGCCCAGCGAAGAATCCTTGCAGTTTCTGCCATTTCCCTCCTGCTTCATGTGCCGCCCTGTCTGTTTACGTGGGCGACTGCCGTGATGTTGTACCACTGGATCAATACCGGCTGACCTTGAAGCAGAGGTCTTGCTAAGCTTAGAGCCTTGTAAATTGCCCTTAGCTCCAGTATATTTATGTGGAGAGAAGTCTCCAGACTTGATCACACTCCCAGGAAATTTTTTTCCTTGTGTGACTGCTCCCCAGCCACTCAGGCTGTCATCCGTGGTCACCAGGACCCAGTCCTGAATGTCGAATCTGCGGCCCTTTCATAGATGAGCACTCTGCAGCCACCGCAGAAATAAAACACCCTTGTCCTTGGAGACAGGGTTATCCGCTGATGCATCTGAAGATGCGATCCGGACCATTTTCCCAGCAGATTCCACTGAAAGGTTCTTGCGTGAAATCTACCGAATGGGATCGCTTTGTAAGAAACCACCATTTTTCACAGGACCCTTGTGCAATGATGCACTGATACCTTTCCTGGTTTTAGGAGGTTCCTGACTAGCTCGGATAACTCCCTGGCCTTCTTCTCCGGGAGAAAACATCCTTTTCTGGACTGTGTCCAGAATCATTCCTAGGAACATTAGACGTGTCGTCGGAAAAGCTGCGATTTTGGAATATTTAGAATCCACTCGTGCTGTCGTAGAACTACTTGAGATAGTGCTACTCCGACCGCCAACTGTTCTCTGGACCTTGTCCTTATCAGGAAAGCGTCCATATTTCTTTTAGGAAGAATCATCATTTCGGCCATTACCATGGTAAAGACCCGGGGTGCCGTGGACAATCCAAACGGCAGCGTCTGAACTGATAGTGACAGTTCTGTACCACGAACCTGAGATACCCTTGGTGAGAAGGGCAAAATTTGGACATGTAGGTAAGCGTCCCTGATATCCAGTGACACCATATCGTCCTGTTTCGCTATCACTGCTCTGAGTGACTCCATCTTGATTTGAACCCTTGTATGTAATTGTTCAAATCTTTTAGATCTCACCGAGCCATTTGGCTTCAGTACCACAATATAGTGTGGAATAATACCCCTTCCCTTGTTGTAGGAGGGGTACTTTGATTATCACCTGCTGGGAATACAGCCTGTGAATTTTTTTCCCAATACTGCCTCCCTGTCGGAGGGAGACGTTGGTAAAGCAGACTTCAGGAACTTGTGAGGGGAAGACGTCTCGAATTTCCAATGTACACCTGGGATACTACGTGTAGGATCCAGGAGTCCACTTGCGAGTGAGCCCACTGCGTGCTGAAACTCTTGAGATGACCCCCCCACCGCACCTGAGTCCGCTTGTATGGCCCCAGCGTCATGCTGCGGACTTGGCAGAAGCTGTGGAGGACTTCTGTTCCTGGGAATGGGCTGCCTGCTGCAGTCTTCTTCCCTTTCCTCTAACCCTGGGCAGATATGACTGGCCTTTTGCCCGCCTGCCTTTATGGGTACGAAAGGACTGAGACTGAAAAGACTGTGTCCTTTTCTGCTGAGATGTGACTTGGGGTAACAAAAGTGGATTTTCCAGCTGTTGCCATGGCCACCAGGTCCGATGGACCGCCCCTTTATACGGCAATACTTCCATGTGCCGTCTGGAATCTGCATCACCTGACCACTGTCGTGTCTATAAACATCGTCTGGCAGATATGGACATCACATCTACTCTTGATGCCAGAATGCAAATATCCCTCTGTGCATCTCGCATATATAGAAATGCATCCTTAAAATGCTCTATAGTCAATAAAATATTGTTCCTGTCAAGGGTATCAATATTTTCAGTCAGGAAATCCGACCAAGCCCCCCCAGCGCTGCACATCCAGGCTGAGGCGATTGCTGGTCGTAGTATAACACCAGTATGTGTGTATATACTTTTTAGGATATTTTTCAGCTTCCTATCAGCTGGCTCCTTGAGGGCGGCCGTATCTGGAGACGGTAACGCCACTTGTTTTTATAAGCGTGTGAGCGCCTTATCCACCCTAAGGTGTGTTTTCCAACTCGCCCTCACTTCTGGCGGGAAAGGGTATACCTCAAATAATTTTCTATCGGAGGAAACCCACGTATCATCACACACTTTAATTTATCTGATTCAGGAAAAACTACAAGTAGATTATTCCCACCCTACATAATACCCTTATTTGTGGTACTTGTAGTATCAGAAATATGTAACACCTCCTTCATTGCCCTTAACATGTAACGTGTGGCCCTAAAGGAAAATACGTTTGTTTCTTCACCGTCGACACTGAAGTCAGTGTCCGTGTCTGTGTCGACCAACTGAGGTAAATGGGCGTTTTTACAAGCCCCTGACGGTGTCTGAGATGCCTGGACAGGTACTAATTTGTTTGCCGGCCGTCTCATGTCGTCAACCGACCTTGCATCGTGTTGACATTATCACGTAATTCCTAAATAAGCCATCCATTCCGGTGTCGACTCCCTAGAGAGTGACATCACCAATACAGGCAATTTGCTCCGCCTCCTCACCAACATCGTCCTCCTACATGTCGACACACACGTACCGACACACAGCACACACACAGGGAATGCTCTGATAGAGGACAGGACCCCACTAGCCCTTTGGGGAGACAGAGGGAGAGTTTGCCAGCACACACCAAAAACGCTATAATTATACAGGGACAACCCCTTATACAAGTGTTTTCCCTTATAGCATTTTCACATATGTAATCATATCGCCAAATAAGTGCCCCCCCTCTCTGTTTTAACCCTGTTTCTGTAGTGCAGTGCAGGGGAGAGCCTGGGAGCCTTCCTCACAGCAGAGCTGAGCAGGAAAATGGCGCCGTGTGCTGAGGAGAATAGGCCCCGCCCCCTAAAACGGCGGGCTCTTCTCCCGGAGTTTGTGAGATCTGGCAGGGGTTAAATACATCCATATAGCCTCAAGGGCTATATGTGATGTATTTTAGCCATAAAAAAGGTATAATACATTGCTGCCCAGGGCGCCCCCCCCAGCGCCCTGCACCCTCAGTGACCGCTGGTATGAAGTGTGCTGACAACAATGGCGCACAGCTGCAGTGCTGTGCGCTACCTTATGAAGACTGAAAGTCTTCTGCCGCCTGTTTCTGGACCTCTGGACCTCTTCAACTTCGGCATCTGCAAGGGGGGTCGGCGGCACGGCTCCGGGACGAACCCCAGGGTGAGACCTGTGTTCCGACTCCCTCTGGAGCTAATGGTGTCCAGTAGCCTAAGAAGCAAATCCATCCTGCACGCAGGTGAGTTTACTTCTCTCCCCTAAGTCCCTCGTAGCAGTGAGCCTGTTGCCAGCAGGACTCACTGAAAATAAAAAACCTAACTTAAACTTTTATTCTAAGCAGCTCAGGAGAGCCACCTAGATTGCACCCTTCTCGACCGGGCACAAAAATCTAACTGAGGCTTGGAGGAGGGTCATAGGGGGAGGAGCCAGTGCACACCACCTGATCCTAAAGCTTTTATTATTGTGCCCTGTCTCCTGCGGAGCCGCTAAACCCCATGGTCCTGACGGAGTCCCCAGCATCCACTTAGGACGTTAGAGAAATAATGATTGGGGCCATAGTTATATTCAACAGGGATGTCCTCTCCAGTTTCAATGCTCTCTGTTTAGTTTGCTCCAGTAATTTACAGTCATACACTCTCTCGCTATAATGATCCTAATCATGTTTGCTGTTATAGTATATTTATCTATAAGTGAGATAAATGACTACTTACTACCATGCCAAAATGCCAATAAATCGTCTATAAATTGGGTAAACAGTAGGATGTTATCTGAAATTGCTGGATCTGAAAAGAAGATATCTTGCTCAACATCAAACATAAAAACATTTGCGTACGACGGGGCCACAGTGGACCACAGCGAACAGCCAATCAGATATGAATAATAAAATTAATCGTAAAAAAAATTAAATTCTTTGTTAATATAATTTTCAATAATTCCAGAATGAATTCTAGATTTGGTTCCCTATATAATCGGTGGTCTTGAAAAAATCTCTAAATCGCTAATAACCCCTGGCTATGGGGTATAAGGGCTGTAACACACTGGCTGGTTTCTCCCGGATGGCTAAAAAGCCGGACAAACTTTGTCCGGCTTTTTGCCATCCGGGAGAAACCGGCAGAGTCGCTCACACAGGACGGCTTTGAGCCGTGTGTGATGCTGTGCGCATGCGCAGCATCAGACACGGCTTCAGAAAAAACCGTTGTGTGTGAAAGCTCCCCTTCACACACACGGTTCACTGGCTGCAAAGACGGCCCGGCGGCCGCCCGGCCGCCGGACCTTCCAGTGGTGAGACCCGGCTGCAACCCGGCAGCCGGGCCGGGGCCGTGCAGTGTGAAGGGACCCTAGCCCTCACACTGTTAACTACAATGCCGGCACGGGAAAAAGCCGGCCGGCTTTTTCCCGGCCGGCAAATGCCGGGTAGTGTGTTTTAGCCCTAAGGGCCGGGTTGCAGCCGGGTCTCACCACTGGAAGGCCGCCGGGCCGTCTTTGCAGCCAGTGAACCGTGTGTGTGAAGGGGAGCTTTCACACACAACGTTTTTTTCTGAAGCCGTGTCTGATGCTGCGCATGCGCACAGCATCACACACGGCTCAAAGCCGTCCTGTGTGAGCGACTCTGCCGGTTTCTCCCGGATGGCAAAAAGCCGTACAAAGTTTGTCCGGCTTTTTGCCATCCGGGAGAAACCGGCCAGTGTGTTACAGCCCTTACAGTATATAGACTACAAACATCTATACTGCAAACCGACATTCGTCTGGTAATAGTGGTAACTGCGGCAATTTTCTCAAAAGCGATGTTGTATCCAATAGGAAATGTAGATGAATTAATGAATCTAAGTAAACAGAAATAAACTGAAACCTCTGGCCAAAATGATAGATAAATCAAGTTTTTATGGATTTTTGGTGTAACATATAGAAGTGGCAGAATAGGAAATTGCGGTATCAACGCTACCTTAAGTTTAGTTCTTATTCAGTTCTGGCCCTACAGCGAGCTGAAGTCGTTTTACCAATTCCTTCTTAAATTCAAAAGTAGGACCCTTAGAGAGGAGACGATATACAGTGGTATCACTTAAATCTTGAAAACCCAAGGTACCGCCGTTGTAGGCTGGTCGAAAAATTATATATTTTTTCGAAGATAGTCGCTTTAACAGCTGAAGTTCAGCCGTGCTCCTATCATGGTGTCCGTGAGGTGACTGTGGGTGAGCTTTAGTCACATTTTGATCTAAAAGTCTTTATAGTGGCATTTATTATTCAAATGTAGATTTCTATTGCAGTCTGTATGGGCGATGGCCAGTCATTTGTGCCCACCATAACATTCCATCCACTCAGGGTCGTAGCCAGAACTTTTTGGGCCCCATAGCAACATTTTGAAGGGCCCCCGTCCCAATGCTTCTAGAGAGACACTGCTCTGCAGTAGTTGTTTATATTATGCCCTATAATATTGGCCTAGTTCATTTTTTGAGCCATAGTAGAGCTTATTTAATGTTATGCCCCATAGTAGAGCCCTAGTTTCTTTTATGAATTGCAGTAGTACTTAAGTTCACCCTATGTCACATTTCAGAGGTGCCAGTACACATTATGCCACGCATAATTCACATTATGATATAGTGCTCCCCATTCGTATTGTGCCTCATTACAGTGCCCCGGTTCATATTATATAACATTAAAATGCCCTCCGGTTCATTTTATACCACATTACAATGAGCAGGTCCAGGGGCATAACTAGATATATTGCAGACCCAAGGAAAAGTTTGAAAGGTCCCCTACGTACCACCCAATGGCAAAAAATGTTTAGAACACGTGTAACTTTGACAGGGAAGGTGGGCCCCTCTCAGCTCTGGGCCCCATAGCAGCTGCACAGCCTGCATCTATGGTAGCTACGCCCTTGAATCCACTCCAATGGCAAATAGAACTATTTCACTTGCTAAAACAGCTTAGATTAAGGGAACACTTCAGTAGGCTTCCACCACAATACTGATTGGTCACACCAGCTAAACTTGCATTAATCGTATGGCAGGTGCACAGTCTCTGTCCGAGTATATGTCCTGTCATGTGGGCTTCTCTACTGTGTGTGGGTGCATGCATCTATGTTGCAAATGAATAAAATATTTCCACTGCCTCCAACATCAGCAGTGAGTGCGTCTCAGAATCATGTCCTTACAGTTCAGTGGTTGCGCAGCATCTGAGGCCTTTATGGAGTTCACCCAAAAGGACTTTATCAAAAGGCCAAAAAAGATTCTCCGGAGAATACAGGACTTCCTTAGTTCCAGAATTTTCTTTTTATTAGAGATGTGTGCTGATTAGTAGCGGCTCCAGAGGAAGGGCTGCAGGTCAGTTCAAATCTCAAATAGGGGAGCTGCACCAACTGTCACCAACCGCCATTTCAAACGGACTCACTGGCAGTTGGTGCAGCTCCTTTATTTGAATTTTGAACTGAGACTTGATTCTACTCGGAACCCCAGTGTTCTGAACCGGGACTTGATTCTGCTTGGAACCCCAAAGTGATCCATACCAGGACTCGGTTCTACTCTGAACCTCAAAGTGATCAGATCAGTTCTACTCGGAACCCCCAAAGTGATCCAAGCCAGGACTTGGATCTACTCAGATTCCCAATGGGAACTGAGCCGGGACTTGCTTCTACTCAGAACCCAGAAAGGGATCCAAGCTGGGACTCGAAACCTCAATGCGATCCAAACCTGTACTCGGTGTGACTCCAAACGACAAAGTGGTCCAAGCCAGCAATTGGTTTGACTCAAAACCTCAGAGTTCAGGTTTCCAAATTATTTCATACTAGGTTGAACTATGAAGAGATACTGTATTATATGTGTCCTTCCTGGTGGATCTCCAAACCTTCACGTTTTCTTGGGGGGGTACATTGAAGGACCAATATATGGTAATTTAACTTGAAATGTACTGAATATCTAGCAAATAAAGAGGAACTGCATAATGAGCTTACGAGGTGTACAACCAAACAGGTATTTTGGGAAGAGAAATAACTCTGCACTGTATATGTCAAGCGCCTATGAATATTCCAATGCCAGATTTCAGACATGACTTAGAAATAATGGCTGTATTGCTTCTCTAGGGTGTAAGAGTCACACTTAAGTCTTCATGCCCTGATCACTGTTTATCAGCAGCAGAGAAGAAGCCTGGCTGCTGCATAACAAATGTGTTTATACAGTAAATTGAACATATTTATACATAGTCATTCCTTGGGGGAACAAACAAGACTGCTGTAGAAGAGGTGGATGTCAATAAGCTACTCAAACTGTTATACAGTATAACTATACAATAAACATTTATAGCCTCTCGGCAAACGTGACCGGAAAATAATACATAAGTATGGATCGCAGACTATTTCCATAAATGTCTACTGCACTGTTTCATATGGATCTGTAGGAAAAAAAATAAAAATGAACCTATAAATGATACCTACTCCATTGCTGCTGGATTGTTTATGGTGCTACTCATGAGGGATGTTTTAAATTAATGGCGGGTCATAGACGGCAGTGGGACTGTGTACGGATTCAAAACACGGCTCTCCTGAGGAGCAATTACTCTTTGTTGCGGCTTCTTCATTCTCATTATGGCTTCAAATGACCATATTGTGTTCACAGAAGTGGAGCATCGATCCGTATACTGAGATAATCGGTCCGTTGCGGAAACATCGGCCACAGTTTGCAGAGCAGTACCTTGATTTCGGGGTCCAGCCGGTGGAAATACAGACAACGGAATCCCAACACAGCTCAGAATGCCGGTGCCGGGGGGTTAGGCTTAGGCAGCCCCGGGGAGAGTTAGGGTTAGACTGCGTAAAGTGGAGGGTTAGGCTTAGGCTGCAGACAGGGGGGTTAGGTTTAGACACCAACGGGGAAGATTAGGGTTATGCTGCTGGGGGGGGGGGGGTTGGGCAGCGGGAACGGAGGGTTAGGGAGTCATTGGGGGAAGGCCATGCACAGTTTACACTGCAGCAGTTGAAAGGGCTTTATTATATTATTTAGGTGACTAATAAACGCACAGGGGTACAGTGCTCCAGAACAGTACAAACAATAGAACAATATATTTTTAAATTTGCAGCTCAACTCACACTGCGGAAACTCAAAGAGCTTTTATTATATATGTACATGAATAATAAATGCACAGAGATACAGTGCACCAGAACAGTACAAACAATAGAACAATATAGTATATTATTTTTAAATTTGCAGCTCACACTGTGGCAATTCAAAAGGCTTTTATTATATTATGAACATGAATAAGAAATGCACAGGGGTGCTATACACACACAGGTTGTGCAAACATAAAATAATACTTTTTTTACTTTTTTGAATTTGTAACTTTTTTTTTGCGCAACTGACAAGTGACAATACACATTGTAGTACTGCTTGTGAACACACAGCCACTTTAGATGGACACAACCAATTTAACCAGAAGAGTACAGCGCAGCACACAGCAGTATGCCTGAGTGAAATGGCACCGAGTCAGAACCACGGGGTCCTTATATAGAATCCAAAACCCACAAGAATCCAACACAGAGAGGATGATGTTTTGCCTCAATTTGGAATCTGAGTCTTGTGGGAAACCCCGAACCGCAGCTTGAATTGACTCGGATCCCCGAAGTTCGGGTGCGTTCAGATTTACGGTAATCCGATCCACTCATCTGTAGTAACAATGGCACGGTGCAGATGCAGATAATAGTGTTGACATCTGCTCTCACAAGGGCGGGTCTGAGGGTGGTGCGGACCCATGGATGCGGCTGACACAGAATACAGAGGGATGTCTGCATGGATCTCCGATCAATAAAAGTAGATGAAGTTGCGATTGCTTTGCACACGACTTAAAATCAAGCACTGCTCATAGTGGCAACTTGCAGCTTTAAAATATCACATCAGACAGACTTGCTGGACAATCTGGCATGCCCGGCTGCTTGATACTTTCGCATACAGTGTACAAATATCTGGGTGGGCCACCGATATTGGGCGAATCAGCCAGTTAATTATATAGCGTATACCCAGCGTTAAGATGACCCGACACCTATCAGTTATGTCTGTGTGCAAGCTGAAACTCTGCATCTACAGTACCTTACATGCAATCAAGTGTTATCAAGCCATCATTCTGTATGCGGAGACCTATAAGGTAGGAGTGATGAAGGACACACTACAAAACTGCACCTATGCAGGTAATACCCTGGCAATGCTTTAATTGGTGGACAGTCCATTCTCCTTTATGTTACAAGTGATGCTCTCAGTAATGAATGGTAAAACATTAAGGATCTGCTCCTGAGTCCACGCTACTGCGACCACTATACCGTCTGTTGCCGTAGTCCCGTCTGCGACATTGTCACATCCTACACCCATTAAATTACCGGCCGCTGCTGCAGACAGAAATCACATTGAAAATGGCATGGCAGCCATTTCCCCGGTGATTTGAGCATGCGCAGTAGAGATGTCCCCGGGAATGAAGTGTGGGCGCCATGTTCCTGGACCCTGCGCTTGCACAATAGACTCTGGCAAGTGTAGGAGGGGGCCAGCACAAAGACTGCACACTAGGCCCCCTCCTCCCTTAATCCGCCCCTGGTCTGCGACTATATAGGCTAGTGCTGTATCAGCCCTTCCCCATGTGTACAGCCAACGTCAGATTGTGCGTGAATTTTCGCGCACGACTCCGTCATCATCGGAATAGCGCAGGAAGAATATTATGTAATGGCCGGAGGTGGCCACCAGCTGCTGGGGAACCCACCTAGCAGCATCTGCTGGCACAGATTACTATGCTAGTATTGTTATGACATCTTGGTTTCATGCTACAAGTACTCTCAAGTGAAGGAACAAATTCACTGGAACACGTTCCTGACTTTGGGTAAAACATGCGTGCAGTATCGGGTGACAACTGTACATATCATTGCCGTGAGGCAGTGACACATACTGCGGCTGGGAGATAGCAATCAGACACAGTCATTCTGACAATATATATCATACAAATTATTTGACACAATGGGCCCCCAGGAATGATATATATCTGAAGCAAAGTATTTTACTGGCTTCATTTAATTACTGGTGTGTTCATACCTGAGAACACAACACTGTATGTTTGGGTGCAGTAACGACAGACGCTGTACACAGGTCGTGTGACGGGTCATGAGAAAGAGGTGAGAATGATCTATGATGGGAGATCACATATCTTAGCTTAATAAATACAGATCTAATTCTTCTGCTGTAAGTCAGACCTGCCGAGCATGACATAATGTCAGTGACACATTCAAAATCTTTATTAATAATGATGAAATGAACCAAGGGCCAGATTAAGCCATGTAGGGAAATGTAATCACAGCTGCAAATTTGTACGCAGCCACTGTGCGCATATATGCAAATGTCACTGAAGCCGGAAGCTGTATTGAGACGCCCATAATTGGTGTCTAAGATACAACCATCGGACGCACATCAGGCAAACATCAACCATCTAAGTGGCCCTTTGGCCGGGCTACATGGCCGCTGGAAGATGGTGGAGATATTTCTAATGCATATGGGATCGCAGTTGCAAGCAATAAAAAAAAACTAAAACAGTTCCAATGCGTCTGCATTTTTTCCGCCGCTCCCCAGTTACCATCACCAAACACTTCCTGACTGTCTATCACTTTGCGAATTAATCCTCTATGAGCCCACCATCGCGGAACATGCGCAGTGTGACTCAGACACATGCGCAAACCACCGATAATCGCTCAATGCGAGAAAATCAGGTCTGCACACATCTTTGTATTAGGCCCCAAGTGAGGAATCCCAGCTCCTTTCGGGGCATTTTTGAGAACTGCTAAGGGACAGTTTGTATCCTGTCACACAGCAGTAGAGAGGGAGCATGCGTAGGCCCTTCTGTTTTGTCATGCTCAGCTGTAATACACCTAGAAATCTATGAAGGGTGCAAAAATGGCTGCTCGCAAATATTAAGTTTTCCCCAAATATACGTATAGGGGACCGCAGTGGGGTAAAGCTAACACAGAAAATGTCCTGAAGATTTTCATTGATAAATAGAACCCCCAGAGTAATTACACCCATCTACCACTCCTAGCGAAATGCTATAGACACCACCAAACATCAAACCCACCCACCACCCAATTTCAGTGAGGATACAGTCGTTAGGTCGACACAGCTTAGGTCGACAGTCATTAGGCCGACCACTGAAGGTCGACATGCATTAGGTCGACATGGTCAATGGGTAGACTTGGTCATTAGGTCGATATGTGCTAGGTCGACAGGTCAAAAGATGACATGAGGTTTTCAAAAAAATTTAAATTTTTGGGATTTTTCCATACTTGACGATCCACGTGGAGTACGATTGGGAATAGTAACCTGTGCTGAGTGCAGCGGTAGCGGAGCAAGGCACCTTGCCCGAAGCATGGCGAGCGAAGCTCGCCATGCGAGGAGACACGGTGCACTAATTGGGGTTCCCCGACACTTTACGAAGAAAACAACACCAAAAAAAGTCCAAAAACTCATGTTGACCTTTTCACCTGTCGACCTAGTACATGTCGACCTTCAGTGGTTGACCTAATGACTGTTGACCTAAGTTGAGTCAACCCAACAACCCATACCCTTGCCCAAGGTCTGGCTTTCTGCTTGTAGGACAAGATGGTACAAACCTAGGGCAAGAATGGAGATATCCACACAGAGGTAGGACATCTTCTATAAGGTGCTAGACAAATGATAAGTAGAATCTGATTGGTTGCTATGGGCAACAACTCCACTTCTATAAACCCGCACTTGTCTACAAACATGTCTGCCAGAGGCAAACAATTTAATTGGGGGGTGGGTTTCGGTGGCTTAGTAAATCCGGGTTCCTATACATTTAGTGGAAAAAATATTGATGGCACTTTGATATTCAATTGTATTCTAAAGCGTAGATTACCGGCAGAATTCTGACTGTATTTTATTTAATACATTTGTGGCATGCAATCGTGCTAGTAATATACAGCAAAATCACAGACATTGCAAAAATGCTGTTTAGTAAATGGAGTAATTTACTCCTTAAAGCAATCTTCACTCAATTTGTGAACCTTGAGCCGAAATTCCTCCATACAAGGTAAGGATGTAATGTAATGAGAGAAAGTGGTGATTGTGTGTGTTTTTATTTTGTGTCACATTTGTACAGTGGCATGAAAAATACTTTTGCCCCCTTCCTGATTCTTCTATTTTTCCATATTTATCACACTTATTTGTTCAGATCTTTAAACCAAACTAAATATAAGACAAAGACAACCAGAGTTAACACAAAATACAGTTTTCAATTGATAATTGAATTTATTGACTGGAAAAAGTTATCTAACACCTACTGTGTATCGCCCATGTGAAAAATTAATTGCCCTCCTAAACTTAATAACTGATTGTGCAGCTTACAGTAACAAAACTGCAACCAAACACTTCCAATAACTGAAGAGAAGACTTTCACACCACTGTGGAGCAGAATTGCTCTCATTCAGCCACATCGAAGGGTTTAGAGCATGAATTGTCCATTTAAAGTCCACAGCATCTCCATTAAATTGAAGTCAGGACTTTGACTAGGCCCCTACAAAACCTTAATTTTGTTTCTTTTGAGACATTCAGATGTAGACTTGCTCTTGTTCTTCAAAACATGGGGCCTAATTCTGAGTTGATCGTAGCAGCAACTTTGTTAGCAGTTGGGCAAAACCATGGAGGTCATTCCGAGTCGTTCGCTCTGAAAATTTCTTCGCATCGCAGCGTTTTTCCGCTTAGTGCGCATGCGCAATGTCCGCACTGCGACTGCGCCAAGTAAATTTACTATGAAGTTTGGATTTTTACTCACGGCTTTTTCTTCGCTCAGGCGATCGTAGTGTGATTGACAGGAAATGGGTGTTACTGGGCGGAAACAGGCCGTTTTATGGGCGTGTGGGAAAAAACGCTACCGTTTCCGGAAAAAACGGGGGAGTGGCTGGAGAAATGGAGGAGTGTCTGGGTGAACGCTGGGTGTGTTTGTGACGTCAAACCAGGAACGATAAGCACTGAACTGATCGCAGATGCCGAGTAAGTCTGAAGCTACTCTGAAACTGCTACGAGATGTGTAATCGCAATATTGCGAATCTTTCGTTCGCAATTTTAAGAAGCTAAGATTCACTCACAGTAGGCGGCGGCTTAGCGTGTGCAATGCTGCTAAAATTGGCTTGCGAGCGAACAACTCGGAATGAGGGCCCATGTGCAGTGCAGGGGGGACAGATATAACATGTGCAGAGAGTGTTAGATTTGGGGGGGGTGTATTCAAACTGAAATCTAAATTGCAGTGTAAAAATAAAGCAGCCAGTATTTACCCTGCACAGAAACAAAATAACCCACCCAAATCTAACTCTCTCTGTAAATGTTATATCTGCCCCCCCCGCAGTGCACATGGTTTTGCCCAACTGCTAAAAAATTTCCTGCTGCGATCAACTTGGAATTACCCCCATTGTCTTGCTGCATTGCCCAGTTGCGCTAGATTTTCAGATCACAGACTGATGACCAGACATTCTTCCTCAGAATTTCCTGGTAGAGAGCAGTATTCATATTCTGTCAATTATGGCAAGTCGCCCAAGTCCTGAAGGAGCAAAATATCCCTATCCATCACACTACCACCACCATCTGTGACCGTTGGTAATACGGTATGATGTTCTTATTGTGGACTGCAGCGTCAGCTTTATCCCACAAGATCATCGTCTTCCCAAAAGATCCATTTTTGACTTATCAGTCCACAGAACATCAGACAAAATGACTTGGGGGCTGTCAATGTGTTTTTTGGGGAAATGTGAGACAATTCCTTATGTTACTCTTGGTAATTGGTGGCTTTTCCTTTGTAATCTCCATCGATTCCAGTTTTGCCCAGTCTCTTTCTTATGGTGGAATCATAAACGCTGACATTCACTGAAGCCAGCGAGGCACCATCCACTTATATCACCCCCTACCTCATTTCCATTGGCTCCTGCTTACTCCATGTAAGATCATCCAGATCCTTGACCCCCTTCACCCCCTATAACAAATTAACCATCCAAACCTTTCACCTACGTCCCCTTCCAATGCCAATCCACAGAATTCCACGCTGTGGCATTTATTTGCCTGGTCGTACGTCTCTTTAATGGTCTAGAAAAAGAATATTCAGAACAGATTCCTAATGCAACAGTTCATTTCTCTCATTTAATTATCTGTTTTTAACCGTTCATATCTAAATTTACTAGATATGTCACAGAACAGCGCACATTCTCCAATCAATCTTAAGTTATGGTGCATCATTAATTGCAATATATTCTGCTCCATCTGCATGTCACTGTAATATATTACCGAGTCAGCCTTCGTCCTCAATAACTGGGCTATGAAAAAATAGCGGCATTTGCAACTGGTGGGAAGATTTTCATAGATCAAACACTGACAGAGCACAGTACGCTCAACATAAATTCTCCTCAACATGAAATACAGGATGCAAGACTTCACGGAAGATTTAAAGTGATATTTTTACTGATTACTTTGCGTCTTCTTGCAACATTTTAGTCTAGGATGCAATCTGTCATAATGGATTGCAGTGTGTGCTTTAAACAGTGAGCGAATATATCAGTAAAATTTACCATCTGTGTCAATATATGACTGTATACATTTAACTCTGAGCCTACGTGCTGTGGTAGCTGCGTAGACTCACTGCAGCAAACTGACATTTTGCCCACGTATCAATGTGAATATCTTCCCCGTGTGCAGGAGAACAGTTTGTTTTTGCAGAGCTCATAGGAAGATTTTCCGCGCTCAGTCGCTTTCGTTTATTTGACAGAAGTGGCGTTTTTTATGAGGAGCTACAGGTCTAAGATCTAGACGGAAGAAAAGGTCTCCGCATTCATCTTTTTCTGCTGATGAAAATGTTGGTGCTACATAGTGAGAGAATAATTATAATATACGATTTGGCAAAAGTAAAATAAATAAATAAATATATATATATATATTGTCAAAGTTAAAAAATATTGCAGAACACACATCACGTACAAACTGCACACACATGCCCATTGCGCGTGCACTTGTTCTGCAGTGCGTGCACATATCCGCAATTTGCGTATGGTCGCTCCCGCGGTCCTGCGCATCGGCGCGTGGTATGGGTATTTACGGCAGAGTTTGTGTACTCATGGAGAGCCATCAAAACACATTACATATTTAATCCAAATAGTGCACAATGTACACATAGTCTCCTTGCACCACATCAGAAAGTTATAGCTGTTTAAATGGTTGCAGAACAAGGGGATTCACCTTTACAGGATAAGAGGGGACAAACTAAGGTTATAAGGTGGTATTTGGTATCCAGCTGTAGGGTATTTTAAGGGTAACATTTCTGTGTTGGTCTGCAGAAGATCGCATGTTCCTGCGGATAGTTATGTGCAGAAGCAGAATATAGATATAAACTGTATTTACTGTATATTATGTATGCGGCGGGAATCCAGAGGAGACCACCCACAAGAGCAGAAAGACATTGCCTACCTTTTCAAATCAACCTATGACCTCTCCTGTACTGTAAAAGTGCATTCCTGTGTCCAATGGACAAAGGGATTACAGTATCCATTGTATTGCTTTTGGAAGAATTGTATAAATAAAGCCTGCTGCAGGCCGGCCTGACAACAAGACTCACAACGTTATCTATTTGATGACGGAGGACCGGACCGGGAAGCGCACGCGAATATACTCACGTATGTACATTGACTGTAGCCATTATTCTGTTATATTTTCTTGTATTGTAGTGTATAATTTGTATTGTAAACCCCCTTTCAAAAATAATCCACTGTGGTGTCGGAACCCAGCGGTAAAATCACAATTGGTGTCGTGTCCTCATTGCCCTGCTAAGGTTTAAAGTGTATTATTATTGCATTGCATTGCTGTAGAAGGTTTAAAGTGTATCTCTGGGTGTGTACGCGCTGTGAGTACTTTGTACCGTCAGCGCGGCGAGTGTACGCAAAGTCCGTACCCTGTACGGGACTCTGTACGCTAATAGCGTAAAAGGTGCGTAGAGTATGAATTAAGTATAGCGGCCGCAGCGGCTAAAGGTTTAAAGTATATTTAAGGTATGTTTAAGGTTTAGCTTTCATTCCTGTAAAAATAATCAGCTTTATCAATTGAGGGCTCTCCGATTTTCCACATTTTTACTGCTTAACAGGTCACAAGCAGACTTAATCTATCAGCATAAGGGTGGACAGGGATCCTACGTATCCTTTTCTTGGTCGGTGGATGCACTGAAAACCATACTTAATTGCTGATTAGATGGTGTCTGCTCTGTATGGTTTGTAGGGATGCTGGTAGAACTCGTACGGTAAGCAGGAAAAAAAGCTATTTAAAATCTGTGAATTTATTTTTGGCGCCAAATGCGTTCACAACAAAAGCGTACACCCATACTCTGTGCATACTCTCCCACATTGTTGCCATAACATTCAGATTACTAGATTCATAATATAAATATTAAGGAAGGAAGTGTAAAACACAAACGCAGTCTGGCCTAGTTATAAAGGTTTATACAGAAAAGAAACTGTGTGGCGTGTTAAGTTAGCGATTATAGGTAATATTGCTCACATTTATAGAAATTGTGTGAGTTGTTTTATTGCGTCTGCACATTGGTACACGTGGTACGAAGCGTGAGGACAGCGTACACAAAACGTGCATGTAGCGCAAGGCCACACACGTGGCATAAAGGTACGCATGGTTGCGTAATTATGCAAGCTTGCGCAGCGTTGTGTGCGCATAATAAAACCACACGATAGTTCGTTTAGTTTAAAGGTGGGATAGTAGCTAGAGATGAGCGCCTGAAATTTTTCGGGTTTTGTGTTTTGGTTTTGGGTTCGGTTCCGCGGCCGTGTTTTGGGTTCGAACGCGTTTTGGCAAAACCTCACCGAATTATTTTTGTCGGATTCGGGTGTGTTTTGGATTCGGGTGTTTTCTTCCAAAAACACTAAAAAACAGCTTAAATCATAGAATTTGGGGGTCATTTTGATCCCAAAGTATTATTAACCTCAAAAACCATAATTTACACTCATTTTCAGTCTATTCTGAATACCTCACACCTCACAATATTATTTTTAGTCCTAAAATTTGCACCGAGGTCGCTGTGTGAGTAAGATAAGCGACCCTAGTGGCCGACACAAACACCGGGCCCATCTAGGAGTGGCACTGCAGTGTCACGCAGGATGTCCCTTCCAAAAAACCCTCCCCAAACAGCACATGACGCAAAGAAAAAAAGAGGCGCAATGAGGTAGCTGTGTGAGTAAGATTAGCGACCCTAGTGGCCGACACAAACACCGGGCCCATCTAGGAGTGGCACTGCAGTGTCACGCAGGATGGCCCTTCCAAAAAACCCTCCCCAAACAGCACATGACGCAAAGAAAAAAAGAGGCGCAATGAGGTAGCTGACTGTGTGAGTAAGATTAGCGACCCTAGTGGCCGACACAAACACCGGGCACATCTAGGAGTGGCACTGCAGTGTCACGCAGGATGTCCCTTCCAAAAAACCCTCCCCAAACAGCACATGACGCAAAGAAAAAAAGAGGCGCAATGAGGTAGCTGTGTGAGTAAGATTAGCGACCCTAGTGGCCGACACAAACACCGGGCCCATCTAGGAGTGGCACTGCAGTGTCACGCAGGATGTCCCTTCCAAAAAACCCTCCCCAATCAGCACATGATGCAAAGAAAAAGAAAAGAAAAAAGAGGTGCAAGATGGAATTATCCTTGGGCCCTCCCACCCACCCTTATGTTGTATAAACAAAACAGGACATGCACACTTTAACCAACCCATCATTTCAGTGACAGGGTCTGCCACACGACTGTGACTGATATGACGGGTTGGTTTGGACCCCCCCCAAAAAAGAAGCAATTAATCTCTCCTTGCACAAACTGGCTCTACAGAGGCAAGATGTCCACCTCATCTTCACCCTCCGATATATCACCGTGTACATCCCCCTCCTCACAGATTATCAATTCGTCCCCACTGGAATCCACCATCTCAGCTCCCTGTGTACTTTGTGGAGGCAATTGCTGCTGGTCAATGTCTCCGCGGAGGAATTGATTATAATTCATTTTAATGAACATCATCTTCTCCACATTTTCTGGATGTAACCTCGTACGCCGATTGCTGACAAGGTGAGCGGCGGCACTAAACACTCTTTCGGAGTACACACTTGTGGGAGGGCAACTTAGGTAGAATAAAGCCAGTTTGTGCAAGGGCCTCCAAATTGCCTCTTTTTCCTGCCAGTATAAGTATGGACTGTGTGACGTGCCTACTTGGATGCGGTCACTCATATAATCCTCCACCATTCTTTCAATGGTGAGAGAATCATATGCAGTGACAGTAGACGACATGTCCGTAATCGTTGTCAGGTCCTTCAGTCCGGACCAGATGTCAGCATCAGCAGTCGCTCCAGACTGCCCTGCATCACCGCCAGCGGGTGGGCTCGGAATTCTGAGCCTTTTCCTCGCACCCCCAGTTGCGGGAGAATGTGAAGGAGGAGATGTTGACAGGTCGCGTTCCGCTTGACTTGACAATTTTGTCACCAGCAGGTCTTTCAACCCCAGCAGACCTGTGTCTGCCGGAAAGAGAGATCCAAGGTAGGCTTTAAATCTAGGATCGAGCACGGTGGCCAAAATGTAGTGCTCTGATTTCAACAGATTGACCACCCGTGAATCCTTGTTAAGCGAATTAAGGGCTGCATCCACAAGTCCCACATGCCTAGCGGAATCGCTCCGTGTTAGCTCCTTCTTCAATGCCTCCAGCTTCTTCTGCAAAAGCCTGATGAGGGGAATGACCTGACTCAGGCTGGCAGTGTCTGAACTGACTTCACGTGTGGCAAGTTCAAAGGGCATCAGAACCTTGCACAACGTTGAAATCATTCTCCACTGCACTTGAGACAGGTGCATTCCATCTCCTATATCGTGCTCAATTGTATAGGCTTGAATGGCCTTTTGCTGCTCCTCCAACCTCTGAAGCATATAGAGGGTTGAATTCCACCTCGTTACCACTTCTTGCTTCAGATGATGGCAGGGCAGGTTCAGTAGTTTTTGGTGGTGCTCCAGTCTTCTGTACGTGGTGCCTGTACGCCGAAAGTGTCCCGCAATTTTTCTGGCCACCGACAGCATCTCTTGCACGCCCCTGTCGTTTTTTAAAAAATTCTGCACCACCAAATTCAAGGTATGTGCAAAACATGGGACGTGCTGGAATTTGCCCATATTTAATGCACACACAATATTGCTGGCGTTGTCCGATGCCACAAATCCACAGGAGAGTCCAATTGGGGTAAGCCATTCCGCGATGATCTTCCTCAGTTGCCGTAAGAGGTTTTCAGCTGTGTGCGTATTCTGGAAAGCGGTGATACAAAGCGTAGCCTGCCTAGGAAAGAGTTGGCGTTTGCGAGATGCTGCTACTGGTGCCGCCGCTGCTGTTCTTGCGGCGGGAGTCCATACATCTACCCAGTGGGCTGTCACAGTCATATAGTCCTGACCCTGCCCTGCTCCACTTGTCCACATGTCCGTGGTTAAGTGGACATTGGGTACAACTGCATTTTTTAGGACACTGGTGAGTCTTTTTCTGACGTCCGTGTACATTCTCGGTATCGCCTGCCTAGAGAAGTGGAACCTAGATGGTATTTGGTAACGGGGGCACACTGCCTCAATAAATTGTCTAGTTCCCTGTGAACTAACGGCGGATACCGGACGCACGTCTAACACCAACATAGTTGTCAAGGACTCAGTTATCCGCTTTGCAGTAGGATGACTGCTGTGATATTTCATCTTCCTCGCAAAGGACTGTTGAACAGTCAATTGCTTACTGGAAGTAGTACAAGTGGGCTTACGACTTCCCCTCTGGGATGACCATCGACTCCCAGCGGCAACAACAGCAGCGCCAGCAGCAGTAGGCGTTACACGCAAGGATGCATCGGAGGAATCCCAGGCAGGAGAGGACTCGTCAGACTTGCCAGTGACATGGCCTGCAGGACTATTGGCATTCCTGGGGAAGGAGGAAATTGACACTGAGGGAGTTGGTGGGGTGGTTTGCGTGAGCTTGGTTACAAGAGGAAGGGATTTACTGGTCAGTGGACTGCTTCCGCTGTCACCCAAAGTTTTTGAACTTGTCACTGACTTATTATGAATGCGCTGCAGGTGACGTATAAGGGAGGATGTTCCGAGGTGGTTAACGTCCTTACCCCTACTTATTACAGCTTGACAAAGGGAACACACGGCTTGACACCTGTTGTCCGCATTTCTGGTGAAATACCTCCACACCGAAGAGCTGATTTTTTTGGTATTTTCACCTGGCATGTCAACGGCCATATTCCTCCCACGGACAACAGGTGTCTCCCCGGGTGCCTGACTTAAACAAACCACCTCACCATCAGAATCCTTCTGGTCAATTTCCTCCCCAGCGCCAGCAACACCCATATCCTCCTCATCCTGGTGTACTTCAACACTGACATCTTCAATCTGACTATCAGGAACTGGACTGCGGGTGCTCCTTCCAGCACTTGCAGGGGGCATGCAAATAGTGGAAGGCGCATGCTCTTCACGTCCAGTGTTGGGAAGGTCAGGCATCGCAACCGACACAATTGGACTCTCCTTGTGGATTTGGGATTTCAAAGAACGCACAGTTCTTTGCGGTGCTTTTGCCAGCTTGAGTCTTTTCAGTTTTCTAGCGAGAGGCTGAGTGCTTCCATCCTCATGTGAAGCTGAACCACTAGCCATGAACATAGGCCAGGGCCTCAGCCGTTCCTTGCCACTCCGTGTGGTAAATGGCATATTGGCAAGTTTACGCTTCTCCTCCGACAATTTTATTTTAGGTTTTGGAGTCCTTTTTTTTCTGATATTTGGTGTTTTGGATTTGACATGCTCTGTACTATGACATTGGGCATCGGCCTTGGCAGACGACGTTGCTGGCATTTCATCGTCTCGGCCATGACTAGTGGCAGCAGCTTCAGCACGAGGTGGAAGTGGATCTTGATCTTTCCCTAATTTTGGAACCTCAACTTTTTTGTTCTCCATATTTTATAGGCAGAACTAAAAGGCACCTCAGGTAAACAATGGAGATGGATGGATTGGATACTAGTATACAATTATGGACGGACTGCCACGGTTAGGTGGTATAAAAAAACCACGGTTAGGTGGTATATATTGTAATACAATTATGGATGGACGGACTGACTGCCGAGTGCCGACACAGAGGTAGCCACAGCCGTGAACTACCGCACTGTACACTGGTTGATAAAGAGATAGTAGTATACTCGTAACAACTAGTATGACTGACTATGACGGTATAAAGAATGAAAAAAAAACCACGGTTAGGTGGTATATATTGTAATACAATTATGGATGGACGGACTGCCTGCCGAGTTCCGACACAGAGGTAGCCACAGCCGTGAACTACCGCACTGTACACTGGTTGATAAAGAGATAGTAGTATACTCGTAACAACTAGTATGACTGACTATGACGGTATAAAGAATGAAAAAAAAACCACGGTTAGGTGGTATATATTATAATACAATTATGGATGGACGGACTGCCTGCCGAGTGCCGACACAGAGGTAGCCACAGCCGTGAACTACCGCACTGTACACTGGTTGATAAAGAGATAGTAGTATACTCGTAACAACTAGTATGACTGACTATGACGGTATAAAGAATGAAAAAAAAACCACGGTTAGGTGGTATATATTATAATACAATTATGGATGGACGGACTGCCTGCCGACTGCCGACACAGAGGTAGCCACAGCCGTGAACTACCGCACTGTACACTGGTTGATAAAGAGATAGTAGTATACTCGTAACAACTAGTATGACACTATGACGGTATAAAGAATGAAAAAAAAACCACGGTTAGGTGGTATATATTATAATACAATTATGGATGGACGGACTGCCTGCCGACTGCCGACACAGAGGTAGCCACAGCCGTGAACTACCGCACTGTACACTGGTTGATAAAGAGATAGTAGTATACTCGTAACAACTAGTATGACACTATGACGGTATAAAGAATGAAAAAAAAACCACGGTTAGGTGGTATATATTATAATAATACAATTATGGATGGACGGACTGCCTGCCGACTGCCGACACAGAGGTAGCCACAGCCGTGAACTACCGCACTGTACACTGGTTGATAAAGAGATAGTAGTATACTCGTAACAACTAGTATGACTATGACGACGGTATAAAGAAAGAAAAAAAAATACCACGGTTAGGTGGTATATAATTATACAATTATGGATGGACGGACTGCCTGCCGAGTGCCGACTGCCGACACAGAGGTAGCCACAGCCGTGAACTACCGCACTGTACTGTGTCTGCTGCTAATATAGACTGGTTGATAAAGAGATAGTATACAACAATATACTACTATACTGGTGGTCAGGCACTGGTCACCACTAGTCACACTGGCAGTGGCACTCCTGCAGCAAAAGTGTGCACTGTTTAATTTTAAATTAATATAATATTATGTACTCCTGGCTCCTGCTATAACAACCTGCAGTGCTCCCCAGTCTCCCCCACAATTATTATAAGCTTTTATACATTGATGTGCAGCACACTGGGCTGAGCTGAGTGCACACAGACTGAGTCACACTGTGTGACTGCTGTGTATCGTTTTTTTCAGGCAGAGAACGGATATAGCAGAGAACGGATATATTAAATAAAAGTTAACTTAACAACAACTGCACTGGTCACTGTGGTAAACTCTGTCTGCACAATCTCTCTCTCTCTCTCTCTCTCTTCTAATCTATTCTAATGGAGAGGACGCCAGCCACGTCCTCTCCCTATCAATCTCAATGCACGTGTGAAAATGGCGGCGACGCGCGGCTCCTTATATAGAATCCGAGTCTCGCGAGAATCCGACAGCGTCATGATGACGTTCGGGCGCGCTCGGGTTAACCGAGCAAGGCGGGAAGATCCGAGTCGCTCGGACCCGTGAAAAAAAAAGTGAAGTTCGTGCGGGTTCGGATTCAAAGAAACCGAACCCGCTCATCTCTAATAGTAGCCATGCTACAATAACACAAGATTGCCCAGTTTCCAAAGTTTAGTATAAAACCCTTATTTGCTGTATTGCCTCTGGGAGTAAAGCTGCTTGTCTGAATGATAATTTTCTGTACAGAAAAGAAAAATAAAGTGTATTTGAGTGAGCGAGTGCAGGAGTGAGTGGATACTGAACCCAAGAACTAGGTGGACTAGGTGGACACACTGGGTTAGTAGAGGCCCGGTGGCATAAGGTTTGCAACCCTGCGTTATTAACTAGGTGGTCTTGGTGGACTGAGTGGTATCCCATACAACTCTAGGTGGTCTACTAGGTGGTCTACAGCAATCGTAGGGCATATAGATAACTAGTATCTATAGGCTGTACTATTGCATCACATGTCCGTTTGTTCTGCATAGTGCAACGTGATATTATTGTGTCACATTTGCTGTGGAAGAGCATACGCAGACGTGATTGTATAGACAAAGGGGTTTTTCTTTGATAACTTCAGGAAATCTCCCTGGTGGGCTTCACTGGAAAGGGTGAAGGATAGTTATCTAATTTCTCTATTTTTCACCCTACAAACAATTCCAGTTGAAAGATACCGAAAAGGAAATTTTCACTGCCTCTCTCAGGAAAATATTCCAAACAGAACTTCCACCGAAAGAAATTACGGTGTAAGGTCTGATAGGAGCCCTAAGTTGGGTACATTGCGATCCGCTATCAACAGTGTATCGTTGTATTGGCCAGTGTGGGCGCGAGCGAGTGGAAGGCGCTCAGGTATACTTCCACCATCTACTTATATTGAGTATTTTGGTGTTTGTGGGAATTTTTTAAAGGTATTAGAAGAGACCCACAAATATGGGAGCCAGTTGCTCAAGTAAGAGGCGTTTAGACAGGGTTCAGGCAGAATTGTGGCCAAAAGGCTCAGCAAGGTTTATCATGTGTGAAAAATATGGTTCACACACAGAAGGTTTATGCAATGAGTGGATATGTATGACCAACAATGATAGGGTACCATTCCCTAGAGTGGGCAGCTTTGAACCAGAGGTATTACAGAACTTAAGGTTAAGGATATGTCTGATAAAATCCAAGAAACAAAGGATTAAACATACAGACTGTTTAAATTTATGGCAACAGGAGGGGGATATGCAAAAGGAATTAGCTTGCGCAGCAGATTCCAAACCTAGCGGGAAAACAATGGCGACGGCACCACCACCACCATATATTGTTGGGGAGAAAATGGCTACAGGCAATTATACATTGGTACAGAATAAGAGTGTAATTGCAAAATGTACTAACCCTAACCCTTGCCAGTTGTACCCTGTGATAAAGCTAAATATTTATCGTATATAATACCCTTTATGAGGTCTAAGAACACTGTACGCTATCTACGTATGAAGTACCGTAAGGGTACGCTAGTTGCGTAACAATCGCTTTGCCGTGATCGAGACGCTCAAGCGTCACGTTCACTCACGGCCAAGAGATCACAGGCAGGCACGTTATTGGCTGTTAACTAACGTAATGATTCGCTATAGCGTAGCGGACGCTCGGGACCACGAGGAGATCACCAGCGGCGCTGACGCTCACTATATTAAACCTTTGTATCTAAACCATAAACAGAGTATTGTACAGTAAAACCTTAGTGTAATGTTAGAGTGTAAATGCAACACAGTATAACCTTATTACCTTAAAAGCTGTTTGAGCGTCACCGACGCTCTGAGAATACTTAATACTATAAGAAACACACAGATACCGTGCTCAGGGTCCAACGCCTAAAATATATATTATGAATGCTATACTTGCAAAAGAGTTAAACACAATACAAGTCATACACTACAATATAACAAAGACTACCTAACCAGATAACTACACAGGAAATACAATACAATACAATTTAAGGGAAAATGAGAGAGAAAGAGAAGGAGAGAGAGAGAGAGAGAAATTGAGAGAGATTGGCTCGGAATAACAAGAAGATCAATATGATTGCGGAGAAACACTTACGCACAAGGGGAAACGATCGCATGCGCCTCGATATCCAGCTCCCGATTATCAGCAATGAGAACCGTTGAAGAGAGAGAACTGGATATGGTCGGCCTGCCTATTTATGCCCCACACACAATACAATTCAATGGTCCCTACAATCTCATTGTTCATTGGACACAGGAATTCGGCTTCGCATTATAACAAAAGGTCATAGGTTGATTCATACAGGTGGGCTGTGACTGCTTCCAACTGTTCAGGTGGGTGGGATACTGAGTTTCCCGCCGCATGACTAAATAAGAACAAATAATAGTAAATGGACATAAACTTCTTATGTCCATAACTATTCGCATGAGCGATTAATCCGCTCCAAACCAACACCGGAATATTGCTATTTAAATACTCTTCCGATGGGTACCAAACACCACTGTATGACCCCTGTTAGACCCTTCGTACAATACAAAGAGGGATCTCTCTGTTCAGGAACATGCTATATTAACTAAACTTTCAGAATCTATCAAAGGGACCATGATCTACAAAATACATTATTACTGAAAATATGTAACGATTGAGTCCTACGCTACGATCACATAAACTCTACCGTAAATACGCATACCGTGCGCCTGCGGGTGCCCGCGACTGTGAGTATGCGCACGCACGGGAGAGCGCACGCATGCGCAGCGCGGACCAGAATGAGGTGCAAATATGGCAGTGTGTATACAGATATTTTTCTGACTTTGACAGTCCACCCTTTGGCAGTCAATAATAACTGCCACCTTCTAAAACATTTCAAAAGAGAAAAATATATGTCAGGGGTTAATACATTTACATGGTTGGGTAGGGGAGGAGAGGAGAAGGTAGGAAAAGGGTATGACCTAGTGAGATAGCAGAAGCATGTGTGTATGAATCCGTGCTTGGGGGTCATGTATCATCGTGCCGTACGTGTTTTAAATCAAGCTTCGAGGTATTGCGAAGTATACATGTGAATTCCTTCTTATCCCGTGGTACGGGTCTGTGGATGGGCTGTCAAACTTTACCGAGCTCTTTTCGGCTTTGGTTGTAACAAAATGGGGGAGCACATTTTAGTTGATGATACATGAATGGGGGAGATATGTGATTGCTGATATCTGTGCCTGTATTCCCTATCGACTATGTGTGTCATTACCTGAGGGTTGTAGAAATGAAGAAAAGACATAATTACGGTAAATGCGGTGGTATTCTATGTCAGGTAAATGTACAGTCGTCGATTGAGGTCTTGTTTGGTGTCTGTTGAATGCAGTCTTCTTTGTGCTTTTGCTCATAAGGTGCGAGCAAAGCTGTCAATGTCCATAGATTTACAAAAGTGTTGGGCTAGCGTAATTTTAAAATTTCTAGGGAAACTGGGGATCCATGGCATAGTTTATCAAAAATCTGTGTATCAGGTTGTCAAACTTCTTCTTTAATCCCTCTGTTGTCTGTATATCGGCTCATCAAATTCCTCGTCCAAGTGGGTCTTGTTACGGCCATTAACTTATCACTTTGTTGTTCCCTGTGTCTGGTGATGTTCCTATCGTGATCAATAGCAGCCTCTCTCAAAGTAGCCACAAACAGACCTCGCCAACATGGTTGTGTGGTCTGTACCCTAGTCTTTAATGATTCTTTTAAACCATCCATCAGTACCGATACTGCTACTTCTCGATGGTTTATGTTTGTTTTAATGTCCTCTATGCCTGTGTATTTTGCCATTTCTGATAATGCTCTGTGAAAATACTCTGCAGCTGTCTCTGACTCCTTCTGTTTAACGGAGAATATCTTGTTCCATCTGACTACCGCTGGGAAATACTCTTTTAACTGTAAGTTTATTCTTTTTACATTATCTTTGTTGTACACATCTGTAAGAGGTACATCCTGATCTAATCCGCAATCAGCTAAAAATTGAGTTGCGTCAACATTGGAGGGTAAACATGCTCTCAGCAATATCTGCCAGTCTTTATTGTTGGGCTCTACAGTATTACCTAAGTCTCTGATGTATTTTTGACTGGCAACTAAGTCTTTTCTAGGGTCAGGGAATTCTGACACTATGGTCCTTAATTCCATTCTGGAAAATGGGCTATACATGGCAATGTTCCTCACAGGGGTGACTCCTGATGTGTCAGTTTTCCCATTTGGAACAGCTATTACCCTTACAGGAGTAACTCTAACAACATCACTCTGTGTGGGTTCTACAGCCTGTGGTGAAATGGCTTCAGCATAGTGTATGGTGCCGTACTTACCTGTAGATACGACCTCACCTATCCCTCCGCTAGGGGCCTTTGTTACTAATCTCGTGGGTGGAGCTGTGCCTACTGTGGTCTCTGCTATGGTGGCTGCTAGAGAGAGCGCTGAAATTGTTGCCGATTCGTCTTCTTGATCACACTCCTGAGGAAAGTTCAAAACAGGGTACAACTTGCACGGGTTAATACTTGTATTGGTTAATTGGTTAACATTATCTTTAACATTTACACAGTTGCTAAGTGTTTGTGTGTTACACCTTAGTGCGTCATTCTCCGCAACCAATTTCTCTCCTGATATGTATGGTGGCGGTGGGGCCGTGGCTATCAGTTTTCTGATTGAGCCAGATCCCGCCGCCTGAGCCAATCCTCTCTGTATGTCACCCTCCTGTTGCCACAACTGCAAATAATCATAATGCTTGATTCGTCTCTTTGCTGATTTAATGAGACATATCCTTCTCCTTAAATTCGTTAACACTTCTGTGCTGAAGCTACCTACTCTTGGGAATTTCTCCCCGTCATGTACTGTCATTCTCTCCCATTCATCACATAAAGCTTCTGTGTGACTTCCGTATTTCTCACACATTACATACCTTGCCGACCCAATTGGTCGGTTCACTGAATCAACCCGAACCGAGGTTGATCGCCCCCTACCTGAACAAGTGGCCCCCATAGTTCGAAGGTGTTGCTTTATTCAACCAACCCTTACGCAAACCAAATGTCCAAAATAGGCTGACGGTGGCGGTTTACCGAGTACCCCACTCACTCGCCCACGCCGACCAATACGACCTGATCACACCGATATGGTGCTGGCGTACTCGACCTAGGGCCCCTGCGACCTGAACCTCTATTTACTGGAACCTGTGAGGGTGCTCCGAAGAACACTTACTCTTTCCAGTAACTATTGGTTGCTGGATAGTTCCTGAGTGAGCAGCGAACTTCCCTTAAAATAAAAAAAAATTACACAAATCACGTTAGAATGTACAAATAGCGTTTATGACCTTCGTACACAAATAGTACCGGTCAGGTTTACTAATGCACACAATTACGTGCGGTACAATCGTTTAGTACACAAGCAACTAATCTTATGTACTGAGCGACCAGTGGAATCGAAAATTGCGGCTGCGAATTCCTTCAGCCAGAGCTTATATGGCCTATATGGGTGTTGCACCAACCCTTTCTTGGTGTTGTGCCTGTGGACTGTATAGCAGACTTCCTTGTCTGCTGTACCTGAACCTGTTGGTCTGCTATGACCTCCTGGTCTGTTACAGTATGACCTCCTGGTCTGCTACACTCTAATGCTCAAATTGTATGTTTTAACCAGGGATGCCTCCCTAGCCACCATGTACGTCACTTACACGCATGTACCTCACGAGAACTCGACTTTTCTTGTGGTTCAACCTGTAAAATTGTATACAACACACTCACTCACCACCTGTACACTTTTGTTTCTATTTCTATTTCTGCGCAGAAATTTTTCTTTAGACCAGATGTGTTACAAATTAGGAGAAGGATCTGTTAATTTAAATTTGGAATGTAAAAAAAAATTTGCGCGATTTATCGCCTGGCGTTATTTACCGCGTGGCGCTACTTATCGCGTTGAGAGGAGAGAAAAAAAACTTGTGATTTGAGTTACGTGGGCGTACCCGTATGCTCCGTTGCGTAATATACGCTGCGTGCGTCGTCCCTTGGATTGCGTACGCAAGTCTCAGTCTTTTGTTAGAGACACGTGTACGCAAAGCAAAGATCCACCGTAACACAATTTATACGTTTATCAATGTAGATGATCCTTTATCATCTACCACGCACCACACTGACTTCGCCTTGTCTCTCAGGCACAGCTGTGTGTTTGTCTATACTTTAACTATATTATCTTTACTCTTAAACTATGAAATAGTGACAACTCTCTCTAAGCACGTTTATCAACTATAAAACTGGCAAACAGAAGAGTGATATACGAAAATACACAAATAAAAGGGAAATGCAGATATATATGTGTGCGTGCGTGTGTACGCAAGACAGAAAAATAAACAGTTTTAAAAAGACACTATTGTTTTGTTCTTACCTCCGGTTCCCGGATTCCTTCAGCACCCTTCACTAAGAGAAGCAGACGCTTATCCAAACAGCACTACGAGGAATATGATCTCCCGCCCTTTGCTGCTGGATAATGTCTGCTGAAATTACCTAGTGTAGATATGTGAAGGACAGGACGAGCCCGCAATTGATAAAGCTAAATATTTATCGTATATAATACCCTTTATGAGGTCTAAGAACACTGTACGCTATCTACGTATGAAGTACCGTAAGGGTACGCTAGTTGCGTAACAATCGCTTTGCCGTGATCGAGACGCTCAAGCGTCACGTTCACTCACGGCCAAGAGATCACAGGCAGGCACGTTATTGGCTGTTAACTAACGTAATGATTCGCTATAGCGTAGCGGACGCTCGGGACCACGAGGAGATCACCAGCGGCGCTGACGCTCACTATATTAAACCTTTGTATCTAAACCATAAACAGAGTATTGTACAGTAAAACCTTAGTGTAATGTTAGAGTGTAAATGCAACACAGTATAACCTTATTACCTTAAAAGCTGTTTGAGCATCACCGACGCTCTGAGAATACTTAATACTATAAGAAACACACAGATACCGTGCTCAGGGTCCAACGCCTAAAATATATATTATGAATGCTATACTTGCAAAAGAGTTAAACACAATACAAGTCATACACTACAATATAACAAAGACTACCTAACCAGATAACTACACAGGAAATACAATACAATACAATTTAATGGAAAATGAGAGAGAAAGAGAAGGAGAGAGAGAGAGAGAGAAATTGAGAGAGATTGGCTCGGAATAACAAGAAGATCAATATGATTGCGGAGAAACACTTACGCACAAGGGGAAACGATCGCATGCGCCTCGATATCCAGCTCCCGATTATCAGCAATGAGAACCGTTGAAGAGAGAGAACTGGATATGGTCGGCCTGCCTATTTATGCCCCACACACAATACAATTCAATGGTCCCTACAATCTCATTGTTCATTGGACACAGGAATTCGGCTTCGCATTATAACAAAAGGTCATAGGTTGATTCATACAGGTGGGCTGTGACTGCTTCCAACTGTTCAGGTGGGTGGGATACTGAGTTTCCCGCCGCATGACTAAATAAGAACAAATAATAGTAAATGGACATAAACTTCTTATATTCGCATGAGCGATTAATCCGCTCCAAACCAACACCGGAATATTGCTATTTAAATACTCTTCCGATGGGTACCAAACACCACTGTATGACCCCTGTTAGACCCTTCGTACAATACAAAGAGGGATCTCTCTGTTCAGGAACATGCTATATTAACTAAACTTTCAGAATCTATCAAAGGGACCATGATCTACAAAATACATTATTACTGAAAATATGTAACGATTGAGTCGCACGCTACGATCACATAAACTCTACCGTAAATACGCATACCGTGCGCCTGCGGGTGCCCGCGACTGTGAGTATGCGCACGCACGGGAGAGCGCACGCATGCGCAGCGCGGACCAGAATGAGGTGCAAATATGGCAGTGTGTATAGAGATATTTTTCTGACTTTGACACCTGTTTTAAATTTTCCCCAGGACTGCGAACAAGAAGATGAGCCCAGCACGATATCGGCACTCTCTCTAGCAGCCACCATACAAGACACTCAGGTGGGCACAGCCCAACCAACAAGAGCAGTAGTCAGGCCCCCTAGCGGAGGGATAAGTGAGGTCGTGTCCACAGGTAAGTACGGTACCGTACATTATGCAGAAACCATAGCACCCCACATTGTAGAATCAAACCAGAATGATGTAATTGAATTAAATCCTGTCAGGGTGATTGCAGTCCCCAATGGGAAGACTAACGCTCAGGGAGTCACTCCCATCAGGAACATTGCCATGCATTGTCCCTGGTCCCGGACAGAATTGAGGTCAATTATGTCAGAATTTCCCGATCCCAGAAAGGATCTAGTCGCATGCCAGAGGTTCATTAAAGAGTTAGGTAACGCCACCGAACCTACAACAAAGATTGGCGAACAGTGCTACGGGTATGTTTACCCTCCAATATTGACCCCGCGAAGTTCATAACTGATTGCAATTTAGACGAAGAAGTACCTATCACTGATGAGTACACTCAGGCGAAGGTACGACAAATCAATCTGCAATTAGGAATATATTTCCCTACTGTTGTCAAATGGAATAAAATCTTTTCCATAAGACAAAAGGAAGGTGAAACGGCATCCGAATATTTCCATCGAGCACTGCAGGAAATGACTAGATACACTGGGATCGAGGACATTAGAGACAATGCACATCATAGGGAGGTAGCTGTTTCAGTATTAATGGATGGGTTGAAGGAGGTACTCAGAACAAGGGTACAGACATCTCTGCCAAACTGGAGAGGTATCTCAGTGGCTGCATTGAGAGAGTCTGCTGTCGAGCATGATAGGAACATCATTAAACACAGGGAGGCACAGGGGGAAAACTGATAATGGTAAGTATACATGCCCTTATGGCAAAACCCCATCAGTCGAAAACCCAGACCCTTGTTGTTTGGGACAGACCTAGAACATGTTTCATTTGTAGGAAGGAAGGGCATTTTTCCAAAGACTGTAGGAGTGGTAGAGCGCATAGCCAAGATAGAACCCTAGACAGAGAATACGAACCACACTACTACTCACATAATTGGGATCAGGGACCACATAGGAGAAGTTACGAGCCACATGCAGGGGAAACAAGGAGGTACCCCCCAAGGAGAGATGGGCAGACCTCCGGAAATTCTCAGCTACCTCCCCCACATATCGTAGCTGCCAACGCGCTGTGGGAGGGTCTCACCACACAATAGGGGTTGGGCCACACCTGTAGTCTGCAGCCAGTGAAGTTGATTGCTAGCCTTGGTAGTGAATCTGAGGTCACAGTTGATGTAGCTGGTGCACCATTACCTTTTCTTGTAGACACAGGGGCGGCCAGGTCAGTGTTAAATTCAACTGTAGGTATGAAAACCACGGGTAAAACAATTTCAGCAATGGGAGTAACAGGAATAGTGCAACACTACCCTTTGAGTAGACCTGCAGAGATTACGATAGGGCCCTTGCAAACCAAGCATTCTTTTTTGCTGGCTGCAGCGGCTCCGACTGACCTGCTTGGAAGAGATTTATTGTGTAAAATGCGGTGTGTCATATACTGTACTCCTGAGGGTGTCTTCTTGGATATACCTGAGAATCACGTTCAGGAAGTGCAAGATATATTAGACACCCCTCAAAGGCTAATGTCGCATTCTGCCGTTATAGACAAGTGTCCATCAAAGGTAGAGGAAATGATCTCACAAATACCGGGTTCCCTTTGGACCAAAGATGGACAAGACACTAGATTGATGGCGAATGTAGCTCCGGTAGTAGTGCAAGTAAAAAACGGTAGGATAGCTCCAAAAATACCTCAGTATCCTCTGAAGCCAGAGGTAGAATTAGGAGTGTACCCAGTCATAGAGCGGTTGCTACAACAGGGCATACTAGTCAGGACATCCAGCACTGCCAATAGTCCCATCTTCCCTGTGAAAAAGAGTGGGGGGAGGGGTTACAGGCTAGTGCAGGATCTAAGGGGGATAAACAAGATAGTTGAGAGCCAATTCCCCGTAGTGCCCAATCCAGCTGTCATCCTCATGCAAATTCCCCCTACTGCAAAATTTTTCACTGTCATTGACCTCTGTTCTGCCTTCTTTTCTGTCCCCCTGCACCCTGACAGCCAATACCTCTTTGCATTTACATACAGGGGAGTACAGTACACCTGGACTCGTCTCCCCCAAGGTTTCATTGACAGCCCAAGTATTTTCTCCCAGGCTTTGCATGACTGTTTGCAATCCTTTCAACCTGAGAGCGGGTCGGTATTAATACAGTATGTCGATGACTTATTGCTGTGTTCTGATTCACTCGAATCGTCCTTGAAAGACACGAAACAGCTTCTGTTTCACCTCTCCAATACGGGACACAAGGTTTCAAAGGATAAGTTACAGCTGCGCCAGACCAGGGTAAAATATTTGAGACATTGCTTGACTCAAGGACTTAGACATCTCACCGCTGATAGAATACAGGCGATTCGCGACATGACTCTGCCACAAACCCAGCAACAGATCCGCACTTTCCTTGGAATGTGTGGGTACTGCCAAAACTGGATCCCAGAATTCTCCATACTGGCTTTACCTTTGCAAGAAATGGTCTCCTCGAACAAACCAGATCGGATCTCGCACACAGATGAGTCCGAACTGGCCATTGAGAGACTCAAACAGTGCCTATCACAGGCACCTGCATTAGGTATGCCACATTATGGGAAGCCTTTTGAATTATACGGTACAGATAGTGCAGGGTGCGCAGCAGGAGTTTTAACCCAGAGACATGGTGATGCCAGCAGGCCGGTAGCTTACTACAGTGCACAGTTGGACACCGTAGCGCGGTCTCTCCCCACATGCTTGCGAAGTGTTGCAGCGATAGCTTTGCTAGTAAGTAAAAGCGAAGACGTAGTGTTAGGACACAACCTGACCATCCATACACCTCATGCTGTATCAGCCTTACTGAACTCTGCCCAAACCAGACATGTCTCATCTGCTCGGTTTATAAAGTGGGAATTAGCACTAATGGCCCCTGTAAACATCACCATAAAGAGATGCAGCGCACTAAATCCTGCAACTTATCTGCCAAGTGTGCCTGGACAGGCACAAAGGGTGGAGGATGAGAATGATGGTGAAGGAGGATTTAGTGCAGATACTGATACGCATGATTGTAGGGAATACCTGAATCAGACTTTCACTGCGAGACCTGACATTAGTGACAACCCACTGGAAGAAGTAGACTTTACCTTTTACACTGACGGTAGTTGTCACAGACAAACGGACTCGGGAGACTTGTGTACTGGATACGCAGTTATAGACGACAGAGGTATCATAGAAGCTGAACCCCTGGGCCCACCGCACTCAGCACAAGTTGCTGAGCTGGTCGCCCTAACCAGAGCGTGTGAATTGGCCAAGGGTAAGTCAGCCAATATATACACAGATTCTAGGTATGCCTATGGAGTAGTGCATGATTTCGGGGCCCTATGGCGCCTCAGAAATTTCATGACGGCAGATGGCACACCTGTAGCGCATGCATCCCATATAAAAAGGCTTCTAACAGCGATACAAGAACCAGACAGAGTGGCTGTTATCAAGTGCAAAGCACACACTTACAACCAAGACCTAATCTCACTTGGTAACAGCCGGGCAGACGAAGCTGCTAAATCAGCAGCCAGCACCCCCATACAAATGAACATCACATCACTGATGACATTCAACACAATCAACACACAAAAATTAATTGAAATGCAAATGCAAGCTGCATACTCCGTACCGACCACAGGCGAGTGCGAAGGTGGAGAGAGTGAACAGCACTATTAAGAACAAGCTGAGCAAAGTGATGGCTGAGACTGGATTGCTGTGGCCAGAAGCTTTGCCACTAGTATTGTACAGCATCAGAACCACTCCCAGGTCCCCCCTTAACCTATCACCCTTTGAGATTCTTTTTGGCCGACAACCTCATGTAATGATAGACCCCCAGGATGATTTGAAATGCAATAACGAAGTGACTGTAAAATATTTGGTTAGGATGAGCCACCAGCTGAGGAATCAAAATAGAAATCTAAAGCTGGTGATTCCTGACCTACCGAACAGTAATTGTCATGACATTGAACCTGGGGATTATGTAATGATTCGAAATTTTCTACGCTCAGGTTGCCTCATTGACAGGTGGGAAGGACCGTACCAAGTCTTGCTAACCAGCACGACAGCATTAAAGGTTGCCGAAAGAGAGACTTAGGTCCACTCGTCCCACTGTAAGAAGGTCGCTGACCCGGAGAGAACCCGTGACAAAGAGCGGAGTGTAGAGAACATCGTATCACTGGAGTGTCTGTTCCGGGAAGGTTGAGACGGCACCTGAGCGTGGAGAACAACAAGACCAGAGGCGGTTGTCGCACCAGTTTTTATTTTTTTTATTTTCTCCATCTCCCACTACCCTCCTTCTCTCCTTCTCTTTCTCCCCCTTCTTGTTTCCCTTCTCTTCCCTTAACAAGATGGACTTACCCCAAGAGACTGCGTTCCGGGTTTTCCTGTTAATCCTGTTGTTGGCCAGGACAGTCTGTTTCGGTGAGGGTCCCAGAGAGGTCGAGAAAGGATCTGGAATGGGTTCTGATGGCGAGGATGGATTTGTAGAATCTCAAGAGCAACACATCACTCGTGCAAAGGCAAGTATCAGAAAGCGATCTGGCAGTCAGGGAGCTCGGAGGCACTGTGAAGGGTTATTGTCTGAGGAAAATTGCATTTGTAGTAATTGTGAGAACATAGTCGAGGATGGGTGCATCCAGAGATGTCAGTCCAGCCTTAATATCAACATGGACCGTCATTCACTGAGTGATTACCACTCACTAGTGGGTAAGGTCTTAAACCAGACAGAATGCTGGGTGTGCTCACAAGTACCTCAAGGTCAGAGCAAGTCAGGATTAGTACCGTACCCTTTAGCAATAGATGAGGTACTCGAATTACGGGGTGGGAGACCGGTGGACAAGAAATTCAATATTTCTAGGCCCCCTAGTTTGAAGCTCCACCAGTATCATGTAGATAGATCCTTATTATGTTTCAATATTTCCAATTACCGAAAACCGGGAAATTGGGAAGTGACGTGGAATAACCAGACAATGACCTTCTCACACAGAGCTGATAGGATACCCATAGACTCTGAACTTGTATGTCAAATAGCCAACAGTGGAAGGTATTTCTGGTATAGGTATACTCGAGGAAGCAAGACCATGTGGGTTGGAGAAGTATCACCAAGGTACTGTGCTCATATCATCCAGCCTGATACTTGTACTGAGCAGATGGGAGAACTAGGGATTGGGTTTTTCACTTGGAAAGTTTGTAATATGGTAATGTCATATTCTGTCCCCTATGTTCTCCCCGATGATGCCTATTTCATATGTGGGAAGAAGGCGTTCAAGTGGCTTGCCCCGAGCTCAGAGGGATTGTGTTATGTTGGAAGAGTGTTGCCAGAGGTCATGATCATAACCCATGATAAGATGAAAGATGTTCACCGTAGTGCTCAGGCTCCATATACTCAAACTCATTATGAACACATCATCAAGAGACACCTCAGAGAGAGGACAGAGCACGTAGCCTCTGATTTGATCCCCGAATCCACCGGGATTCAATTCCTTCTCGCATTAGACATCACCCGTACTGCCAGAGGAATTATAAATTATAGGTATATCCATGCACTAGCGAACTTGATAGATAATATCACTGAGATGTATGACGACACTTTCAGGTATACGGGAAGGGAGTTACAAGCTTACAAGGAACTGATCCAGCACAGGATGGTCCTTAATTATATCACAGCCGTGACGGGTGGGTACTGTGTCACTTTGGCAACTCAATATGGTGTGAAGTGCTGTACGTATATAACAAACAACACTGACGACCCCACGGAGATTATCGATCAAAGGATGGACGATATCTTGCAGTTGAAGTGGGAGTTCCGGAGGAGACACAACCTTACCCTTTCGGCTGTGGGTAATGAGCTGACCAGCTGGTTCTCATGGTTGAACCCACGAAATTGGTTCTCAGGATTAGGAGAGTGGGCTCAAAATGTTATTATGAGTGTAGGGAAGTTTCTCCTTTGTATCCTGGGAGTCGTCATAATTATTGGCTTGATATTTAGGTGTGTTCGAATTCTGACGCGGCGCAAGCACGGCACTAATTTGATGAGTCTAAGGCGCGAGGGCATTGTTATAGCAGCAGATTTAAGTTACGACCCATCCATAGAGACAGTGTTATGATAAGGATTGCAAATGAATTCCATGGCCTGTTTCTTTCACCCGTTTTTCCTTTGTCTCCCCCTCTGCCCAGATACACCCATCCGGAAAAGACATCAGCCCTACCCAAGAATGTTTATGAAAATGTTATGTGAATGTATTTTAGATATGTGTCTTATCTTCATCTCTACAACCTTCAGTTAATGACACACATAGTCGACAGGTGATATCCACATATACTAGCACTCACATATGTTCCCCCTCCATGTATCATCAACTAAAAGTGCACCCCATTTGTTGGAACAAGAAGCCGAAAAGAGCTCGGTTGTGTTTGTTGGCCCACTTACAGACCCTTAATACGGGATGAGAAGGATTTAATGTATACTTCGCAATACCTCGAAGCTTATCTAGAACATATACGGCACGATGAGACATGCCCCTCAGACATGGATTCATACATACATGCTTTTTACTATCCCACTAGGTCATACATTTCCCGCCTACAACTCTCCTCCGACCATCCAGTCGTCTGTAGATATTGTATTGATATTTTTCTGTTTAGTGATTAGATAGTGGCAGTTATTGGTGACTGCCAAAGGGTGGACTGTCAAAGTCGAAAAATATTGCAGAACACACATCACGTACAAACTGCAACTACTGTGCGTGCACTTGTTCTGCCGTGCGTGCACATATCCGCAATTTGCGTATGGTCGCTCTCGCGGTCCTGCGCATCGGCGCGTGGTATGGGTATTTACGGCAGAGTTTGTGTACGCATGGAGAGCCATCAAAACACATTACATATTTAATCCAAAGAGTGCACAATGTACACAGTCTCCTTGCACCACATCAGAAAGTTATAGCTGTTTAAATGGTTGCAGAACAAGGGGATTCACCTTTACAGGATAAGAGGGGACAGACTAAGGTTATAAGGTGATATTTGGTATCCAGCTGTAGGGTATTTTAAGGGTAACATTTCGGTGTTGGTCTGCGGAAGATCGCATGTTCCTGCGGATAGTTATGTGCAGAAGCAGAATATAGATATAAACTGTATTTACTGTATATTATGTATGTGGCAGCAATCCAGAGGAGACCACCCACAAGAGCAGTTGAGAAAGACATCGCCTACCTTTTCAAATCAACCTATGACCTCTCCTGTACTGTAAAAGTGCATTCCTGTGTCCAATGGACAAAGGGATTACAGTATCCATTGTATTGCTTTTGGAAGAATTGTATAAATAAAGCCTGCTGCAGCCCGGCCTGACAACAAGACTCACAACGTTATCTATTTGATGACGGAGGACCGGACCGGGAAGCGCACGCGAATATACTCACGTATGTACATTGACTGTAGCCATTATTCTGTTATATTTTCTTGTATTGTAGTGTATAATTTGTATTGTAAACCCCCTTTCAGAAATAATCCACTGTGGTGTCGGAACCCAGCGGTAAAATCACAATTGGTGTCGTGTCCTCATTGCCCTGGTAAGGTTTAAAGTGTATTATTATTGCATTGCATTGCTGTAGAAGGTTTAAAGTGTATCTCTGGGTGTGTACGCGCTGTGAGTACTTTGTACCGTCAGCGCGGCGAGTGTACGCAAAGTCCGTACCCTGTACGGGACTCTGTACGCTAATAGCGTAAAAGGTGCGTAGAGTGTGAATTAAGTATAGCGGCCGCAGCGGCTAAAGGTTTAAAGTATATTTAAGGTATATTTAAGGTTTAGCTTTCATTCCTGTAAAGATAATCAGCTTTACCAATATATATATATATATATATATATTATTCCTCCCACACCGTTGAATAAATGGAATAGACAAAGAAACTCCAATAATAGTTGACACTGATTACCACTCCCGTCTGGTTTGCCGATTTATCTGTTCCTCACTTTGGGGTCTATGTACTAAGACTTGGAGGTAAATAAAGTGGATGGAGATAAAGTACCAACCAACCAGCTCCTAACTGTCATTTTTCAAACATATGACATGTGTTTTTTGTGACATGGCAGTTAGCAGCTGATTGGTTGGTACTTTATCTCCATTCACTTTATCTCTCTCCAAGGCTTAATAAATAGACCCCTTTAACGCTCCTTTTGTGCTGCGTCATGTAATTGAGTACTTACCTACTGTGTTTCTGTTCCTACAGAAGCGGTTTGATGAAGCGGTTTGCGGAAAATCACATCTTCCCGATCATTTTACTAGGAAGTGGGTGGGAAGCAGGAGGCTGCCCTGGTCTCGAGTGAGTCCAGTGGACTCCCCGCAATTTCAGGGTCCCCCAGTTGTTCCAGCAAGTATGTGTAATAGGGGAAGAGGCATCAAGCCTTCTAAAGACAGCTGTCACAAAACTGGGACTTACCCTGTTCGGCAGGGGTTTTATCATGGTGATCATTCTACAACTCACCCAACATCTGAGATTTAAAAAAAATATCTGCTTGTTGAGTCGGACCCAAAATCTGGTTGTGGATTGGTTGCAACTTTTGCACCAACATGCAATGTTAGGAACCGAATCACACATAAGAGATTCGACCTATTGAAGACTATAGGTGTGCACCAGAGGCAGATTCTACTAGGGACTGCAGCCCCCACCCTCCCCAGTAAAATCCGCCACCTCAGTAACCCAGTTACAATCCGTGACTGCACTGGCTACACTGTGACTGGCACTGACTTCCCATTGGAAGTACTACCTGCCAATCACACACAGGACAGACTGTCCCAGAGGAAGGTGTTTCCTCCTTCTGGATCTGCCAGTACGAGCTCCAAATAGCAGATAGTGTGATTCCAGTTGGTGGAACTACATGCCTTTCTTGCAGGCCTACCCTGCTTCTATGGGCTGCAGCCAATGCAGTCCCCGGAGCTGTAGTTTTGTGCGTTTGCAGTCCCATCGCCGATTGTGCACGTGTCAGTCCCAACATCTTCCAGATCCATTGCACGAGTGCTGGACCCGGCCTGAACTGTCCAGTGCAATACGGGCAACGGCAGCCCCACTCATCCAAACAGGTAGGAGCTGATGTGCTCAATCCTTTTTTTATAGTTAATAAGCTTGCAACCAAAGAAAATTGTTTTTCAAAGTACATTATAAATTACCTCTATTGCATTTAGGTGCAAAGTTTGCACTAAACCATGGCGACCAATGAGAAACTTGCTTCCACCATCAAAAGTGCACTAGCTAGATAAAAGCTCATTGGCGATTAGTCGCAACCGAGCAAATTTTGCACCAAAATGTATTGTTAGAAACAGAAACTGAGCTCCACAGAATGCTGACGAGCAAGTAGAACGTTAATTACACTTTGTGCATTTACTGGTATCTCTCATGTCAGGTTAACTAACAAGTAAAGAAGAAAAAAAGAGAGCTCCTGGTATTTATCAACCTTTCCCACCCTAGCCGGGGGACGTGCACCTGGGTATACCATTACTAGTAACAGAATAACAGGCAACAGACAAAAACGCTCTTCTGATATTGTCACAGGCTCTTCTGCCTCTTATTTAGGATGAAATTCAAACCTGAAATTTTAGCTTCTGTCCTGATTACTTTCAGCTGAGAAGCAGTGAATGTGATGTCAGCAGTATAACCACTGCCGGAGGGGGGAATGCCGGCTTCTCAGGCCCCCTCCCTCCGAGAGAGTCAATACCACTTGTAACACAGACACCTGAGCCCTTCTGCCTTTGTTACATGGATATGTTTTCATATTTATTACAGTCTATAAACTAACACGATACAAAGTGAGATGGAATGAGGCTGAGTCACAGTCGCACATTTCGCCGTTGCTACTTCTTGTCCCTTGCAAAGTTTAATCACTTGGAGGAAATATGTGACGCTATGTAGATGATTGGTTCGTCGCATGTACAATAAACATTGCTGTATGTTTCACATGGTCTCAGGTAGAGAAGAGCAGAGTGTCCAAAACTGGTTGTTGGGATATTCGCGTCATTTCTCATTTGGCTACGGAATTTCACTCATTTTACCCAACGCATTTTGGTGGTCATTCCGAGTTGATTGCTAGCTGCATTCGTTTGCTGTGCAGCGTTGAGGCAAAAAGAGGCACTTCTGCGCATGCGTATGCGGCGCAATGCGCACGCGCAACGTACTATTACAACGAATGATGTAGTTTCACACAGGGTCTAGCAAAGCTTTTTAGTCGCACTGGTGGCCGTAGAGTGATTGACATGAAGTGGGCGTTTCTGGGTGTCAACTGACCGTTTTCAGGGAGTGTTCGGAAAAACGCAGGCGTGCCAGGAAAAATGCAGGCGTGGCTGTGCGAACGCAGGGCCTGTTTGTGACGTCAAAACAAGAACTGAACAGTCTGAAGTGATCGCAAGCGCTGAGTAGGTTTTGAGCTACTTTTAAACTGCACAAAAAAATTTTGTCGCCGCTCTGCGATCCTTTCGTTCGCACTTCTGCTAAGCTAAAAAACACTCCCAGTGGGAGGCGGCATAGCGTTTGCACGGCTGCTAAAAACTGCTAGCGAGCGAACAACTCGGAATGACCACCTTTGGCACTATGAATCCCCCCCTAATATTTTGGTTAAATCTTCGCTTCATAATTTTTCCACACACATAGCAGAATGAATTGACACCATCAGTGTCCCCACTCTGTTATATTGAACTTGGAGAGCAGTACTGCGCATACTCCATGTTTAGGTTCCTGCAGGGAGGCTTCAAATCCCTAACCAAGATGGCCACCGACCTTCTGTTCACGCAAAGTGCTATCTTGTCATTGTGTTAGAGAGCCCCACAGTGGAAGATGGAATCTTCCACTTAGCTCCAGAGAGGACTTGCGATTGCCTCTGCTCCATCCCCTCAGAACCGCTATTACCGCTTGTATTCTGAACTGTTTCCCTAATACAGTCACTGGCTGCTGATCTGTATCCTCTGCTCAAACTTTGCTCCATGTGTAAGAGTGTTTAGGCATAACTGGGAGTATGACTGCACACTTCACATTACTGCAGAAAAAAACAACCACTGGTTAAAATTGACTCAAGGGGGTAAATGCAGTAGGGTCCAAGACTTCGGGCAAAAATATCCGTATTTTTAAAGCTGTAATCATTTTCAAGGCAAAATCAGGTTGGTTTTGCCTTGTAAATGCTCTAAAAATATGGGCATTCTCGCCTGGGCAACTGCCAGGGCAACCGCCACCTATACACACATATTCCAACAGTTTGTACACTATAAATTCTGCAAAACGCACAATGCCATTCAATCGATTCTAAATGTCTCTTCAAATTCGCTCATCTCTAATCGTAGGAGAACACAGAGAGCATTTTACCCATTTGACCTCAATAGAAGAATCTTTGCATTCATTTCATTGCAATACTTATAGTAACTATACAATTACTGTAAATGGCACTATAGGAGTGTATTTGTGAAAGGGCGACGAGTCCTCTTGCACTGAAAAATAACTTTCAAATAAAACATTGCCTCTTAATTCCAGAGGTCTGTTTCTAAACAGCAGTCCTGTCATATTATATGTATAAAGGATGGTAAAGAAAGTGTGTGCTGCTAATTGTCTCAATTATTAGAATTATGTATGGTGAAAACTAAAAGGATTAGTTCTATTTAAAAGGAATACAAGAAAGAGTGACATGAATGACGAGGAATAATTGTAGATGAAAACATTAACTTACAAAGCTACAGTAGTAAGAGTTTGGCAGATAACATTTAGCTTCAGAAGTGTACTGTACATCCACAGCCCATACAATTCTGTGCAAATGGGCCTGTAATTAAGTGGTGTGTGTCTCTGGAGAACTGCAGAAGTGTGTCTTTACTATCTGCAAGTCATACTGAACAATGGCTGCAGCCAGGGACGGATCTAGACTGTTCTTTTAGGGGGAGGGGGGGGGGGCGGTTTAAAAATTAATAGACTCCTCTACTCATTACTCTACCCACTTCCAGTCCCGCCCCTCCCATTTTTTAGACTGTGATGTCATCCCCCTGGAGGCAAGAGCAGGACCGTCTCACCTGTAGCTCCCAGTCAGTCAGGAGGAGGCAGAGAGAGAAGGGCCCTGGGAGGTGCAGGGCATGCTGGAACTTACAGTTCCACCGCACTTGAAAAACTATAGGGTACACAGGCTTGCATTAGATACCTTACGTAAAACTAGAGATGAGCGCCTGAAATTTTTCGGGTTTTGTGTTTTGGTTTTGGGTTCGGTTCCGCGGCCGTGTTTTGGGTTCGAACGCGTTTTGGCAAAACCTCACCGAATTTTTTTTGTCGGATTCGGGTGTGTTTTGGATTCGGGTGTTTTTTTCAAAAAACACTAAAAAACAGCTTAAATCATAGAATTTGGGGGTCATTTTGATCCCAAAGTATTATTAACCTCAAAAACCATAATTTACACTCATTTTCAGTCTATTCTGAATACCTCACACCTCACAATATTATTTTTAGTCCTAAAATTTGCACCGAGGTCGCTGTGTGAGTAAGATAAGCGACCCTAGTGGCCGACACAAACACCGGGCCCATCTAGGAGTGGCACTGCAGTGTCACGCAGGATGTCCCTTCCAAAAAACCCTCCCCAAACAGCACATGACGCAAAGAAAAAAAGAGGCGCAATGAGGTAGCTGTGTGAGTAAGATTAGCGACCCTAGTGGCCGACACAAACACCGGGCCCATCTAGGAGTGGCACTGCAGTGTCACGCAGGATGGCCCTTCCAAAAAACCCTCCCCAAACAGCACATGACGCAAAGAAAAAAAGAGGCGCAATGAGGTAGCTGTGTGAGTAAGATTAGCGACCCTAGTGGCCGACACAAACACCGGGCCCATCTAGGAGTGGCACTGCAGTGTCACGCAGGATGTCCCTTCCAAAAAACCCTCCCCAAACAGCACATGACGCAAAGAAAAAAAGAGGCGCAATGAGGTAGCTGTGTGAGTAAGATTAGCGACCCTAGTGGCCGACACAAACACCGGGCCCATCTAGGAGTGGCACTGCAGTGTCACGCAGGATGTCCCTTCCAAATAACCCTCCCCAAACAGCACATGACGCAAAGAAAAAAAGAGGCGCAATGAGGTAGCTGACTGTGTGAGTAAGATTAGCGACCCTAGTGGCCGACACAAACACCGGGCCCATTTAGGAGTGGCACTGCAGTGTCACGCAGGATGTCCCTTCCAAAAAACCCTCCCCAATCAGCACATGATGCAAAGAAAAAGAAAAGAAAAAAGAGGTGCAAGATGGAATTGTCCTTGGGCCCTCCCACCCACCCTTATGTTGTATAAACAAAACAGGACATGCACACTTTAACCAACCCATCATTTCAGTGACAGGGTCTGCCACACGACTGTGACTGATATGACGGGTTGGTTTGGACCCCCCCCAAAAAAGAAGCAATTAATCTCTCCTTGCACAAACTGGCTCTACAGAGGCAAGATGTCCACCTCATCATCACCCTCCGATATATCACCGTGTACATCCCCCTCCTCACAGATTATCAATTCGTCCCCACTGGAATCCACCATCTCAGCTCCCTGTGTACTTTGTGGAGGCAATTGCTGCTGGTCAATGTCTCCGCGGAGGAATTGATTATAATTAATTTTAATGAACATCATCTTCTCCACATTTTCTGGATGTAACCTCGTACGCCGATTGCTGACAAGGTGAGCGGCGGCACTAAACACTCTTTCGGAGTACACACTTGTGGGAGGGCAACTTAGGTAGAATAAAGCCAGTTTGTGCAAGGGCCTCCAAATTGCCTCTTTTTCCTGCCAGTATAAGTACGGACTGTGTGACGTGCCTACTTGGATGCGGTCACTCATATAATCCTCCACCATTCTATCAATGTTGAGAGAATCATATGCAGTGACAGTAGACGACATGTCCGTAATCGTTGTCAGGTCCTTCAGTCCGGACCAGATGTCAGCATCAGCAGTCGCTCCAGACTGCCCTGCATCACCGCCAGCGGGTGGGCTCGGAATTCTGAGCCTTTTCCTCGCACCCCCAGTTGCGGGAGAATGTGAAGGAGGAGATGTTGACAGGTCGCGTTCCGCTTGACTTGACAATTTTGTCACCAGCAGGTCTTTCAACCCCAGCAGACTTGTGTCTGCCGGAAAGAGAGATCCAAGGTAGGCTTTAAATCTAGGATCGAGCACGGTGGCCAAAATGTAGTGCTCTGATTTCAACAGATTGACCACCCGTGAATCCTTGTTAAGCGAATTAAGGGCTCCATCCACAAGTCCCACATGCCTAGCGGAATCGCTCCGTGTTAGCTCCTCCTTCAATGTCTCCAGCTTCTTCTGCAAAAGCCTGATGAGGGGAATGACCTGACTCAGGCTGGCAGTGTCTGAACTGACTTCACGTGTGGCAAGTTCAAAGGGCATCAGAACCTTGCACAACGTTGAAATCATTCTCCACTGCGCTTGAGACAGGTGCATTCCACCTACTATATCGTGCTCAATTGTATAGGCTTGAATGGCCTTTTGCTGCTCCTCCAACCTCTGAAGCATATAGAGGGTTGAATTCCACCTCGTTACCACTTCTTGCTTCAGATGATGGCAGGGCAGGTTCAGTAGTTTTTGGTGGTGCTCCAGTCTTCTGTACGTGGTGCCTGTACGCCGAAAGTGTCCCGCAATTCTTCTGGCCACCGACAGCATCTCTTGCACGCCCCTGTCGTTTTTTAAAAAATTCTGCACCACCAAATTCAAGGTATGTGCAAAACATGGGACGTGCTGGAATTTGCCCATATTTAATGCACACACAATATTGCTGGCGTTGTCCGATGCCACAAATCCACAGGAGAGTCCAATTGGGGTAAGCCATTCCGCGATGATCTTCCTCAGTTGCCGTAAGAGGTTTTCAGCTGTGTGCGTATTCTGGAAAGCGGTGATACAAAGCGTAGCCTGCCTAGGAAAGAGTTGGCGTTTGCGAGATGCTGCTACTGGTGCCGCCGCTGCTGTTCTTGCGGCGGGAGTCCATACATCTACCCAGTGGGCTGTCACAGTCATATAGTCCTGACCCTGCCCTGCTCCACTTGTCCACATGTCCGTGGTTAAGTGGACATTGGGTACAACTGCATTTTTTAGGACACTGGTGAGTCTTTTTCTGACGTCCGTGTACATTCTCGGTATCGCCTGCCTACAGAAGTGGAACCTAGATGGTATTTGGTAACGGGGGCACACTGCCTCAATAAATTGTCTAGTTCCCTGTGAACTAACGGCGGATACCGGACGCACGTCTAACACCAACATAGTTGTCAAGGCCTCAGTTATCCGCTTTGCAGCAGGATGACTGCTGTGATATTTCATCTTCCTCGCAAAGGACTGTTGAACAGTCAATTGCTTACTGGAAGTAGTACAAGTGGGCTTACGACTTCCCCTCTGGGATGACCATCGACTCCCAGCAGCAACAACAGCAGCGCCAGCAGCAGTAGGCGTTACACGCAAGGATGCATCGGAGGAATCCCAGGCAGGAGAGGAATCGTCAGAATTGCCAGTGACATGGCCTGCAGGACTATTGGCATTCCTGGGGAAGGAGGAAATTGACACTGAGGGAGTTGGTGGGGTGGTTTGCGTGAGCTTGGTTACAAGAGGAAGGGATTTACTGGTCAGTGGACTGCTTCCGCTGTCACCCAAAGTTTTTGAACTTGTCACTGACTTATTATGAATGCGCTGCAGGTGACGTATAAGGGAGGATGTTCCGAGGTGGTTAACGTCCTTACCCCTACTTATTACAGCTTGACAAAGGGAACACACGGCTTGACACCTGTTGTCCGCATTTCTGTTGAAATACCTCCACACCGAAGAGCTGATTTTTTTGGTATTTTCACCTGGCATGTCAACGGCCATATTCCTCCCACGGACAACAGGTGTCTCCCCGGGTGCCTGACTTAAACAAACCACCTCACCATCAGAATCCTCCTGGTCAATTTCCTCCCCAGCGCCAGCAACACCCATATCCTCCTCATCCTGGTGTACTTCAACACTGACATCTTCAATCTGACTATCAGGAACTGGACTGCGGGTGCTCCTTCCAGCACTTGCAGGGGGCGTGCAAATGGTGGAAGGCGCATGCTCTTCACGTCCAGTGTTGGGAAGGTCAGGCATCGCAACCGACACAATTGGACTCTCCTTGTGGATTTGGGATTTCGAAGAATGCACAGTTCTTTGCTGTGCTGCTTTTGCCAGCTTGAGTCTTTTCATTTTTCTAGCGAGAGGCTGAGTGCTTCCATCCTCATGTGAAGCTGAACCACTAGCCATGAACATAGGCCAGGGCCTCAGCCGTTCCTTGCCACTCCGTGTCGTAAATGGCATATTGGCAAGTTTACGCTTCTCCTCCGACAATTTTATTTTAGGTTTTGGAGTCCTTTTTTTTCTGATATTTGGTGTTTTGGATTTGACATGCTCTGTACTATGACATTGGGCATCGGCCTTGGCAGACGACGTTGCTGGCATTTCATCGTCTCGGCCATGACTAGTGGCAGCAGCTTCAGCACGAGGTGGAAGTGGATCTTGATCTTTCCCTAATTTTGGAACCTCAACATTTTTGTTCTCCATATTTTAATAGGCACAACTAAAAGGCACCTCAGGTAAACAATGGAGATGGATACTAGTATACAATTATGGACTGCCTGCCGAGTGCAGACACAGAGGTAGCCACAGCCGTGAACTACCGTACTGTACTGTGTCTGCTGCTAATATAGACTGGTTGATAAAGAGATGTCTATGTAACTATGTATGTATAAAGAAGAAAGAAAAAAAAACCACGGTTAGGTGGTATACAATTATGGACGGACTGCCTGCCGAGTGCAGACACAGAGGTAGCCACAGCCGTGAACTACCGTACTGTACTGTGTCTGCTGCTAATAATATAGACTGGTTGATAAAGAGATGTCGTAGTAGTATGTATGTATAAAGAAGAAAGAAAAAAAACCACGGTTAGGTGGTATACAATTATGGACGGACTGCCTGCCGAGTGCAGACACAGAGGTAGCCACAGCCGTGAACTACCGTACTGTACTGTGTCTGCTGCTAATATAGACTGGTTGATAAAGAGATGTCTATGTAACTATGTATGTATAAAGAAGAAAGAAAAAAAAACCACGGTTAGGTGGTATACAATTATGGACGGACTGCCTGCCGAGTGCAGACACAGAGGTAGCCACAGCCGTGAACTACCGTACTGTACTGTGTCTGCTGCTAATATAGACTGGTTGATAAAGAGATGTCTATGTAACTATGTATGTATAAAGAAGAAAGAAAAAAAAACCACGGTTAGGTGGTATACAATTATGGACGGACTGCCTGCCGAGTGCAGACACAGAGGTAGCCACAGCCGTGAACTACCGTACTGTACTGTGTCTGCTGCTAATATAGACTGGTTGATAAAGAGATGTCTATGTAACTATGTATGTATAAAGAAGAAAGAAAAAAAAACCACGGTTAGGTGGTATACAATTATGGACGGACTGCCTGCCGAGTGCAGACACAGAGGTAGCCACAGCCGTGAACTACCGTACTGTACTGTGTCTGCTGCTAATATAGACTGGTTGATAAAGAGATGTCGTAGTAGTATGTATGTATAAAGAAGAAAAAAAAACCACGGTTAGGTGGTATACAATTATGGACGGACTGCCTGCCGAGTGCAGACACAGAGGTAGCTACAGCCGTGAACTACCGTACTGTACTGTGTCTGCTGCTAATATAGACTGGTTGATAAAGAGATGTCGTAGTAGTATGTATGTATAAAGAAGGAAAAAAAACCACGGTTAGGTGGTATACAATTATGGACGGACTGCCTGCCGAGTGCAGACACAGAGGTAGCCACAGCCGTGAACTACCGTACTGTGTCTGCTGCGACTGGATGATAAATGATATAAAAAATATATATATATCACTACTGCAGCCGGACAGGTATATATTATATATTATATAATGACGGACCTGCTGGACACTGTCTGTCAGCAGAATGAGTTTTATTTTTATAGAATAAAAAAAAAAACAACACACAAGTGAAGTCACACGACGAGTGTTTAACTTTTTCAGGCAATCACAATATAAGTATACTACTAACTATACTGGTGGTCAGTGTGGTCAGGTCACTGGTCAGTCACACTGGCAGTGGCACTCCTGCAGCAAAAGTGTGCACTGTTTAATTTTAATATAATATTATGTACTCCTGGCTCCTGCTATAACCTATAACTGGCACTGCAGTGCTCCCCAGTCTCCCCCACAATTATAAGCTGTGTGAGCTGAGCAGTCAGACAGATATATAATATATATAGATGATGCAGCACACTGGGCTGAGCCTGAGCAGTGCACACAGATATGGTATGTGACTGAGTCACTGTGTGTATCGCTTTTTTCAGGCAGAGAACGGATATATTAAATAAACTGCACTGTCTGGTGGTCACTCACTATATAATATTATGTACTCCTGGCTCCTGCTATAACCTATAACTGGCACTGCAGTGCTCCCCAGTCTCCCCCACAATTATAAACTGTGTGAGCTGAGCAGTCAGACAGATATATAATATATATAGATGATGCAGCACACTGGGCTGAGCCTGAGCAGTGCACACAGATATGGTATGTGACTGAGTCACTGTGTGTATCGCTTTTTTCAGGCAGAGAACGGATATATTAAATAAACTGCACTGTCTGGTGGTCACTCACTAGTAAACTCTCTGCACTCTCTACACTTCTACAGTACTCCTCCTAGTCCTAAGCTCCAGTAAATCTCTCTCTCTTCTAATCTAAATGGAGAGGACGCCAGCCACGTCCTCTCCCTATCAATCTCAATGCACGTGTGAAAATGGCGGCGACGCGCGGCTCCTTATATAGAATCCGAGTCTCGCGAGAATCCGACAGCGTCATGATGACGTTCGGGCGCGCTCGGGTTAACCGAGCAAGGCGGGAGGATCCGAGTCTGCTCGGACCCGTGAAAAAAACCATGAAGTTCGGGCGGGTTCGGATTCAGAGAAACCGAACCCGCTCATCTCTACGTAAAACCCGAAGACGTGTCTGCAAGTTTTATCAATAAGAATAGTGTATTCTTAAGGCTTCCTGTATGCAACACCTGCCCACCTCAGATAATGCAGTGCCCTATAACCTGGCTGCTCATTAATGTACTGCCTTGATACAACCAATATGCCAAAAGTTCCCATAGTATTATTTCTGAGAACGTAAGATGCATAGAAACACATACCTGATAAATAACGTTACAGAATAATTAAACAGCGGAAGTGAGTGCGACTGCAGTTTCTCCTAATGCAGTTCACTATCTGCACCCCAGCCCTGTCACACTGCCTAGTGCCTACTAGTGATGAGCGCCTGAAATTTTTCGGGTTTTGTGTTTTGGTTTTGGGTTCGGTTCCGCGGCCGTGTTTTGGGTTCGACCGCGTTTTGGCAAAACCTCACCGAATTTTTTTTGTCGGATTCGGGTGTGTTTTGGATTCGGGTGTTTTTTTCAAAAAACCCTAAAAAACAGCTTAAATCATAGAATTTGGGGGTCATTTTGATCCCATATTATTATTAACCTCAAAAACCATAATTTCCACTCATTTTCAGTCTATTCTGAATACCTCACACCTCACAATATTATTTTTAGTCCTAAAATTTGCACCGAGGTCGCTGGATGACTAAGCTAAGCGACCCTAGTGGCCGACACAAACACCTGGCCCATCTAGGAGTGGCACTGCAGTGTCACGCAGGATGTCCCTTCCAAAAAACCCTCCCCAAACAGCACATGACGCAAAGAAAAAAAGAGGCGCAATGAGGTAGCTGTGTGAGTAAGATTAGCGACCCTAGTGGCCGACACAAACACCGGGCCCATTTAGGAGTGGCACTGCAGTGTCACGCAGGATGTCCCTTCCAAAAAACCCTCCCCAAACAGCACATGACGCAAAGAAAAAAAGAGGCGCAATGAGGTAGCTGTGTGAGTAAGATTAGCGACCCTAGTGGCCGACACAAACACCGGGCCCATCTAGGAGTGGCACTGCAGTGTCACGCAGGATGGCCCTTCCAAAAAACCCTCCCCAAACAGCACATGACGCAAAGAAAAAAAGAGGCGCAATGAGGTAGCTGTGTGAGTAAGATTAGCGACCCTAGTGGCCGACACAAACACCAAGCCCATCTAGGAGTGGCACTGCAGTGTCACGTAGGATGTCCCTTCCAAAAAACCCTCCCCAAACAGCACATGACGCAAAGAAAAAAAGAGGCGCAATGAGGTAGCTGTGTGAGTAAGAGTGGCCGACACAAACACCGGGCCCATTTAGGAGTGGCACTGCAGTGTCACGCAGGATGTCCCTTCCAAAAAACCCTCCCCAAACAGCACATGACGCAAAGAAAAAAAGAGGCGCAATGAGGTAGCTGTGTGAGTAAGATTAGCGACCCTAGTGGCCGACACAAACACCGGGCCCATCTAGGAGTGGCACTGCAGTGTCACGCAGGATGGCCCTTCCAAAAAACCCTCCCCAAACAGCACATGACGCAAAGAAAAAAAGAGGCGCAATGAGGTAGCTGACTGTGTGAGTAAGATAAGCGACCCTAGTGGCCGACACAAACACCGGGCCCATTTAGGAGTGGCACTGCAGTGTCACGCAGGATGTCCCTTCCAAAAAACCCTCCCCAAACAGCACATGACGCAAAGAAAAAAAGAGGCGCAATGAGGTAGCTGTGTGAGTAAGATTAGCGACCCTAGTGGCCGACACAAACACTGGGCCCATCTAGGAGTGGCACTGCAGTGTCACGCAGGATGGCCCTTCCAAAAAACCCTCCCCAAACAGCACATGACACAAAGAAAAAAAGAGGCGCAATGAGGTAGCTGACTGTGTGAGTAAGATAAGCGACCCTAGTGGCCGACACAAACACCGGGCCCATTTAGGAGTGGCACTGCAGTGTCACGCAGGATGTCCCTTCCAAAAAACCCTCCCCAAACAGCACATGACGCAAAGAAAAATAAAAGAAAAAAGAGGTGCAAGATGGAATTGTCCTTGGGCCCTCCCACCCACCCTTATGTTGTATAAACAAAACAGGACATGCACACTTTAACCAACCCATCATTTCAGTGACAGGGTCTGCCACACGACTGTGACTGATATGACGGGTTGGTTTGGACCCCCCCCAAAAAAGAAGCAATTAATCTCTCCTTGCACAAACTGGCTCTACAGAGGCAAGATGTCCACCTCATCATCATCCTCCGATATATCACCGTGTACATCCCCCTCCTCACAGATTATCAATTCGTCCCCACTGGAATCCACCATCTCAGCTCCCTGTGTACTTTGTGGAGGCAATTGCTGCTGGTCAATGTCTCCGCGGAGGAATTGATTATAATTCATTTTAATGAACATCATCTTCTCCACATTTTCTGGATGTAACCTCGTACGCCGATTGCTGACAAGGTGAGCGGCGGCACTAAACACTCTTTCGGAGTACACACTTGTGGGAGGGCAACTTAGGTAGAATAAAGCCAGTTTGTGCAAGGGCCTCCAAATTGCCTCTTTTTCCTGCCAGTATAAGTATGGACTGTGTGACGTGCCTACTTGGATGCGGTCACTCATATAATCCTCCACCATTCTTTCAATGGTGAGAGAATCATATGCAGTGACAGTAGACGACATGTCCGTAATCGTTGTCAGGTCCTTCAGTCCGGACCAGATGTCAGCATCAGCAGTCGCTCCAGACTGCCCTGCATCACCGCCAGCGGGTGGGCTCGGAATTCTGAGCCTTTTCCTCGCACCCCCAGTTGCGGGAGAATGTGAAGGAGGAGATGTTGACAGGTCGCGTTCCGCTTGACTTGACAATTTTCTCACCAGCAGGTCTTTCAACCCCAGCAGACTTGTGTCTGCCGTAAAGAGAGATCCAAGGTAGGCTTTAAATCTAGGATCGAGCATGGTGGCCAAAATGTAGTGCTCTGATTTCAACAGATTGACCACCCGTGAATCCTTGTTAAGCGAATTAAGGGCTCCATCCACAAGTCCCACATGCCTAGCGGAATCGCTCCGTGTTAGCTCCTCCTTCAATGTCTCCAGCTTCTTCTGCAAAAGCCTGATGAGGGGAATGACCTGACTCAGGCTGGCAGTGTCTGAACTGACTTCACGTGTGGCAAGTTCAAAGGGCAGCAGAACCTTGCACAACGTTGAAATCATTCTCCACTGCGCTTGAGACAGGTGCATTCCACCTCCTATATCGTGCTCAATTGTATAGGCTTGAATGGCCTTTTGCTGCTCCTCCAACCTCTGAAGCATATAGAGGGTTGAATTCCACCTCGTTACCACTTCTTGCTTCAGATGATGGCAGGGCAGGTTCAGTAGTTTTTGGTGGTGCTCCAGTCTTCTGTACGTGGTGCCTGTACGCCGAAAGTGTCCCGCAATTCTTCTGGCCACCGACAGCATCTCTTGCACGCCCCTGTCGTTTTTTAAATAATTCTGCACCACCAAATTCAAGGTATGTGCAAAACATGGGACGTGCTGGAATTTGCCCATATTTAATGCACACACAATATTGCTGGCGTTGTCCGATGCCACAAATCCACAGGAGAGTCCAATTGGGGTAAGCCATTCCGCGATGATCTTCCTCAGTTGCCGTAAGAGGTTTTCAGCTGTGTGCGTATTCTGGAAAGCGGTGATACAAAGCGTAGCCTGCCTAGGAAAGAGTTGGCGTTTGCGAGATGCTGCTACTGGTGCCGCCGCTGCTGTTCTTGCGGCGGGAGTCCATACATCTACCCAGTGGGCTGTCACAGTCATATAGTCCTGACCCTGCCCTGCTCCACTTGTCCACATGTCCGTGGTTAAGTGGACATTGGGTACAGCTGCATTTTTTAGGACACTGGTGACTCTTTTTCTGAGGTCTGTGTACATTTTCGGTATCGCCTGCCTAGAGAAATGGAACCTAGATGGTATTTGGTACCGGGGACACAGTACCTCCAACAAGTCTCTAGTTGGCTCTGCAGTAATGATGGATACCGGAACCACGTTTCTCACCACCCAGGATGCCAAGGCCTCAGTTATCCGCTTTGCAGTAGGATGACTGCTGTGATATTTCATCTTCCTCGCAAAGGACTGTTGGACAGTCAATTGCTTGGTGGAAGTAGTAAAGTGGTCTTACGACTTCCCCTCTGGGATGACCATCGACTCCCAGCAGCAACAACAGCAGCGCCAGCAGCAGTAGGCGTTACACGCAAGGATGCATCGGAGGAATCCCAGGCAGGAGAGGAATCATCAGAATTGCCAGTGACATGGCCTGCAGGACTATTGGCATTCCTGGGGAAGGAGGAAATTGACACTGAGGGAGTTGGTGGGGTGGTTTGCGTGAGCTTGGTTACAAGAGGAAGGGATTTACTGGTCAGTGGACTGCTTCCGCTGTCACCCAAAGTTTTTGAACTTGTCACTGACTTATTATGAATGCGCTGCAGGTGACGTATAAGGGAGGATGTTCGAGGTGGTTAACGTCCTTACACCCCTACTTATTACAGCTTGACAAAGGGAACACACGGCTTGACACCTGTTGTCCGCATTTCTGTTGAAATACCTCCACACCGAAGAGCTGATTTTTTTGGTATTTTCACCAGGCATGTCAACGGCCATATTCCTCCCACGGACAACAGGTGTCTCCCCGGGTGCCTGACTTAAACAAACCACCTCACCATCAGAATCCTCCTGGTCAATTTCCTCCCCAGCGCCAGCAACACCCATATCCTCCTCATCCTGGTGTACTTCAACACTGACATCTTCAATCTGACTATCAGGAACTGGACTGCGGGTGCTCCTTCCAGCACTTGCAGGGGGCGTGCAAATGGTGGAAGGCGCATGCTCTTCACGTCCAGTGTTGGGAAGGTCAGGCATCGCAACCGACACAATTGGACTCTCCTTGTGGATTTGGGATTTCGAAGAACGCACAGTTCTTTGCGGTGCTACTGCTTTTGCCAGCTTGAGTCTTTTCATTTTTCTAGCGAGAGGCTGAGTGCCTCCATCCTCATGTGAAGCTGAACCACTAGCCATGAACATAGGCCAGGGCCTCAGCCGTTCCTTGCCACTCCGTGTGGTAAATGGCATATTGGCAAGTTTACGCTTCTCCTCCGACAATTTTATTTTAGGTTTTGGAGTCCATTTTTTACTGATATTTGGTGTTTTGGATTTGACATGCTCTGTACTATGACATTGGGCATCGGCCTTGGCAGACGACGTTGCTGGCATTTCATCGTCTCGGCCATGACTAGTGGCAGCAGCTTCAGCACGAGGTGGAAGTGGATCTTGATCTTTCCCTAATTTTGGAACCTCAACATTTTTGTTCTCCATATTTTAATAGGCACAACTAAAAGGCACCTCAGGTAAACAATGGAGATGGATGGATACTAGTATACAATTATGGACGGACTGCCGAGTGCCGACACAGAGGTAGCTACAGCCGTGAACTACCGTACTGTACTGTGTCTGCTGCTAATATAGACTGGTTGATAAAGAGATGTAGTAGTATGTATGTATAAAGAAGAAAGAAAAAAAAACCTCGGGTAGGTGGTATACAATTATGGACGGACTGCCGAGTGCCGACACAGAGGTAGCTACAGCCGTGAACTACCGTACTGTACTGTGTCTGCTGCTAATATAGACTGGTTGATAAAGAGATGTAGTAGTATGTATGTATAAGTATAAAGAAGAAAGAAAAAAAAACCACGGGTAGGTGGTATACAATTATGGACGGACTGCCGAGTGCCGACACAGAGGTAGCTACAGCCGTGAACTACCGTACTGTACTGTGTCTGCTGCTAATATAGACTGGTTGATAAAGAGATGTAGTAGTATGTATGTATAAGTATAAAGAAGAAAGAAAAAAAAACCACGGGTAGGTGGTATACAATTATGGACGGACTGCCGAGTGCCGACACAGAGGTAGCTACAGCCGTGAACTACCGTACTGTACTGTGTCTGCTGCTAATATAGACTGGTTGATAAAGAGATGTAGTAGTATGTATGTATAAAGAAGAAAGAAAAAAAAACCTCGGGTAGGTGGTATACAATTATGGACGGACTGCCGAGTGCCGACACAGAGGTAGCTACAGCCGTGAACTACCGTACTGTACTGTGTCTGCTGCTAATATAGACTGGTTGATAAAGAGATGTAGTAGTATGTATGTATAAGTATAAAGAAGAAAGAAAAAAAAACCACGGGTAGATGGTATACAATTATGGACGGACTGCCGAGTGCCGACACAGAGGTAGCTACAGCCGTGAACTACCGTACTGTACTGTGTCTGCTGCTAATATAGACTGGTTGATAAAGAGATGTAGTAGTATGTATGTATAAAGAAGAAAGAAAAAAAAAACCACGGGTAGGTGGTATACAATTATGGACGGACTGCCGAGTGCCGACACAGAGGTAGCTACAGCCGTGGACTACCGTACTGTACTGTGTCTGCTGCTAATATAGACTGGTTGATAAAGAGATGTAGTAGTATGTATGTATGTATAAAGAAGAAAGAAAAAAAAACCTCGGGTAGGTGGTATACAATTATGGACGGACTGCCGAGTGCCGACACAGAGGTAGCTACAGCCTTGAACTACCGTACTGTACTGTGTCTGCTGCTAATATAGACTGGTTGATAAAGAGATGTAGTAGTATGTATGTATAAAGAAGAAAGAAAAAAAAACCACGGGTAGGTGGTATACAATTATGGACGGACTGCCGAGTGCCGACACAGAGGTAGCTACAGCCGTGAACTACCGTACTGTGTCTGCTGCTAATATAGACTGGTTGATAAAGAGATGTAGTAGTATGTATGTATAAAGAAGAAAGAAAAAAAAACCACGGGTAGGTGGTATACAATTATGGACGGACTGCCGAGTGCCGACACAGAGGTAGCTACAGCCGTGGACTACCGTACTGTACTGTGTCTGCTGCTAATATAGACTGGTTGATAAAGAGATGTAGTAGTATGTATGTATGTATAAAGAAGAAAGAAAAAAAAACCTCGGGTAGGTGGTATACAATTATGGACGGACTGCCGAGTGCCGACACAGAGGTAGCTACAGCCGTGAACTACCGTACTGTACTGTGTCTGCTGCTAATATAGACTGGTTGATAAAGAGATGTAGTAGTATGTATGTATAAGTATAAAGAAGAAAGAAAAAAAAACCACGGGTAGATGGTATACAATTATGGACGGACTGCCGAGTGCCGACACAGAGGTAGCTACAGCCGTGAACTACCGTACTGTACTGTGTCTGCTGCTAATATAGACTGGTTGATAAAGAGATGTAGTAGTATGTATGTATAAAGAAGAAAGAAAAAAAAACCTCGGGTAGGTGGTATACAATTATGGACGGACTGCCGAGTGCCGACACAGAGGTAGCTACAGCCGTGGACTACCGTACTGTACTGTGTCTGCTGCTAATATAGACTGGTTGATAAAGAGATGTAGTAGTATGTATGTATAAAGAAGAAAGAAAAAAAACCACGGGTAGGTGGTATACAATTATGGACGGACTGCCGAGTGCCGACACAGAGGTAGCTACAGCCGTGGACTACCGTACTGTACTGTGTCTGCTGCTAATATAGACTGGTTGATAAAGAGATGTAGTAGTATGTATGTATGTATAAAGAAGAAAGAAAAAAAAACCTCGGGTAGGTGGTATACAATTATGGACGGACTGCCGAGTGCCGACACAGAGGTAGCTACAGCCTTGAACTACCGTACTGTACTGTGTCTGCTGCTAATATAGACTGGTTGATAAAGAGATGTAGTAGTATGTATGTATAAAGAAGAAAGAAAAAAAAACCACGGGTAGGTGGTATACAATTATGGACGGACTGCCGAGTGCCGACACAGAGGTAGCTACAGCCGTGAACTACCGTACTGTGTCTGCTGCTAATATAGACTGGTTGATAAAGAGATGTAGTAGTATGTATGTATAAAGAAGAAAGAAAAAAAAACCACGGGTAGGTGGTATACAATTATGGACGGACTGCCGAGTGCCGACACAGAGGTAGCTACAGCCGTGGACTACCGTACTGTACTGTGTCTGCTGCTAATATAGACTGGTTGATAAAGAGATGTAGTAGTATGTATGTATGTATAAAGAAGAAAGAAAAAAAAACCTCGGGTAGGTGGTATACAATTATGGACGGACTGCCGAGTGCCGACACAGAGGTAGCTACAGCCTTGAACTACCGTACTGTACTGTGTCTGCTGCTAATATAGACTGGTTGATAAAGAGATGTAGTAGTATGTATGTATAAAGAAGAAAGAAAAAAAAACCACGGGTAGGTGGTATACAATTATGGACGGACTGCCGAGTGCCGACACAGAGGTAGCTACAGCCGTGGACTACCGTACTGTACTGTGTCTGCTGCTAATATAGACTGGTTGATAAAGAGATGTAGTAGTATGTATGTATAAAGAAGAAAGAAAAAAAAACCACGGGTAGGTGGTATACAATTATGGACGGACTGCCGAGTGCCGACACAGAGGTAGCTACAGCCGTGGACTACCGTACTGTACTGTGTCTGCTGCTAATATAGACTGGTTGATAAAGAGATGTAGTAGTATGTATGTATAAAGAAGAAAGAAAAAAAAACCACGGGTAGGTGGTATACAATTATGGACGGACTGCCGAGTGCCGACACAGAGGTAGCTACAGCCGTGAACTACCGTACTGTGTCTGCTGCTAATATAGACTGGTTGATAAAGAGATGTAGTAGTATGTATGTATAAAGAAGAAAGAAAAAAAAACCTCGGGTAGGTGGTATACAATTATGGACGGACTGCCGAGTGCCGACACAGAGGTAGCTACAGCCGTGAACTACCGTACTGTACTGTGTCTGCTGCTAATATAGACTGGTTGATAAAGAGATGTAGTAGTATGTATGTATAAAGAAGAAAGAAAAAAAACCACGGGTAGGTGGTATACAATTATGGACGGACTGCCGAGTGCCGACACAGAGGTAGCTACAGCTGTGGACTACCGTACTGTACTGTGTCTGCTGCTAATATAGACTGGTTGATAAAGAGATGTAGTAGTATGTATGTATAAAGAAGAAAGAAAAAAAAACCACGGGTAGGTGGTATACAATTATGGATGGACTGCCGAGTGCCGACACAGAGGTAGCTACAGCCGTGAACTACCGTACTGTGTCTGCTGCTAGTATAGACTGGATGATAAATAATGATATAAAAAATATATATATATCACTACTGCAGCCGGACAGGTATATATTATATAATGACGGACCTGCTGGACACTGTCTGTCAGCAGAATGAGTTTTTTATAGAATAAAAAAAAAAACACCACACAAGTGAAGTCACACGACGAGTGTTTAACTTTTTCAGGCAATCACAATATAGTATACTACTAACTATACTGGTGGTCAGTGTGGTCAGGTCACTGGTCAGTCACAATGGCAGTGGCACTCCTGCAGCAAAAGTGTGCACTGTTTAATTTTAATATAATATGTACTCCTGGCTCCTGCTATAACCTATAACTGGCACTGCAGTGCTCCCCAGTCTCCCCCACAATTATAAGCTGTGTGAGCTGAGCACAGTCAGATATATATACATAGATGATGCAGCACACTGGGCTGAGCAGTGCACACAGATATGGTATGTGACTGAGTCACTGTGTGTATCGTTTTTTTCAGGCAGAGAACGGATATATTAAATAAAACTGCACTGTCTGGTGGTCACTGTGGTCAGTCACTAGTAAACTCTGCACTCTCTACACTTCTACAGTACTCCTAAGCTCCAGTAAATCAGGTCAATCTCTCTCTCTCTCTCTCTCTCTTCTAATCTAAATGGAGAGGACGCCAGCCACGTCCTCTCCCTATCAATCTCAATGCACGTGTGAAAATGGCGGCGACGCGCGGCTCCTTATATAGAATCCGAGTCTCGCGAGAATCCGACAGCGTCATGATGACGTTCGGGCGCGCTCGGGTTAACCGAGCAAGGCGGGAGGATCCGAGTCTGCTCGGACCCGTGAAAAAAACCATGAAGTTCGGGCGGGTTCGGATTCAGAGAAACCGAACCCGCTCATCTCTAGTGCCTACCAATACAAAGTGCAGTAACACTGACAGGACACTGCCACAACACTGTACTGTTATTCAGAATAGAGCTGTCTGACAGTACATAATACGTACATGTCATCTGACTAGTCCCATAAGCAGCCTCCTTTTGTCCCTCCTCCTTATCCTCCTCTGGCCGGACGGCAACCTCTTAATGACAGCGATTGAGCAGCAGCACACTAAAGAGTCAGAATGGCTCATTATAAAGCCGCCGGCTGGCCACGGGTCCCTTCACAGCAGACGCGCTGACATCGCAGCCACCCCTGTGCCCAGAGCCGCAGCAACAGAAAGTTCCTAAGTGGGTGTGGCTGTATCTGTAAGTTAGGGGGGGGGGGGGCGTTCACCCCAATCGGCCCCCTCCCCCCTAAATCCGGTCCTGGCTGCAGCAGCACTTCGTAGAACAAAAACTTCCTGTGTAGCAAACACTTCTCGTATGACAGGTGGATCGCAATGATTGAAACCACATACAGTACAGCATACATCTACAGGACCTCTCCAACTGCTGCTTATATATATATATATATATATATATATATATATATAAAATATTTTTTTTATATATATATATATATATATATATATATATACACACACAGCTACTGTATACCCATTTTACACTTTGGGAAGTGCCAATGAAGAAACATTTTGTGCAACCAGCTGTGGGATTGTGGTCCAAAAGGATAATGGACAGTCCTTGCTTAAATTCCTGCATGCTGTTCTGATCAATACCTGTAGAGAGTTAATGATCACCCTTTAATGGCTTTATAATGTCTTCACCTGTAGCAGCCTCAGTTCCTTACTGTTATTTGGATGCTCCAAGATCTTAAATTCCAGATTGTAGGGATTTGTCAGATCAGGTATTTATTGACATGAAGTACGTTATACAGAACACTTACGTTAAAAGCAATCCAAGAGGTTATAAATGGCCATCCTAGGTACACGATAATGATGGACTGAGGACTGGGCAATATAGTGAAATGTCTCAAGTAATGCTAGCAGCAGCAGATAAGAATATTAAGGGTTCTATGTACTAAAGGCCCACATAGACGGGCCGATGTGGGAGAGATGTGTGCTGAGCGAACCGCTCAGCACACATCTCTCCCGCCGCTCAGCACAGCGCGATTTGTGCTGAGCGTGCGGGGGGAGACGGGGGGGGGGGGCGCTCACTTCACCCAGCGGGTGAAGTGAGCGACCCGCTAGATTGGCCTGCATGCACGCCAATCTAGCAGCAGCGATAGCAATGCGCGGGGCTGCGCATCGCTATCGCTGTAGGGGGTACACACGGAGCGATAATGCTCAAATTCTAAGTAATCTAGTCAGATTGCTTTGAATATGCGCAGAAGTGCCGATTTTTAGCCTGATCGCTGCGCTTCGAACAACGGCAGCGAGCGATCAACTTGGAATGACCCCCTTAGTACACAATCCAGGGTTGCAGGGCTAGCAGCAGACATGCAGGGTCCAAATATAATCCAAAGTAAATATCAGCATCCGACAAGTAAAGTCAAAGTAGAATCCAATGTCAGGGCAGGCAGAAAAAAAGGGAGATCTAAAAACCTAGGTGGGGTCAGGACAGGATAAAACAAATGAAATCCAAAAACTATCCGAGTCAGCAACAGGAAATACACAGGTACTAAGTGGGAAGGAGGGGAAGTTATTTTTACTGTCACCCTCCTCCTGCGCTCAGCCATAGCTGAGTAGCATTACAACAAGTGTCCTGGTTACCTAGCAACCTAGACCACTTTTCTGAGAGGTGGAAGCTGGCCGCTGTTGCTAGGCAATCGCCAGAGCTTTAATTGTCATGTCCAGTGATTGGTTGATACGTGCTATAAGACCATTTGCATAGTTATGATATTATAAATGCACCTCATTGCACTCTACGGGGCCTGGGTACTGGAAGCGTGGCCAAATATGGGGAGACATGGCCACACACCCTCAAAAAATAGAATTGAGAAATTGTCCCCTCTCAACCTGCAGTCGGCAGGATGGTGCATCAAAAGCGGGACTGTCCTGTCAAAAATCAGGACTGCTGAGAAGTATGCTTCCACCATATCCGGTAAGCACAATAGGATAAATAAATATGCTTTGTCTTACATAGCCTTTAATGCACTTTTCATAAATGACTATAATCTGTATATCTACGTGGCATTAGCAAGAGGTGCAGATTGTTTTCAGGATAATTGTGTTTGGCTGGAATGTCTAATTCCACAACAGTCAGAAAACCACAGATTGCCTGAACATTGACGTCACTATTTGTGTGCTATTTGTCTGCCCCCTGCCACCACCTCCAAAACAAAATAAAATATGACAGTAGGACACTGGACCAACCTTTAATTAATCGCTAAACAATACTGTGTACACTGCTCTCCATTCCAGGGCAACAGAAGCTCCTGAGATGCTTTCATACTGTACCTCATCTATTTGTGCCTGGCTCACAAAAATGATTTATTATTAGTGTCATCATCCTAATTTATACATCACAATGGAATCAGATGACTGTGAGGCTCTGAGATCAGCACAACTAATGAGTCCCACTTTGAAGCAGAGAAAAAAGACAATAGATAACAATGTGTGTTTACTGCATCTGCAATTTCCGTGTTTGTGTACAAACAGCATTTACATAATCCCGCTCTGCCTTCCAAATTCCAATTATCCCGTGAAGTACAGCACTTACTGGATGTTGATGCCACAAACACAATGTTTTAAGACTAATTTGTCCTGTAATTAACTTTTTTAAACTGCCAAACAGGATTCTAAATGTAATCAGCAATTCGTACAGATAATCTCCCGTGGTTGGATTTCCCAAACGTGTTCATGATACCGGACTGACAGTGTTGCTGTAAATTTGAAGAAAAAAAAACAGAATTTTAATGAGTACAGAAAAAAATAAATCAAAAATGTTACGTTTATTTTAATCATTTTTTTTTTCTTTTTGTTTTTTTCTTTTTGGTTTTGTTGCACAAGATGGCATTTTATTAAAATTTGGCAGCAAGGCTAATTATCTACCAGTGCTTATCAGCACAATTTGCCAATCCAGTATATATCAGGCCAGATGAGGAATACTCACCTGCCTTGATGATACTGGCCTGAAGTTGCAAAGATTTACATATTGGTTTAGTAGGCTCGGGTCAGGGGATCTGCACATGCATGTTCTGGCTAGAGGGTTCACGTATGTACCATGACACTGAACCATCGACCTGGGCTTTGAGGTCCAGTGTATGTATGTATATATATATATATATATATATATAATTATATATACTGTATTATTTACATATTTAACCCTCCGTCAGGCGCACCTCTGGGACTCCCGGGTTCGGGTGCAGAGCGCCTGACAGGCGACTGTTAGAAAATCGTCACTAGCACCTAATTAACGCTCTTAAGGTGATCAGTGACCTTCATTAGGACGTACAAAGAGAGAAATCGTAGGTTTTACGGGTCATTTACTAGTGATGAGCGGATTCGGTTTTACTCGGTTTTACTCGGTTCTCAAAACCGAATCTTATTGGCTATCCAAAACACGTCACATCAGTGAGCCAATAAGATTCGGTTTTGAGAACCGAGTAAAACCGAATCCGCTCATTTTCAGCAGAAAATCTGAAGCAAAAAAGACAAAACACGAGTTATACATGAGTATAAGTTTGGGTGCAGTGTACCTGAGAGGCCACCCTGGACAAACCAACATATTTCCACAAAATATCCACAACCTTTGTAATTTTCATTCATGAAAAGAAAAGAAAAGACAAACCTTCAAAAGTGGGAGGAGTTTGGGCGCAGTGTGCCTGAGAGGCCAGGAGGGTCCCTACTGCACTCCACGCAGACGGCGGGAAAACTGACTAGGGGGGTTTCAAACAGCACCTAGAGATAGGAAGGTACTAGGAGGGACAGTACCCTGCACCCCCAGGGGAGTGAGAACAGCTTTGCGGCGCCTGTCAGGCCAGCTGTGCCTGACTGAGGGTTAAGAATGATTTCCTGAAATTGCAGTGCCATCACTGACCATGACTCTTTGGTGTGAAAAGTGAATCCCAGACCATTGTTTTCGCTGTTTGATAAGGAGGGTGATTCAGAGCTGATCATAGATGTGCTAAATATAGTACATCTACGATCAGTTTCTCTGACATGTGTGGGGACGCCCAGCACAGGGCTAGTCCGCCCCGCATGTCAGGCCCTACACCCCCCCCCCGCAAGGGTGCAAAAGCATCGCACAGTGGCAATGCTTTTGCACCCGCTGAGTAGCTCCCTGCCAGCGCACCTCCTGCGCAGCCCGGGTTGCAGTGGCTGCGTGTGATGTCCCGCAGCTGCCACGGCCCACCCCCCGCAATGGTCCGGACATGTCTGCGTTTTCCGGACCGCGCACCCGCCAACGGCGTTCTAACGCCATTGGCACGCCCCCTCCCGCCCCGCGACCGCCTCTGCCTGTCAATCAGGCGGAGGCGATTGCAGCCCTGAGATGGGCTCTTGGGGTGCAAGTGCGCACTTCGCAAAGGGATTCAGACTGCGATTGCTGCCGCTGCCGCGATCCAGTCTGAATTAGATCTGAATTTGACCATACAGACGCTGTGATATATTATCACATATCCTGAATTAACCACACAACCGGACCTGCTGTGTTCCAGAACAGATCGCTGAGTGGAAGGATCTTACCCTATGTGGCCACAATTGGAACAGACTCTGTGGTATGCCTGACGTGAGTATGGCTGTATCCCTTTGTGTGTGAGTGTGACGGGTGACCGTGTACATGTGCGCATAACTCTGCATAGACAGTCATTATTTCTTATCTTAGCCTACATATAAACGCCCTGTGAATGCCCAATAACTACTTGCGCAGTGGGAAAACACAAGATACGTCTGCAAAACTGACTTGCTTTCAATTCTGCGCCAGCCCCACCGTGCAGATTCTAAGCTGGCGCATCCCCTCGATATAGGGTACTCTGCATTTAGTGTCTCCAGACCATATGCAGCTGCAGAAAGGGGATCTGCAAAGTTGCAATATAGGAAGCAAATGACCTTTATACTTAAATACCACAGTTTTGCAATCCTGCAAAAGGTCAGACAGAGGGCGCTGTTCCCAGCCGTGCATACCACCTGCATGTGCTCCAGGCAGGCAAACAGGTGTAATTGTGCATCAATAAGTGACCTGTGGGACCACATTTTTCCAGTTTGTGGGTGACGCCTTCAGTCTAAAAACAGATGGCCCTCTGCATGCCTGACCCAAAAAATAATGGTATATATCAGGATTCATCCAGACCAACAGCCAATCCACCCAACCAGGCAACATACCAGCTGTGGCAACTTTCCAAGCTTGAGCAGGGGATTCTGCTTTAAGTGCTGAAAATCAGGGTTGTTCTGGGATAAATTGAATAGCTGGGGTTAGGTTATGGGTTATGCACTCTGAAATCCCCCGCTTTTGCTCTCCAATCTTCCATAGGATGCCGAAAAAGAGCCCTTTCATTGGGGTAAATTTACTAAGGTGGGAGGTTTTTTTTTTAGAACTGGTGATGTTGCCCATAGCAACCAATCAAATGCTATCTATTATCTTATAGAAGCATCCAGATAAATGTTTAGTAGAATCTGATTGGTTGCTATGAGCAGCGCCGTAACTACCTGTGTGCCAGGTGTGCCTGGCACACAGCGCAGTTGCCCTGAGCGTGCACGGCCAGCGGCTTGTAATGAGTCAAATTGACTCATTACAAGCCGCCTGTTCTGTGCCGTGCGTCGCGCTGGAGGAAAGCAGCAGCGCCGGAGGCAGGGAAGGAGGAGGAGGGAGGGGGACTGGAGCCGCAGCAGCGCTATGTCATTGGTAGTGGCGCCGCTGCAGCAGTCCCCTCTTCTTCCGTATTGGCTGCCCGGCGCTGCTGTGAATTCTGGGATGCGGTTCCCTCATCCCAGTATTCACAGCGGCGGGCAGCCAATGCGGAAGGAGAGGGGACTGCTGCAGCGGCGCCTCCACCAATTACATAGCGCTGCTGCGGCTCCAGTCCCCCTCCCTCCTCCTCCTTCTCCGCTGCCCGGGAATGGATCTGCCAGCATGAGGAGCCTGACTGCCAGCGGGGAGAGAAGGTAAGTATCTCTCTCTCTCTCTCTCTCTCTTTCTCTCTCTCTCTCTCTTTCTCTCTCTCTCTCTCTCTTCTGTTTACCACAATGTGTAAAAAGGGGGACTGGCTGCCGTAATGTGTAAAAAGGGGGATGCTGTCTGCCGTAATGTGTAAAAAGGGGGACGCTGTCTGCCATAATGTGTAAAAAGGGGGACGCCGTCTGCCGTAATGTGTAATAAGGGAACGCTGTCTGCCGTAATGTGTAAAAAGGGGGACTCTGTCTGCCGTAATGTTTAAAAAGGGGGATGCTGTCTGCCGTAATGTGTAAAAAGGGGGACGCTGTCTGCTGTAATGTGTAAAAAGGGGACGCTGTCTGCCGTAATGTGTAAAAAGGGGGACGCTGTCTGCCGTAATGTGTAAAAAGGGGGACTCTGTCTGCCGTAATGTGTAAAAAGGGACGCTGTCTGCCGTAATGTTTAAAAAGGGGGATGCTGTCTGCCGTAATATGTAAAAAGGGGGACGCTGTCTGCCGCAATGTGTAAAAAGGGGACGCTATCTGCTGTAATGTGTAAAAAGGGGGACGCTGTCTGCCGTAATGTGTAATAAGGGGACGCTGTCCGCCGTAATGTGTAAAAAGGGGGACGCTGCCTGCTGTAATGTGTAAAAAAGGGGACGCTGTCTGCCGTAATATGTAAAAAGGGGACGCTGTCTGCTGTAATGTGTAAAAGGGGCTCTACCTGGTGTAGTGGCGCTACTGTGCACCGTAATTTGAATAATGGAGACTACTGTGCACCGTAGTATGAATTGGTATTATTTTGTGGCCATGCCCCTTCCCCATGAAGCCACACCCCTATATAAATTTCACGTGCCTGCGGCGCGCACTGCCCCTTGCATAGGGGGGGTGGGACGCCAATGCACACAGCGCTAAAATGCCTAGTTACGGCACTGGCTATGAGTAACATCACCAGGTCTAAAAAAACCTTTCACCTTAGTAAATTTACCCCATTGTATTTGTTCCCTAGCTCCACCAAGACACCAATAATACACACAATTCTGTTTAGCCGCAGAGATCCCAACTCATTGCAGCACGTCTCTACGTCTCTGTACGTAACTCTCCGTATACGTAACCCAGCAACTCTCACTGCCGTCCGGATCAAGGGCCTAATTCAGTAAGGATAGCAAATTCTGCCAATTAGCAGAATTTGCTATCCTTTGGATTGCATGCTTGGGGCCGCCCATCGCAGGGCAAGGCCTACTGACCGGCACCCCCCCCCCCCACCCCTTCAACAAGCAGAAATTGCAATCGCATCGCAATTTCTGCTTGTTAGCAGAAATAGAGAAAGCCTCCTGCCAGCACAGCTTAGAGACTTGCCGCCGTCTTCCGATCGCGGTGATTGCGTGACGTCACACAGCCGCCGTGATCATGCCCCCAACACGCCCCCGTTCGCGCCGCACTGCCCCCCTGTTCGTCCGGTCCCCCACAATGCTCTGCCTCCTCCCTGGAAATGGAGCATTGCCCCCCCCCCCCCCCCCCCCGACCCGCGACCGCCTCTGCCTGATTGACAGGCAGAGGCGATCGCATTTTCTGCGTCCCCGCCCGCATATTTTCTCTCAATAATTCCGGTTGCGATCCAACCTGAATTAGGCCCTATATGCGGAAGAGTTCTGTAGCTGTGCAATGTCAGCCCAATGAGTTGACCTTCACCAACGAACATCGCCCCCTCCCCCCGCCCTCGCCAAATTATTGTTAATTAAATAATTAATTATTCATCAACATGTGTGCTATTTGCATAGGCGAGCCACGCTAGGAATGCACATCATCATCTTGCTTTTTATGAATCTTCAGAAACTAGAACCTTTTATAAATTAATAAAAGGGGGCTCTGGGGTTTCATTAAAAGGTGGCTGGAGGGGGTGGCTGCCGGTTTCCAAGGAAACCACAGGTGGTTCAGTCAGAATTTTTCTCTTTTTAGTTGAAGTTGTTTAGAGGCCAGATGATTCTTTCACCCTGCAATCGCTGATCTATCCCCAGGCAGAGAGCTGAACATTTTAATGAAACCCCCGTTGTCCTCCTATCACTTTGATCCCCTATGGTCTCCAAATCTGTGCATTGGACATTTGGAAATAGTTATTTTTGAAGAACCGTGACAATTCCGCTGCTAAGGAAAAATAACAAAAGCAGTTAAATATACTGTGATAAAATAAACACTCTATGATATGCGAGATTGGGAAGAGAAAGCCTAGACGATGTGGTGCGTTCACGGGGCCTCTAAAACAAGCACGAGAAAAAGAAAATAAGATGTTGTAGTAGCAAAAAGGTGGTTCTGCCAAGTGCTAGTCTGCAGGGGTGTGAATACTTATGCAAGCAGCGTTTTTTTCAATTATAAATGATAAAATAAAAATAATCTGCAAATAATTATGAGTTTGAAAGTTCTCGTTAAGCGTAGGACTCTTATGTTTTTTGGGTGCCCTGCGCCCCCCTGATCGGACGTGCATGCTGCGGTTGCCCTTTAGTTCTGCTCAACCCCTTCCTCGGAGGGGGCGAGAGGAAATGTGCAAAAAGTATGGTTTTTCACACATTTTTATTGTCGCACCTGACCCAATACTAGGTGCTGTTGGGCAGGAGGGTTAAGATTAGGCAATAGGGGATATAGTAGGCTTTGGCTATGGAGGGGAGGAAAGGTTAGGGTTAGACCCTAGAGGGTGGGGTAGTTATTAGGTATAGGGTAAATATACTTACAGGAACGCTGGCACCTGGAAGTGCCGGCCATGTGACCGCCAGAACCTGGAAGACACACGCTGCAGCCTCCAGGAGCAGATAAGTCACCACTGGCCAACCAGGACAAAATTTTGACGTTATATAACATGTTGATCTTTCATCACTGTCGACATGACGATTGAACTGTACCCTCACAAACCCCTCTGCCCGTCAGCTTCATCCTAGCATGTCCATTGCCCACCAGCATTTCACTAAAATGTCCTCCTGCCCATCAACTGTTCCCTCACGTACTCCTCCTTGACCACATGTGCCCTTCTACCTACCAGTCACATGATACTGCCCCCATTGTGTATGACGTGACTGCAGCAGTCCCATGAGAGTGAGGCTGAGACACAGGGGCAGGAAGGACAGCCTACGTGTGCTGCTCTATCATTGATGTACTGTAGTCGTTGGGCCAGCAGCCTCCATTAACTGTTCAGGTGGTGGCCCAGCACTGCAATCTTGCTATGAATCACAGTCATGTTGGTGGCTGGCAGGCACGGGGTGCCCACTGAGAGAGGGGTCTCATGGACATCATCAATAGGGCACCACTGCATCAGTCTACACATGGTGCAAAAGAGCCAGCTGGAACTATGCGTAATTATACTTTTATCCAACTCTATATACAGTGCATCCGGAAAGTATTCACAGCGCTTCACTTTTTCCACTTTTTGTTATGTTACAGTCTTATTCCAAAATGGAAATTCATTTTCCCCCTCAAAATTCTACACACAATACCCCATAATGACAATGTGATAAAAAGTTTTATTTGAGATTTTTGCAAATTTATTAAAAATAAAAAACTAAGAAATCACATGTACATAAGTATTCACAGCCTCTGCTCAATACTTTGTTGATGTACATTTGGCAGCAATTACAGCCTCAAGTCTTTCTGAATATGATGCCACAAGCTTGGCACACCTATCTATGGCCAGTTTCGGCCATTCCTCTTTGCAGCACCTCTCAAGCTCCATCAGGTTGGATGGGAAGTGTCGGTACGCAGCCATTTTCAGATCTCTCCAGAGATGTTCAATCGGATTCAAGTCTGGGCTCTGGCTGGGCCACTCAAGGACATTCACAGAGTTGTCCTGAAGCCACTCCTTTGATATCTTGACTGTGTGCTTAGGGTCGTTGTCCTGCTGAAAGATGAACCGTCGCCCCAGTCTGAGGTCAAGAGTGCTCTGGAGCAGGTTTTCATCCAGGATGTCTCTGTACATTGCTGCATTCATCTTTCCCTCTATCCTAACTAGTCTCCCAGTTCCTGCCACTGAAAAACATCCCCACAGCATGATGCTGCCACCACCATGCTTCACTGTGGGGATGGTATTGGCCTGGTGATGAGCAGTGCCTGCTTTCCTCCAACCATGACGCCTGGCATTCACGCCAAAAAGTTTAATCTTTGTCTCATCAGACCAGAGAATTTTGTTTCTCATGGTCTGAGAGTCCTTCAGGTGCATTTTGGCAAACTCCAGGCGGGCTGCCATGTGCTTTATACTAAGGAGTGACTTCCGTATGGCCATTCTACCATACAGGCCTGATTGGTGGATTGCTGCAGAGATGGTTGTCCTTCTGGAAGGTTCTCCTCTCTCCACAGAGGAATGCTGTAGCTCTGATAGAGTGACCATCGGGTTCTTGGTCACCTCCCTGACTAGGGCCCTTCTTCCCCGATCGTTCACATAATTGGCCGGCCAGCTCTAGGAAGAGTCCTGGTGGTTTCCAAACTTCTTCCATTGGGACCTTCAAAGCAGCAGATAATTTTCTGTACCCTTCCCCAGATTTGTGCCTCGAGACAATCCTGTCTCGGAGGTCTACAAACAATTCTTCTGACTTCATGCTTGGTTTGTGCTCAGACATGCACTGTCAAATGTGGGACCTTATATAGACGGGTGTGTGCCTTTCCAAATCATGTCCAATCAGCTGAATTTACAACAGGTGGACTCCAATTAAGCTGTAGGAACATCCCAAGGATGTTCAGTGGAAACAGGATGCACCTGAGATCAATTTGGAGCTTCATGGCAAAGGTTGTGAATACCTATGTACATGTGATTGATTTCTGAGTTTTTCATTTTTAATAAATTTGCGAAAGTCTCAAAAAAAAACATTTTTCACGTTGTCATTATGAGGTATTCTATGTAGAATTGTGAGGAAAAAAATGAATTTATTCCATTTTGGAATAAGGCTGTAACATAACAAAATGTGGAAAAAGTGAAGAGCTGTGAATACTTTCCGGATGCACTGTATCCCGTAGTTCGGTTGCCACACTTGTACTGAACCTTACCTACATGAGAACGCCCTGTCACAGCGTAGATACACCCCCGTTGGTCCCATGTGGAGATACAACTGAAATGCCTGTGACTCTGCATAACCCGTACCTGGGTACAACTGCCCCCGAAGTATGGTCAATGGATACAAGTTACACCCTGCAACAGGAGTATTCTCCACACTGCATTGACACGGGACATGTCCATTTTGCTGCAGTACTGACCCTCTTTCAAAGCTTATACTGTACTGTAAGTCAGTTATAGGGATGGTCCTGGCATCTCCAAGCTACACATGTGACAAGTGGTACATACAGTATTATTCCCCTTTCTAACAAGCTACAAGGAGGGCACGAGGATCTACTTTAGAGAACAAGGGCAACATTTTTGTCTCATAGGCCTAACAAGTGGGAATAGCCCCATGTTGTCTCTGCAGGTGAGTATTGGGAAGTAAAGCTGGTTAGCTATGCCGAAGAAAATACGTCCAATCATGGGATCACCTGTGACCTGGACATCTTACATCCAAAGCACAAGCAAAGAATACATCAGCAGTTGTCTTTCCATTAATGAGGTGACCTCTGCTGCTCAGTCGCCCCTAGGTATTAGCAAGGGCAAGCAAGGTCACCAGACAGACAGCGAGTAGCTGGAGAAAGACGAGATCACAAGAATGGAATGGCGAGGTCGGAACAGTATGATCCTGGCAGGTGGAGTCTGAGATTACTAGATGCACCAGATACTGAAGCAACTCTGAGGCACATGAAGGAATACTGAGAGACAGGAATAAAGCTGTGCAAGCAGAACATGATACACGTAATGGGGGCAAGAAAAGAGACAAAGGAGCATGATCCTGAGTCAGAGAGGGACCCACACCTGCAATCCCGTACACAGCTGCTGTGCCAAAATACGCAAATGTCGCAGCCACCAGGATTTGTATTGAGATTCCCACTAGCTGTGCCCGAGATCTGCCGCTTCTGTATGAAACACAACCATCGGACCTTCTGTGTGACTCTATAGTTGCGCAGCATTGGTGTCGGATGGCCGGAGCCATTGTACCTGCGTACGGGATTGCAGTCTCAAGCTATGACACCCCCCACCCCCGATTTGGTCGCAACACGCCTGTTCTTGATCCGCCACTCCCCCGCACCTGGCTGCCAATCACATTGTAAAAAAAATCCTCTCAGCAACCACCACCGCTAAACCATCGCAGCACATGCGCAGTGCGACTTATACCCATGCGCAGTGCCACTTATACCCATGCGCAGTGCCACTTATACCCATGCACGGTGCGGCATATGCATGTGCAGTGGCAAATAAATCACTCAACAACTGCGTACAACATCGATATTGAATCAGGCCCCAAACAAGGGAGCTGAGTAGACAACAGATAAACAGAAGTCACCGCTAAGAGCAGGGGCGTAGCCAGAACTTTTTTGGCCCCATAGCAACATTTTGAAGGGCCCCCCGTCCCAATGCTTCTAGAGAGACACTGCTATGCAGCAGTTGTTTATATTATGCCCTATAATAGTGCCCTAGTTAATTTTTTGAGCCATAGTAGAGCCTTATTTAATGTTATGCCCTATAATAGAGCCCTAGTTTCTTTTATGAATTGCAGTAGTGCTTAAGTTCACCCTATGTCACATTTCAGAGCTGCCAGTGCACATTATGCCGCACAGTACCCCCAATTCACATTATTATATATAGTGCTCCCCGTTCATATTGTGCCTCATTACAGTGCCCCGGTTCATATTATATAACATTAAAATGCCCTCCAGCTCATTTTATATCACACTACAATGAGCAGGTCCAGGGGCATACCTAGATATATTGCAGACCCAAGGAAAAGGTTTGAAAGGTCCCCTACATACCAACCAATGTCAAAAAATGTTTAGAACACATGTAACTTTGACAGGGAAGGAGTCTCCTCTTAGCTCTTGGCCCCATAGCAGCTGCACTCCCTGCACCTACAGTATGGTAGCTACCCCCTGTATATAACACATGTAACTGTGACAGGGAAGGTGACTACTCTCAGCTCTGGGCCCCATAGCAGCTGCACTCCATGCACCTATGGTAGCTACACCGCTGTATATAACACATGTAACTGTGAAGGTGGCCCCTCTCAGCTCTGGGCCCCATAGCAGCTGCACTCCCTGCACCTACAGTATGGTAGCTACCCCCTGTATATAACACATGTAACTGTGACAGGGAAGGTGACCACTCTCAGCTCTGGGCCCCATAGCAGCTGCACTCCCTGCACCTATGGTAGCTACACCCTGTATTAACACATGTAACTGTGACAGGGAAGGTGGCCCCTCTCAGCTCTGGGCCCCATAGCAGCGGCACTCCCTGCACCTATGGTATCTACACCCCTGTATATAACACATGTAACTGTGACAGGGGAGGTGGCCCCTCTCAGTTCTGGGCCCCATAGCAGCTGCTCTCCCTGCACCTATGGTAGCTACACCCTGTAATTAACACATGTAACTGTGACAGGGAAGGTGGCCCCTCAGCTCTGGCCCCATAGCAGCTGCACTCCCTGCACCTATGGTGGCTACACCCTGTATATAACACATGTAACTGTGACAGGGAAGGTGGCCCCTCTCAGCTCTGGGCACCATAGCAGCTGCACTGCCTACACCTATGGTAGCTACACCCTGTATATATAACACATGTAACTGTGACAGGGAAGGTGTCTCCTCTCAGCTCTGGGCCCCATAGCAGCTGCACTCCCTGCACCTACAGTATGGTAGCTACCCCCTGTATATAACACATGTAACTGTGACAGGGAAGGTGGCCCCTCTCAGCTCTGGCCCAATAGCAGCTGCACTCCCTGCACCGATGGTAGCTACACCCTGTATATAACACATGTAACTGTGACAGGGAAGGTGGCCCCTCTCAGTTCTGGGCCCCAGAGCAGCTGCACTCCCTGCACCTATGGTGGCTACACCCTGTATATAACACATGTAACTGTGACAGGGAAGGTGGCCCCTCTCAGCTCTGGCCCCATAGCAGCTGCACTCCCTGCACCGATGGTGGCTACACCCTGTATATAACACATGTAACTGTGACAGGGAAGGTGGCCCCTCTCAGTTCTGGGCCCCATAGCAGCTGCACTCCCTGCACCTATGGTGGCTACACCCTGTATATAACACATGTAACTGTGACAGGGAAGGTGGCCCCTCTCAGCTCTGGCCCCATAGCAGCTGCACTCCCTGCACCTATGGTGGCTATACCCTGTATATAACACATGTAACTGTAACAGGGAAGGTGGCCCCTCTCAGCTCTGGGCCCCATAGCAGCTGCACTCCCTGCACCTATGGTGGCTACACCCTGTATATAACACATGTAACTGTGACAGGGAAGGTGGCCCCTCTCAGCTCTGGGCCCCATAGCAGCTGCATTCCCTGCACCTATGGTGGCTACACCCTGTATATAACAGATGTAACTGTGACAGGAAAGGTGGCCCCTCTCAGTTCTGGTCACCATAGCAGCTGCACTCCCTGCACCTACGGTAGCTACACCCGTGTATATAACACATGTAACTGTGACAGGGAAGGTGGCCCCTCTCAGCTCTGGGCCCCATAGCAGCTGCATTCCCTGCACCTATGGTGGCTACACCCTGTATATAACAGATGTAACTGTGACAGGGAAGGTGGCCCCTCTCAGTTCTGGTCCCCATAGCAGCTGCACTCCCTGCACCTACGGTAGCTACACCCTGTATATAACACATGTAATTGTGACAGGGAAGGTGGCCCCTCTCAGCTCTGGGCCCCATAGCAGCTGTTCTCCCTGCACCTATGGTGGCTACACCCCTGTATATAACACATGTAACTGTGACAGGGAAGGTGGCCCCTCTCAGCTCTGGGCCCTATAGCAGCTGCACTCCCTGCACCTATGGTATCTACACCCCTGTATATAACACATGTAACTGTGACAGGGGAGGTGGCCCCTCTCAGTTCTGGGCCCCATAACAGCTGCACTCCCTGCACCTATGGTAGCTACACCCTGTAATTAACACATGTAACTGTGACAGGGAAGGTGGCCCCTCAGCTCTGGCCCAATAGCAGCTGCACTCCCTGCACCGATGGTGGCTACACCCTGTATGTAACACATGTAACTGTGACAGGGAAGGTGGCCCCTCTCAGTTCTGGGCCCCATAGCAGCTGCACTCCCTGCACCTATGGTGGCTACACCCTGTATATAACACATGTAACTGTGACAGGGAAGGTGGCCCCTCTCAGCTCTGGCCCCATAGCAGCTGCACTCCCTGCACCTATGGTGGCTACACCCTGTATATAACAGATGTAACTGTGACAGGGAAGGTGGCCCCTCTCAGCTCTGGGCCCCATAGCAGCTGCACTCCCTGCACCTATGGTGGCTATACCCTGTATATAACACATGTAACTGTGACAGGGAAGGTGGCCCCTCTCAGCTCTGGGCCCCATAGCAGCTGCATTCCCTGCACCTATGGTGGCTACACCCTGTATATAACACATGTAACTGTGACAGGGAAGGTGGCCCCTCTCAGTTCTGGTCCCCATAGCAGCTGCACTCCCTGCACCTATGGTGGCTACACCCTGTATATAACACATGTAACTGTGACAGGGAAGGTGGCCCCTCTCAGCTCTGGGCTCCATAGCAGCTGTTCTCCCTGCACCTATGGTGGCTACACCCCTGTATATAACACATGTAACTGTGACAGGGAAGGTGGCCCCTCTCAGCTCTGGGCCCCATAGCAGCTGCACTCCCTGCACCTATGGAAGCTACACCCTGTATATAACACATGTAACTGTGACAGGGAAGGTGGCCCCTCTCAGCTCTGGGCCCCATAGCAGCTGCACTCCTTGCACCTATGGTAGCTATGGCCCTGTATATAACACATGTAACTGTGACAGGGAAGGTGGCCCCTCTCAGTTCTGGGCCCCATAGCAGCTGCACTCCCTGCACCTATGGTAGCTACACCCTGTATATAACACATGTAACTGTGACAGGAAAGTTGACCCCTCTCAGCTCTAGGCTCCATAGCAGCTGCACTCCCTGTACCTATGGTAGCTACACCCTGTATATAACACATGTAACTGTGACAGGGAAGGTGGCCCCTCTCAGCTCTGGGCTCCATAGCTGCTGCACTCCCTGCACCTATGGTAGCTACACCCTGTATATAACACATGTAACTGTGACAGGAAAGTTGACCCCTCTCAGCTCTAGGCTCCATAGCAGCTGCACTCCCTGTACCTATGGTAGCTACACCCTGTATATAACACATGTAACTGTGACAGGGAAGGTGGCCCCTCTCAGCTCTGGGCCCCATAGCAGCTGCACTCCCTGCACCTATGGTAGCTACATCCTGTATATAACACGTGTAACTGTGACAGGGAAGGTGGCCCCTCTCAGCTCTGGGCCCCATAGCAGCTGCACTCCCTGCACCTATGGTAGCTACACCCTGTTTATAACACATGTAACTGTGACAGGGAAGGTGGCCCCTCTCAGCTCTGGGTCCCATAGCAGCTGCACTCCCTGCACCTATGGTAACTACATCCTGTATATAACACATGTAACTGTGACAGGGAAGGTGGCCCCTCTCAGCTCTGGGCTCCATAGCAGCTGCACTCCCTGCACCTATGGTAGCTATGGCCCTGTACATAACACTTGTAACTGTGACAGGGAAGGTGTCCCCTCTGAGCTCTGGGTCCCATAGCAGCTGCACTCCCTGCACCTATGGTAGCTACACCCTGTATATAACACGTGTAACTGTGAAGGTGGGCCCTCTCAGCTCTGGGCCCCATAGCAGCTGCACTGCCTGCACCTATGGTAGCTACACCCTTGTATATAACACATGTAACTGTGACAGGGAAGGTGGCCCCTATCAGCTCTGGGCCCCATAGCAGCTTCACTCCCTGCACCTATGGTAGCTACACCCTGTATATAACACATGTAACTGTGACAGGGAAGGTGGTCCCTCTCAGCTCTGGGCCCCATACCAGCTGCACTGCCTGCACCAATGGTAGCTACACCCTGTATATAACACATGTAACTGTGACAGGGAAGGTGACCCCTCTCAGCTCTGGGCCCCATAGCAGCTGCACTCCCTGCACCAATGGTAGCTACACCCTTGTATATAACACATGTAACTGTGACAGGGAAGGTGGTCCCTCTCAGCTCTGGGCCCCATAGCAGCTGCACTGCCTGCACCTATGGTAGCTACACCCCTGTATATAACACATGTAACTGTGACAGGGAAGGTGGCCCCTCAGCTCTGGGCCCCATAGCAGCTGCACTACCTGCACCAATGGTAGCTACACCCTTGTATATAACACATGTAACTGTGACAGGGAAGGTGGTCCCTCTCAGCTCTGGGCCCCATAGCAGCTGCACTGCCTGCACCTATGGTAGCTACACCCCTGTATATAACACATGTAACTGTTACAGGGAAGGTGGCCCCTCTCAGCTCTGGGCCCCATAGCAGCTGCACTGCCTGCACCTATGGTAGCTACACCCCTGTATATAACACATGTAACTGTGACAGGGAAGGTGGCCCCTCTCAGCTCTGGGCCCCATAGCAGCTGCACTCCCTGCACCTATGGTAGCTACACCCTGTATATAACACATGTAACTGTGACAGGGAAGGTGACCCCTCTCAGCTCTGGGCCCCATAGCAGCTGCACTGCCTGCACCTATGGTAGCTACACCCCTGTATATAACACATGTAACTGTGACAGGGAAGGTGGCCCCTCAGCTCTGGGCCCCATAGCAGCTGCACTCCCTGCACCTATGGTAGCTACACCCTTGTATATAACACATGTAACTGTGACAGGGAAGGTGGTCCCTCTCAGCTCTGGGCCCCATAGCAGCTGCACTGACTGCACCTATGGTAGCTACACCCCTGTATATAACACATGTAACTGTGACAGGGAAGGTGACCCCTCTCAGCTCTGGGCCCCATAGCAGCTGCACTGCCTGCACCTATGGTAGCTACACCCCTGTATATAACACATGTAACTGTGACAGGGAAGGTGGCCCCTCAGCTCTGGCCCCATAGCAGCTGCACTGCCTGTACCTATGGTAGCTACACCCTTGCCTAAGAAACTGGACCAAGAATCAGGACCTGACAGAGAGGCCAAGAGACCAACCTAGGGACTTGGCCTCAGTGATCCCGCATCATTTTGGAAGAGGTGTTGGGTTTGATACTTCCAGGGCACTCCCCCTCCTCCCTGTTAGTGTTGCTGACAATGAGCCTGATTCATGTTTGCGTGTACTTTGCTACGCAGTCGCGTTTTTCCAGGCTGCGGACCGCCTAATCATCACAAGTGAAGCTGCAGCTCAGGAAAGATTATAGGCGCCCACCGGAAGCCATCGCAAACTCATTCGCAACTGCTTACACATAAGCATCCTATACGTAATGTCTCTCTGTATTCTCTCATGAGACTACCGTCACATGAAGATTACAGTTTGCTGTGCAAAAATCAGGGAGACCACAGGGATTATGTAATGGCTTCTGGGATTTAACCTTTTCTGTCTGTTATCTGCAATCATTTTGTAAAAAAAAAAAAAATTTGTACATTTTTTAACGAGCGAAATGTAAAAGGTTACATCACCAGTGATGTGGGATGTGGAACAGATTTTCGCTGTAATATGGCAGTGTGCTGCAAGCAACTCATATGCTCCTTGAATTAAGCAACGCTGCTCTGAAATTCGGTAAAAATAAAATGTTCACTGTTTGATGCTGTATACGTTTTTATTTTATTTTTGTTGGACTATCACTTTAATAAATTCCGGTCCATGAAGCGATGTATTATTCAGTACGTGGGTGAGAATAAACGGCTTTGCATGTGCCATTTGTGAGCATCTTGTAAACATGTCTGACTACTGTAGGTCATTTTTGGTAGCACGGAAAGGGTCCTGGAATCTGGAGCACAGTAAATACTATGTAGTCTGCAGACTGAATGGCTTCTTATATTGTAGGGCAGCGTCAATCGTCTCCCGGCTGGAGGAGCGACATAGAAATTATTCAGCCTCAATAAATTATTTGGTTTGAGTTTTTGGATAGCACACACAGTTACTGTTCATCATCCTTCTATTAATAACCTGAAAAAAGGGGTCTTTTTACAAAGTTGAATAGCTGGTAATTGACTTGCAGTTTCCTGCTATAAATTTCAAACACTTCCTACCAAGCGGATCCCGTCTGTAAAGTGCAAACTCCAAATTCCTGCAACAGAAGAGATTTTATTGCACCAGAATAAAGTGCTTTCTTACTGATACCATTCCTAACTGCGGCATTTTCCGGCACTGCAGAGACAAAAATACTGTATCTCTTAATGTAATGATGGCGTACGTACATACCAGGGATGTTGGTACATACGTGACTAACGACCGGTACAAACAAGCGCTGATAAGCAATGCCTGTCACAATCATCGGCTAACATTGGGCCTAATTCAGGCCTGACAGACATGCGGGGGGGACGCCCAGCACAGGGCTAGGCCGCCCCGCACGTCAGGCCGGACCCCCACCCCCCCACCACCGCACAAGTACAAAAGTAGCTCCCTACCAGCACAGCTCCTGCATGATGGCAGGGAGCTACTCGCCGCTGCGAGGGTCACAGCGGCTGCGTGTGATGTCACGCCGCTGCCAGCCCCCCGCACGGTCCGGGCATGTCTGCGTTGCCCGGACCGCGCCCTCTAAATGGCAGCCAAATGCCACCGGCACCGCCCCACCCTCCCCGCCCAGCATCCGCCTCTGCCTGTCAATCAGGCCGGAGCTGACGTCACACACCCATCCTGAAAACGCTTCTGTTTTTCCTGACACTGCCAAAAAACGACCAGTGACCACCCCCAAACGCCGGCTTCCTGTCAAACAACCTGCGTACTCCTAGCGACTAAAAAAAGATGCAGGATTTTTTCGCAGTTTGGCCTCGCGCATGCGCACTACGATCCGTACACATGCGCAGTTGTTTGATAACACAACAGCGATCAGGTCTGAATTAGGCCCCTTGTGCTATGCATTTAATACTGTTAGAAGGCTCCCTGCAGCACTGTGCGTCTGATTCTGATTTGTATGGAGTTGCGCAGTGGCATGGAAGCACAGAAAAGCGGCCGTGCAATTCCATACAAATAAAACGCAAACGCGGCAGGAGGCGCCTGTAGGAGATAGACGCCTCCTGAATGCATGTGCAAGGTCTGAGGACACAGGTTGGGATCACCATCGCTTACTCAGGCTGGCCGAAGGATCCAGACAACCAGGTCCATGACGTCTACGCCTGACGACGCAGACCCTGGGCCTGCCATGACTACAAAATGGAGACCACATGGTCTCGTTTTGAAGAACGGTGACGGGTGTCGCCCCCTAAAATTCTGTGGCAATTATGCTGCGGCTGGCGGGTTACAGCGAGCGTTATCGCAAGACCAGTTATGCACATGCTCAGATCCACAACCATCGGATTTGTATGTAAACCACTGGGCACAGTCTCAGAGTCTATACTTTGGAGTGGGGGTGGTGGGGCACTCAAGCGTGTCTCTCCTCCGCGGCGCCATCTTGCCAGGGACATCTTTTGGAAGATGGTGACATACAATGCAAGCCAAGACTCTGGAGCTGGGCCACAGACTTTGCTCTCTAGTGCACATGCGCCATCGTTACAAATATCAATCAATCAGCTCAACTTTATTGTCATCAACAATTCACGTACATGAACAGTAAATGAAATTAATCACATGTGCAATCAGAAAGTATAAAAGAGCATAAAAGAATATTACCACCCTAATCAGACGTCCTCAAGGACGGTGAATACAATTTAACATGCTTATCGCTGTTGCGGAAAAAAAATAAATTTCTATCGACTAGTGTCGCATAAAATACTGTAGCTCTATATAGTTTATTATTAGTCTGCAGGGGTGGGGGAGGTTAGGTTTAAACTGCGGGAGGGGAGGGTTAGGGTTAGGCTGCGGGAGGGGAGGGTTAGGGTTAGGCTGCGGGAGGGGAGGTTACATTTAGGCTATGGGAGGGGAGGGTTAGGGTTAGGCTGCGGGCATGGGGAGGTTAGGGTTAGGCTGCGGGAGGGGAGGGTTAGGCTGCGGGAGGGGAGGTTAGGGTTAGGCTGCGGCAGGGGGTGGTTAGGGTTATGCTGCTGGAGGGGTTGGTTCGTGTAAGGCTTTGGGATTGGAGGGTTAGAGTTAGGCTGCAGGAGGGAAGGGTTAGGATTAGGCTGCAGGAGGGGAGGGCTAGGATTAGGCTGCGGGAGGGGAGGGTTAGGATTGGCTGCGGGAGGGGAGGGTTAGGATTAGGCTGCGGGAGGGGGAGGGTTAGGGTTAGGCTGCAGGAGGGGAGGGCTAGGGTTAGGCTGCGGGAGGGGAGGTTTAGGATTAGGCTGCGGGAGGGGGATGGTTAGGATTAGGCTGCGGGAGGGGAGGGTTAGGATTAGGCTGCGGGAGGGGGAGGGTTAGGGTTAGGCTGCGGGAGGGGGAGGGTTAGGGTTAGGCTGCGGGAGGGGGAGGGTTAGGGTTGGGCTGTGGGAGGGGAGGGTTAGGATTAGGCTGCGGGAGGGGGAGGGTTAGGGTTAGGCTGCGGGAGGGGGAGGGTTAGGGTTGGGCTGCGGGAGGGGGAGGGTTAGGGTTGGGCTGCGGGAGTGGGAGGGTTAGGGTTAGGCTGCGGGAGGGGCAGGGTTAGGGTTAGGCTGTGGGAGGTTGGGATTAGGCTGCGGGAGGGGGATGTTAGGGTTAGGATGCAGGGGGTGGGTTAGGGTTAGGCTGAGGGAGGTGGAGGTTGGGGTTGGTTGCAGGAGGGGGATGTTAGGGTTAGGATGCGGGGGTGGGGTGGGGGGGGTTAGGGTTAGCCTGAGGGAGGTGGAGGTTGGGGTTAGGTTGCAAGAGAGGAGGGTTAGGCTGTAGGAGTGGAAGCTGTGGGAGGGTGATGTTAGGGTAAGGCTGCGGAAAGGGTGGGTTAGGGTTAGGCTGCGGGAGGGTTAGGGTTAGGCTGCGGGGATGGGGGAGTGTTAGGGTTAGGCTGCAGGAGGGTTAGGCTGTGGGAGGGGAGGGTTAGGCTGCGGGGGTGGGGAGGTTAGGGTTAGGCTGTGGGAGGGGAGGGTCAGGCTGCGGGGGTGGGGAGGTTAGGGTTAGGCTGCAGGAGGGTTAGGGTTAGGCTGTGGGGGTGGGGGAGGTTAGGGTTAGGCTGCAGGAGGGTTAGGGTTAGGGCTAGGCTGTGGGGGAGGTTAGGGTTAGGCTGCAGGAGGGTTAGGGTTAGGCTGTGGGGGTGGGGGAGGTTAGGGTTAGGCTGCAGGAGGGGATGGTTAGGGCTTAAATAATTACCATGATCTGTCAGTATTTTTATCAGGAAAAAGATTTCCGGGAACTGTCCCACGAAAATCGGGACAGTTGGGAGGTATGCAGACGTACAGCAAGCTACAGTATGTCTGTTCCACAACAGTGGATGCTTGTGGACATATAAATGGTTTCATTTCACCAGTGTACTGTACTTAGGGCCTAATTCAAGGTTGATTGTAAAACAACATTTTCCTTTAATGGGTAAAACCAGGTGCAGTGCAGGTGGGGCAGATGTAACATGTGCAGAGAGAGTTAGATTCGGGTGGATTATATTGTTTCTGTGCAGGGTAAATACTGGCTGCTTTATTTTTACACTGCAATTTAGATTTCAGTTTGAACACACCCCACCCAAATCTAACTCTCTCTGCACATGTTACATCTGCCCCCCTGCACTGCACATGATTTTGCCCATAAGAGGAAAATGTTGTTTTGCAATCAACCTTGAATTAGGCCCTGAGTCAGGATGTTACTTCCCCTCCAAAAGATAAGCACAGCTCTCCTTTCAGCAAGACTCTCTGCGTGGAACCACAAGTCTCAGCCAGTCTGCTGGTTACAGTCTCTCAGTTCAGCTGCTTGGCCCTTTACCTGTGTTGCGCTGCTCAGTGGCGTCTCCCAGCTCTCCTCTCTCAGCAGCTCCACCTGTCACCCCCACCCCAAACTGTCACCGCTCCAACTGTGCTTTTGTTTTTTTTTTAATCAACTTTATTTGAAACCTTCCTGTGCACATCTTATAACTGACATCTGCATTTGCACGGGAAGGAAGACTAAAGCTGGGTCCGCACTGGAGGGCATTGGCCGTACGCACTAGAATGAGTTAATGAAGGACGGAACGATCACTGTTCCGTCCTTTATGCTGATAGAATTGTCTCCAACTGTAATTGATAAATATACAAATGTGACGCGGGACAAATACGGTAATCACGACTTCTCACTCTCCTGACTTTTTACCAATATAAATGAGGCTCCAGGCAATATTTTAGGACAACATAGAAAAGTGAATTTCATTAAAGGGCAGATACTTAGCCTAGGCAGCAAGTGGGCAGTGCTGCGGGGCGTTTGCACAACTTCAGTGGGATCTCCTACACTAAATATTTAGCTGATCTGAATGCGTGCCGCTGATGATATACTCTGTTAATGATGAAGAACCAGCGTATGGACGGGGGAGGTGCGGTCACATAGAGGCGTTGAACTCAGAATAGAGACGAACATCCACATTCGCATTCCAAAGCATACAAGCAGTACCCGCCATTGCCTCTACCTGCAATATCTCCAGATATCCATCTGGGGCCCAGCGTTCCGGACACTCCTGGACTGTATGGGGGGCCCAATGCCCCTGCAAATGAAAAACCAGTGAAAGAGAAAGAGAGAAAAAGAGAGAGAGAGAGAGAAAAATAAATGTACATGTTAAGTGTTTCAATATTTTGGAAAGAGATAAAGTGGACGGAGATACAGCACCAGCCAATCAGCTCCTAACTGCCATGTTACAGGCTGTGTTTGAAAAATGACAGTTAGGAGCTGGTTGGCTGGAACTTTATCTCTCTCCAAGGCTAAGTCAACAAAATTACCATTTTTGTCCCCCCAAAGAAAACAGTAGCATGTAACAACCTATAATATATAAGAATCATTTTCACAGCATCTAAACCATATGCAATAAGTGCAATATTTTTCATTATTTTGAGTTACCTGGCTTTTATTTTATTTTTCTGTTAGTATTATATTTTTATTTATATTTTTCATTTTAAAGTAAGCTAGAATCCAGACAAACTTTAAGGCACTATACTACGAACTTATACGTATGTAATTTTGGATGTCTAAATAACGTACAGGTTTCTATGTAATAACTATGCAAGCCATATGATGTATACAGTATGGTGATATTAATAGTTTATCCTGGGTGTCTATCTGTATAATTATTACACACTGCTCAGTATTAGTGACTTTTTAGGTAAATCAAAGTTCCTTTTTTAGGGCAAAAGTTTGATACAGCTGTAATGTTACTCTGCAAGTGTAAAACTAATTATGATTGACAGCTGACTGCAGTTATTACATGTTCGGGGAGATGGGTGGTAAAACAGGACATGACAAGCAGGGTAGGACAAAATCTTTCTTACCAATCACCAAGTGTCAAGAAACTCCGCAGGATATTTCCACAGAACCTTCAACTTCCTACAGTTCCCAGTAGGGGTTATACAAACTTACTGCGCTATCTTAACTTCGTGTCTGTCCTACAGTATAACAAGTCCTACAATATAACACGCTGAAACAGACGAGAAACACTTAAACTTGTAAATTAAGTCATTTATTTGAATATTTTCATTATCATTTATAGAAATATAAATCGACCACAACTACATACATTTGGGGGGAATATTTACTAAACGTCGATTTTGACTGATATTGTGTATTTCCACCGATTTTTGGACGATTTTGCAAACTGGAGATTTACTAAAGGCAAAAATCAACTAAAAATCGAATTGCAATCAATACCGGGCATAGGGGTCATTCTGAGTTGATCGCACGTAGCAACTTTTTGCTGCTCGTGCGGTCAACTATACGCCGCCTATGGGGGAGTGTATTTTAGCATAGCAGTGCTGCGATCGCTTATGCAGCCCTGCTATGCTAAAAAAGTTTTGTGTAAGACAAGACCAGCCCTGCAGTTACTTACCCTGTGCGATGGATGCAGCGATGAAGGTCCCGGAATTGACGTCAGACATCCGCCCTCCAAACGCCTGGACACGCGTGCATTCAGATCTCCACACCCGGAAAAAGGTGAGTTGACGCCCCGGAACGCCTTCCTCCTCTTAATCTTCTTACGGTCGCCGCTGTGACCGCTTTCTACGTACGCTGCGTTGCTGCCCAGCGACTCCTGTCGCCGGGCAACGACACGCCTGTGCACTGCAGCCACCGTGCATACGCAGTTCCGACCCGATCGCACTGCCGCGATGAAGCGCAGCATGCGAACGGGTCAGAATGACCCCCATTATAAAAAAATGTGGTGTTTTCTCACTGCAGGTCTCAGTGCAGACAGGGGGTTTACTAACAGTCGGATTGTAAAATCACCTGAAAATCGAGCGTCTGATCATCGAAGGATGTGCGTGTGGGCCGGGAAGGTGTAACCAGTTGTTGTGCCTTAGTAATGGCTCCGCTGGGCCTCTCTGTACTTTTTAGGGCTGCTGGAATTTTTGCATACTTTCGCACACCCTCATAACGCGCAATCGCAGCTGCGATTACCATAGCGTCCGTCAATGAATCAGGCCAGATATTAATAACAGCCTATTGTAGGACCAAAGACAGGTCAAAGTCACATGACTTCAGCTGTTTTTATCATTTTGTAGAGAAATCAGGAAGCACTTGAGGATCAGCGCACATCTGTAATAAAAAGGGATCCAAACGTGTGGTTCCCTGTGGCCAAAGGAGTTTTGGTCCTCATTCAGAGATTGGACTCCCCTAATGGCTCAGGGGGCACCGCGTGCGATGACGCAGGACTGCACATGCATAGAACAGGCCCTGTGCAGGTGCCCCACCATCGTAGTAGTAGGACGCAAACCAGAATTAGAGGAGCCACAGCTGCTTCTTGGGTGTGCGGTCAGCATCTAGATCGTTGGGATCCCAGTGGATACCGGTGAGGTAGGTGATTCTCCCTATATGGTGTCTACGACACCCATAGAGAGAGGATGTAACTTGTAACCTGTGGTAAGCAAAGCTCTCCACCGGGCCCGCAAGGGTCTTAGTTGCGCTCGCCCCACCCCCGCCGGCATTCCACCGCTCGGGATGCCGATGTCGGGATAATGACATTCGGCATCCTGTGTAGCGGGATATCATACCCATCCCGCTTCTTACATGTGGTATGTGCTGTCCAATAGAAAATCAGCAGGATGTGGTAGCCGAGTTTTAGTTGATTTTTATGTAAATTTGCAGTCGAAGAGTGGTATAGAGAGATAAATTACCAGCCAATCAGCACCTAACTGCCATGTTTCAGGATGTGTTTCAGGAGCTGATTGGTTGGTACTTTATCTCTCTCCACTTTATCACTCTCCAAAGTTCAGTACATAAGCGTGCTCGCCCTTCACTGGGTACAGTCTCATGAGTGCTGAACTGCCGTCCACTCCATGCGAATCACCGTCCCACACCTGCCTGTATACAGTATATATAATGAGTCTCTCAACCGTCGCCCCGTCCTGGCCCTACCTACTTTGTCAGTTTCTTGCTTTGTGTTGTTCCATTGTTAGGTAAGTTTACAGTGCTTGTACATTTAATAATATGGGGTCTATTCATGAAGCAGTGAGAAGAGCAGAGAAGTGAGCCTGTGGAGAAGTTGGCCATGGCGACCAATCAGCTGCTCCGTACAATTGTATAGTATGCAAATTATAAATGTTACTTCAATGCTGATTGGTTGCCATGGGCAACTTCTCCACTGGCTCACTTCTCCACACGTTTCACTGCTTCATGAATAGACCCCTTAGTTCTTTTGTTCCCCATATGAGATTGTTACAGTTGTAACATTTTGCAAAGTCATAAAAAAAATTATTGTTAACCATTTAAAATAATATCATGTTAAAGTTTGACACTATGTTTTTAAACTATGAACTAGTAAATTAAAAATCAATTGTCAACTTTTTTGTTTTTCTTTTTATTATGTACAGTACTTACTATGAATGAAATGTGTTTTTCTGACACTAGATACCACAATGTTATGAGTTGTTACTGTTGATAAATATTCCAAAATGTAAATGAACAACAGATATATAGAATACAGGGGGTCATTCCGAGTTGATCGCACGTAGCAACTTTTTGCAGCCTGTGCGATCAACTTGCCGCCGCCTATGGGGGAGTGTATTTCTGCATAGCAGGGCTGTGAACGCTTGTGCAGCCCTGCTATGCTAAAAACGTTTTGTGTAAAAGAAGAGCAGGGTAAGAGTAACTTACCCTGTGCGATTGATCCAGCGATGCAAGTCCCGGAATTGATGTCAGACATCCGCCCTCCGAACGCCTGCGTTGGACTCACCACTCCCCGAAAACGGTGAGTTGCCGCCCGGTTCCGCCTTCATCCTGTCAATCTTCTTGCGGTCGCAGCAGCGACCGCTTTCTTCGCACGCGGCGTCGCTGCCTGCCGACGGCCGTCGCCGGGCAATGACGCGCCTGGGGCAATGCGCACGCGCAGATCCGACCCGATTGCACGGCTGCGAGTAAGCGCAGCGTGCGATCAAGTCGGAATGACCCCCACTGTACATAGCACGGCACAGTCTGCATAGTGGTTAGCATTACCGCCTCACAGCACTGTGTTCAGGAATTAAATCCCCAGTCATGGCTGCTCTGTGTGCAGTGTGTATGTTCTTCCCAGTGCTGTCAAGGGTTTGCTCTGGATACTTCAGTTTCCTCCCACAAAATCAAAAAATGTACTGGTAGCTTAATTGGCTGCTGACAAACAAATGAATCCCAGTTTGCGTATATATGTCCATGTGACAAGGAATACAGGGGTCTATGTACTAAGGGGGTAATTCAAAGCTGATCACAGCAGCAAATTTTTTAGCAGTTGGGCAAAACCACGTGCACTACAGGGGAGGCAGATGTAACATGTGCAGAGAGAGTTAGATTTGGGTGGGGTGTATTCAAACTGAAATCTAAATTGCAGTGTAAAAACGAGTTTTATGGTAAGAACTTACCTTTGTTAAAACTCTTTCTGCGAGGTACACTGGGCTTCACAAGGAAAGACATAGGGGTGTAGAGTAGGATCTTGATCCGAGGCACCAACAGGCTCAAAAGCTTTGACTGTTCCCAGAATGCATAGCGCCGCCTCCTCTATAACCCCGCCTCCCTGCACAGGAGCTCAGTTTTTAGTTAACCAGCCCAATGCAGTAGCAGGAAAAGAGACGACAACGGTTAGTAGCCACATACACCACACTCTCACGACAGGAGAAGTGTCAGCGGCTAATGCCATACCAACCCAAAGAAGCCAAGTGCGTCAGGGTGGGCGCCTTGTGGAGCCCAGTGTACCTCACAGAAAGAGTTTTAACAAAGGTAAGTTCTTACCATAAAACTCGTTTTCTGCTGCGGGGTACACTGGGCTCCACAAGGAAAGACATAGGGGATGTCCTAAAGCAGTTCCTTCGGGAGGGGACGCACTGTAGCGGGCACAAGAACCCAGCGTCCAAAGGAAGCATCCTGGGAAGCGACAGTATCGAAGGCATAGAACCTTATGAACGTGTTCACGGAAGACCACATAGCCGCCTTGCACAATTGTTCAAGGGTCACACCACGGCGGGCCGCCCAAGAAGGTCCAACAGACCGAGTAGAATGGGCCATAATGTGAGCAGGAGCTGATAGACCAGCCCTCACATAAGCATGTGCAATCACCATTCTAATCCATCTAGCCAAAGTTTGCTTGTGAGCAGGCCAGCCACGTTTGTGAAATCCAAACAGCACAAAGAGAGAATCAGATTTTCTAATAGAAGCAGTTCTCTTCACATAGATACGGAGAGCCCGCACCACATCCAAAGACCGCTCTTTGGGAGACAGATAAGGAGAAACAAGTGCCGGAACCACAATCTCCTGGTTAAGGTGGAACGAAGAAACCACCTTAGGTAAATATCCGGGACGAGTCCTAAGAACTGCCCGGTCACGGTGAAATATCAGATATGGGGAACTACAAGATAAGGCACACAAATCCGACCCTCTTCTAGCCAAAGCAATAGCCAGCAGAAACACCACCTTAAGGAAAAGCCACTTAAGATCAGCTGAACCAAGAGGTTCCAACGGAGACTTGTAACGCCTCCAAAACCACCGACAAGTCCCAAGGAGCCACAGGTGGGACATAGGGAGGCTGGATACGCAACACACCCTGAGTAAAGGTATGCACATCAGGTAAGGTCGCAATCTTTCTCTGAATCCACACCGACAAGGCAGATATTTGAACCCTGAGGAGGCCAGACGCAGGCCTAAATTCAGGCCCTGCTGAAGAAAGGCCAACAACTTGGCTATACTAAACTTGGAAGCGTCATAATCGTTAGATGCGCACCAAACAAAGTAAGAATGCCAGACCCTATAGTAAATCCGAGCAGAAGCCGGTTTCCGGGCCTGCAACATAGTTTGAATGACCGCCTCAGAAAACCCTTTAGCCCTTAAGACGGAAGCTTCAAGAGCCACGCCATCAAAGACAGCCGGGCTAGGTCCTGGTAGACACAAGGGCCCTGAACGAGGAGGTCTGGGCGTTGTGGAAGTAGAAATGGATGCTCTGACGATTAGGCCCTGCAGGTCTGAGAAACAGTCCCTGCTGGGCCACGCTGGAGCTATGAGAAGCAGAATTCCTCTTTCTTGCTTGAACTTCCGAATTACCCTGGGCAGGAGTGACACCGGAGGGAACACAGACGGCAGCCGAAACCTCCACGGCACCGCCAGCGCATCCCAGAAGGCCGCTTGAGGATCCCTTGTCCTTGCTCCGAAGACCGGAACCTTGTGATTGTGTCGAGATGCCATCAGATCCACATCTGGAAGGCCCCACTTTTCCACTAGGAGTTGAAACACTTCTGGATGGAGGCCCCACTCTCCGGCGTGTACGTCCTGACGACTGAGAAAGTCCGCTTCCCAATTCAGGACTCCCTGAATGAATATTGCCGATATGGCCGGTAGATGGCATTCCGCCCAATGTAGAATCCGTGAGACTTCCTTCATTGCCACACAGCTTTGAGTGCCGCCTTCATGGTTTATGTAAGCCACTGTGGTGGCGTTGTCCGACTGTACTTGAACAGGACGGTTCTGAATTAAATGCTGGGCCAGGGTCAACACATTGAAGACCGCCCGCAATTCCAGAATGTTGATTGAGAGGAGAGATTCCTCCTTGGTCCACCGACCCTGAAGGGAGTGTTGCTCCATCACCGCTCCCCAACCTCTGAGACTGGCATCTGTCGTCAACAGGACCCAGTCGGATATCCAGAAGGGACGGCCCTGCACAATCGTTGGTCCTGGAGCCACCAGTGCAGCGACAGCCGGACCTCCGGAGTCAATGAGATCATGTGAGACCTGATCCGGTGAGGCAGGCTGTCCCACTTGGCTATAATCAGCCTCTGGAGGGGACGACAATGGAATTGAGCATACTCCACCATGTCGAATGCTGATACCATGAGGCCCAGCACCTGGATCGCCGAATGTATCGACACTTGCAGACGAGAAAGGAAGCAATGAATCCTGTCCTGAAGCTTCAGGACTTTCTCCTGAGACAAGAACAACCTCTGGTTGTCAGTGTCCAATAGAGCTCCCAGGTGCACCATGCTCTGAGCAGGGACCAGGGAGGATTTCTTCCAGTTGATGAGCCACCCGTGGGCTTGTAGAAACCGGACAGTCATCCAGATGATGTAGGAGAAGTTCTGGGGAATTTGCCAGGATTAACAAGTCGTCCAGATGCGGCAGTATCCTGACCCCTTGACGGCGGAGTACCACCGTCATCACCGCCATAACTTTGGTAAAGACTCGTGGAGCCGTAGTTAAACCAAAGGGTAACGCCCGAAACTGGTAATGGAGGTTGCCAATCGCAAACATCAGGTATTGCTGATGTGACACTGCTATAGGAATATGCAGGTAAGCATCCTGTATGTCCAGGGAGACCATGTAGTCCCCAGATTCCAAGGCCAGAACTATAGAGCGAAGGGTTTCCATACGGAACTTGGAAACTTTCACAAACCTGTTCAATGCCTTGAGGTTGAGAATGGGCCGGGAAGACCCATTCGATTTCGGGACCAGAAACAGCGGAGAATAGTACCCCCGGCCCCTCTGAGCAAGAGGCACCTGTACTACGACTCCTGTATCCAGGAGTGTCTGTACCACTGAATGTAAAGTGTTTGCCTTTGTCTGGTCCAACGGGACGTCTGTCCGGCAAAATCGATGAGGGGGTTGGTTTTTGAAGGCTATGGCGTAACCTTGAGTGACGACTTCCCGTACCCAGGCATCTGAAGTGGTCTTTAACCATTCCTGGTTATACCCTAAAAGCCGGCCCCCCACCCTGGGATCCCCCAGGGGGAGGCCCGTCCCGTCATGCGGCAGGCTTATCGGTCTTGGAAGCTGGCTGACGGGCAGCCCAGGCTCACTTGGGCTTCGGCTTACCAGGTTTGGAAGTGCGGGCCTGCTTATGGTACGCCTGACCTTTTGCTTTACCTGAAGGACGAAAGGGGCGAAAGGAAGTACCTTTAGCCTTCGACACAGAAGGAGCGGTACTTGGCAGACAGCCACTATCTTATTTAAGTCCTCCACTAACAGAATATCTCCCTTGAAAGGGAGTACCTCCAGGGTTTTTCTAGAATCCAGATCCATAGACCAGGATCTCAGCCACAATATCCGGCGAGCCAGGACTGATGTAGTAGAGGCCTTGGCTGCAAGGATACCGGCATCAGAAGCCGCCTCTTTAATATAGTGAGAAGCTGTGACAATATATGACAAGCATTGTCTAGCATGGTCAGAAGAGATTTCAGTTTCTAACGCTAGGGCCCATGCTTCAATAGCCTCTGCAGCCCATGTTGCTGCAATAGTGGGCCTTTGTGCAGAACCCGTGATGGTGTAAATCGCTTTTAGACAACCCTCCACACGTTTATCCATAGGCTCTTTTAGAGACGTGACGGTAGTGACAGGTAGAGCTGAGGAAACCACCATCCTAGCCACATGTGAGTCTACTGGAGGAGGCGTTTCCCAATTGTTAGACAGCTCTGGCGCGAGGGGATAGCGAGCCAGCATCTTCTTTTGAGGCACAAACTTCTTTCCCGGGTTTCCCCAGGGTTCCTAACGTATGTCCACTAGGTGGTCAGAGTGAGGTAAAACTTGTTTAACCACCTTCTGACGCTTGAATCTATCTGGTTTTTTAGGAGGGGCGGATGGCTCGGGATCATCCGTAATTTGTAAAATCAACTTAATAGCCTCCAAAAGATCAGGAACATCCATATGTGAACTACCCTCCCCCTCAGCAGTATCTGTGTCAGAATCTGTGGGGTCAGTGTAAGCGCCATCTTCATCAGACGAGGTGTCAGTGACAGCAGTGGATTGTGAGGAGATAAGAGCTCGCTTAGAGGACCCCTTGGTCTTAGGCAAGCGAGGGTCAGACTTTTTAGTAGTCAAGGACTGTTTCAACTTCTTCAATTGAGCAGACAAATTATCCGCCCACGGAGGGTTAGCTGCAGGGACCACATACGGTTGCACCGGCATAGGAGGTCCCAAAGGGGGTGTTAGTTTAGTTAGTGTATGTAGAAGCGTGTAGAAAGTAGCCCACGGCGGGTCATTATGCCACAGTCCCACTGGAGGGCAAGGAGCCCCCAGAACCAGAGCCCACAGCTGCTATGGTCTCCTCATAGGGATCTGTGGCTTCAGCAACACCGGCAGTGTGTTCAGCCCCAGAACTGTTACCTTCAGAAGCAGACATGATATAACTTGCAGTATCAGGTAACACAGTACAATTGTCAGCAGCACAATACCTCTTACCCAGAACCCTGCGCAGTGTAGTCAGCACAAGCAGAGACACAGGAGAGATATGGTGACTAAAATCACAGAGAAAAATACGTATTAAAGTATATCTTGCGAAAATCCTATATAATTATAAAACCTGACGCACCAAGCCCCCTCAGGTTATAGAATATAGGGATAGCAAGGTGAGTGAGAGACACGAAATGGAAACCACTCAGCAAGCTAATGCACACACAAATAGTCACAGTTATACAATGCAGAGGTTATTACTAACAATAATACTGCACTGGACCAGCTTATATATATATTAGAGATGAGCGGGTTCGGTTTCTTTGAATCCGAACCCGCACGAACTTCACTTTTTTTTTCACGGGTCCGAGCGACTCGGATCTTCCCGCCTTGCTCGGTTAACCCGAGCGCGCCCGAACGTCATCATGACGCTGTCGGATTCTCGCGAGACTCGGATTCTATATAAGGAGCCGCGCGTCGCCGCCATTTTCACACGTGCATTGAGATTGATAGGGAGAGGACGTGGCTGGCGTCCTCTCCATTTAGATTAGATTTAGAAGAGAGAGAGAGAGAGAGATTGCTGTGATACTGTAGATTAGAAGAGAGTGCAGACAGAGTTTAGTGACTGACGACCACAGTGACCAGTGACCACCAGAGACAGTGCAGTTGTTTGTTTTATTTAATATATCCGTTCTCTGCCTGAAAAAAACGATACACAGTCACACAGTGACTCAGTCTGTGTGCACTGCTCAGCCCAGTGTGCTGCACATCAATGTATTGTATATAAAGCTTATAATTGTGGGGGAGACTGGGGAGCACTGCAGGTTGTTATAGCAGGAGCCAGGAGTACATGATAAATAATATTATATTAAAATTAAACAGTGCACACTTTTGCTGCAGGAGTGCCACTGCCAGTGTGACTAGTGGTGACCAGTGCCTGACCACCAGTATATTAGTAGTATTGTATACTATCTCTTTATCAACCAGTCTATATTAGCAGCAGACACAGTACAGTGCGGTAGTTCACGGCTGTGGCTACCTCTGTGTCGGCACTCGGCAGGCAGTCCGTCCATCCATAATTGTATTATAATATATACCACCTAACCGTGGTTTTTTTTTCATTCTTTATACCGTCATCATACTAGTTGTTACGAGTATACTACTATCTCTTTATCAACCAGTGTACAGTGCGGTAGTTCACGGCTGTGGCTACCTCTGTGTCGGCACTCGGCAGGCAGTCCGTCCAACCATAATTGTATTATATACCACCTAACCGTGGTTTTTTTTTCATTCTTTATACCGTCGTCATACTAGTTGTTACGAGTATAATACTACTATCTCTTTATCAACCAGTGTACAGTGCGGTAGTTCACGGCTGTGGCTACCTCTGTGTCGGCACTCGGCAGGCAGTCCGTCCATCTATAATTGTATTATAATATATACCACCTAACCGTGGTTTTTTTTTCATTCTTTATACCGTCGTCATACTAGTTGTTACGAGTATACTACTATCTCTTTATCAACCAGTGTACAGTGCGGTAGTTCACGGCTGTGGCTACCTCTGTGTCGGCACTCGGCAGGCAGTCCGTCCAACCATAATTGTATTATAATATATACCACCTAACCGTGGTTTTTTTTTCATTCTTTATACCGTCGTCATACTAGTTGTTACGAGTATACTACTATCTCTTTATCAACCAGTGTACAGTGCGGTAGTTCACGGCTGTGGCTACCTCTGTGTCGGCACTCGGCAGGCAGTCTGTCCAACCATAATTGTATTATATACCACCTAACCGTGGTTTTTTTTTCATTCTTTATACCGTCTTCATACTAGTTGTTACGAGTATACTACTATCTCTTTATCAACCAGTGTACAGTGCGGTAGTTCACGGCTGTGGCTACCTCTGTGTCGGCACTCGGCAGGCAGTCGGTCCAACCATAATTGTATTATAATATATACCACCTAACCGTGGTTTTTTTTTCATTCTTTATACCGTCGTCATACTAGTTGTTACGAGTATACTACTATCTCTTTATCAACCAGTGTACAGTGCGGTAGTTCACGGCTGTGGCTACCTCTGTGTCGGCACTCGGCAGGCAGTCCGTCCATCCATAATTGTATTATAATATATACCACCTAACCGTGGTTTTTTTTTCATTCTTTATACCGTCGTCATACTAGTTGTTACGAGTATACTACTATCTCTTTATCAACCAGTGTACAGTGCGGTAGTTCACGGCTGTGGCTACCTCTGTGTCGGCACTCGGCAGGCAGTCCGTCCAACCATAATTGTATTATAATATATACCACCTAACCGTGGTTTTTTTTTCATTCTTTATACCGTCGTCATACTAGTTGTTACGAGTATACTACTATCTCTTTATCAACCAGTGTACAGTGCGGTAGTTCACGGCTGTGGCTACCTCTGTGTCGGCACTCGGCAGGCAGTCCGTCCAACCATAATTGTATTATATACCACCTAACCGTGGTTTTTTTTTCATTCTTTATACCGTCGTCATACTAGTTGTTACGAGTATGCTACTATCTCTTTATCAACCAGTGTACAGTGCGGTAGTTCACGGCTGTGGCTACCTCTGTGTCGGCACTCGGCAGGCAGTCCGTCCAACCATAATTGTATTATAATATATACCACCTAACCGTGGTTTTTTTTTCATTCTTTATACCGTCGTCATACTAGTTGTTACGAGTATACTACTATCTCTTTATCAACCAGTGTACAGTGCGGTAGTTCACGGCTGTGGCTACCTCTGTGTCGGCACTCGGCAGGCAGTCCGTCCATCCATAATTGTATTATATACCACCTAACCGTGGTTTTTTTATACCACCTAACCGTGGCAGTCCGTCCATAATTGTATACTAGTATCCAATCCATCCATCTCCATTGTTTACCTGAGGTGCCTTTTAGTTCTGCCTATAAAATATGGAGAACAAAAAAGTTGAGGTTCCAAAATTAGGGAAAGATCAAGATCCACTTCCACCTCGTGCTGAAGCTGCTGCCACTAGTCATGGCCGAGACGATGAAATGCCAGCAACGTCGTCTGCCAAGGCCGATGCCCAATGTCATAGTACAGAGCATGTCAAATCCAAAACACCAAATATCAGAAAAAAAAGGACTCCAAAACCTAAAATAAAATTGTCGGAGGAGAAGCGTAAACTTGCCAATATGCCATTTACCACACGGAGTGGCAAGGAACGGCTGAGGCCCTGGCCTATGTTCATGGCTAGTGGTTCAGCTTCACATGAGGATGGAAGCACTCAGCCTCTCGCTAGAAAACTGAAAAGACTCAAGCTGGCAAAAGCACCGCAAAGAACTGTGCGTTCTTTGAAATCCCAAATCCACAAGGAGAGTCCAATTGTGTCGGTTGCGATGCCTGACCTTCCCAACACTGGACGTGAAGAGCATGCGCCTTCCACCATTTGCACGCCCCCTGCAAGTGCTGGAAGGAGCACCCGCAGTCCAGTTCCTGATAGTCAGATTGAAGATGTCAGTGTTGAAGTACACCAGGATGAGGAGGATATGGGTGTTGCTGGCGCTGGGGAGGAAATTGACCAGGAGGATTCTGATGGTGAGGTGGTTTGTTTAAGTCAGGCACCCGGGGAGACACCTGTTGTCCGTGGGAGGAATATGGCCGTTGACATGCCAGGTGAAAATACCAAAAAAATCAGCTCTTCGGTGTGGAGGTATTTCACCAGAAATGCGGACAACAGGTGTCAAGCCGTGTGTTCCCTTTGTCAAGCTGTAATAAGTAGGGGTAAGGACGTTAACCACCTCGGAACATCCTCCCTTATACGTCACCTGCAGCGCATTCATAATAAGTCAGTGACAAGTTCAAAAACTTTGGGTGACAGCGGAAGCAGTCCACTGACCAGTAAATCCCTTCCTCTTGTAACCAAGCTCACGCAAACCACCCCACCAACTCCCTCAGTGTCAATTTCCTCCTTCCCCAGGAATGCCAATAGTCCTGCAGGCCATGTCACTGGCAAGTCTGACGAGTCCTCTCCTGCCTGGGATTCCTCCGATGCATCCTTGCGTGTAACGCCTACTGCTGCTGGCGCTGCTGTTGTTGCCGCTGGGAGTCGATGGTCATCCCAGAGGGGAAGTCGTAAGCCCACTTGTACTACTTCCAGTAAGCAATTGACTGTTCAACAGTCCTTTGCGAGGAAGATGAAATATCACAGCAGTCATCCTACTGCAAAGCGGATAACTGAGGCCTTGGCATCCTGGATGGTGAGAAACGTGGTTCCGGTATCCATCATTACTGCAGAGCCAACTAGAGACTTGTTGGAGGTACTGTGTCCCCGGTACCAAATACCATCTAGGTTCCATTTCTCTAGGCAGGCGATACCGAAAATGTACACAGACCTCAGAAAAAGAGTCACCAGTGTCCTAAAAAATGCAGCTGTACCCAATGTCCACTTAACCACGGACATGTGGACAAGTGGAGCAGGGCAGGGTCAGGACTATATGACAGTGACAGCCCACTGGGTAGATGTATGGACTCCCGCCGCAAGAACAACAGCGGCGGCACCAGTAGCAGCATCTCGCAAACGCCAACTCTTTCCTAGGCAGGCTACGCTTTGTATCACCGCTTTCCAGAATACGCACACAGCTGAAAACCTCTTACGGCAACTGAGGAAGATCATCGCGGAATGGCTTACCCCAATTGGACTCTCCTGTGGATTTGTGGCATCGGACAACGCCAGCAATATTGTGTGTGCATTAAATCTGGGCCAATTCCAGCACGTCCCATGTTTTGCACATACCTTGAATTTGGTGGTGCAGAATTTTTTTAAAAACGACAGGGGCGTGCAAGAGATGCTGTCGGTGGCCAGAAGAATTGCGGGACACTTTCGGCGTACAGGCACCACGTACAGAAAACTGGAGCACCACCAAAAACTACTGAACCTGCCCTGCCATCATCTGAAGCAAGAAGTGGTAACGAGGTGGAATTCAACCCTCTATATGCTTCAGAGGTTGGAGGAGCAGCAAAAGGCCATTCAAGCCTATACAATTGAGCACGATATAGTAGGTGGAATGCACCTGTCTCAAGTGCAGTGGAGAATGATTTCAACGTTGTGCAAGGTTCTGATGCCCTTTGAACTTGCCACACGTGAAGTCAGTTCAGACACTGCCAGCCTGAGTCAGGTCATTCCCCTCATCAGGCTTTTGCAGAAGAAGCTGGAGGCATTGAAGGAGGAGCTAACACGGAGCGATTCCGCTAGGCATGTGGGACTTGTGGATGCAGCCCTTAATTCGCTTAACAAGGATTCACGGGTGGTCAATCTGTTGAAATCAGAGCACTACATTTTGGCCACCGTGCTCGATCCTAGATTTAAAGCCTACCTTGGATCTCTCTTTCCGGCAGACACAGGTCTGCTGGGGTTGAAAGACCTGCTGGTGACAAAATTGTCAAGTCAAGCGGAACGCGACCTGTCAACATCTCCTCCTTCACATTCTCCCGCAACTGGGGGTGCGAGGAAAAGGCTCAGAATTCCGAGCCCACCCGCTGGCGGTGATGCAGGGCAGTCTGGAGCGACTGCTGATGCTGACATCTGGTCCGGACTGAAGGACCTGACAACGATTACGGACATGTCGTCTACTGTCACTGCATATGATTCTCTCAACATTGATAGAATGGTGGAGGATTATATGAGTGACCGCATCCAAGTAGGCACGTCACACAGTCCGTACTTATACTGGCAGGAAAAAGAGGCAATTTGGAGGCCCTTGCACAAACTGGCTTTATTCTACCTAAGTTGCCCTCCCACAAGTGTGTACTCCGAAAGAGTGTTTAGTGCCGCCGCTCACCTTGTCAGCAATCGGCGTACGAGGTTACATCCAGAAAATGTGGAGAAGATGATGTTCATTAAAATGAATTATAATCAATTCCTCCGCGGAGACATTGACCAGCAGCAATTGCCTCCACAAAGTACACAGGGAGCTGAGATGGTGGATTCCAGTGGGGACGAATTGATAATCTGTGAGGAGGGGGATGTACACGGTGATATATCGGAGGGTGAAGATGAGGTGGACATCTTGCCTCTGTAGAGCCAGTTTGTGCAAGGAGAGATTAATTGCTTCTTTTTTGGGGGGGGTCCAAACCAACCCGTCATATCAGTCACAGTCGTGTGGCAGACCCTGTCACTGAAATGATGGGTTGGTTAAAGTGTGCATGTCCTGTTTTGTTTATACAACATAAGGGTGGGTGGGAGGGCCCAAGGATAATTCCATCTTGCACCTCTTTTTTCTTTTCTTTTTCTTTGCATCATGTGCTGATTGGGGAGGGTTTTTTGGAAGGGACATCCTGCGTGACACTGCAGTGCCACTCCTAGATGGGCCCGGTGTTTGTGTCGGCCACTAGGGTCGCTAATCTTACTCACACAGCTACCTCATTGCGCCTCTTTTTTTCTTTGCGTCATGTGCTGTTTGGGGAGGGTTTTTTGGAAGGGACATCCTGCGTGACACTGCAGTGCCACTCCTAGATGTGCCCGGTGTTTGTGTCGGCCACTAGGGTCGCTAATCTTACTCACACAGCTACCTCATTGCGCCTCTTTTTTTCTTTGCGTCATGTGCTGTTTGGGGAGGGTTTTTTGGAAGGGACATCCTGCGTGACACTACAGTGCCACTCCTAGATGTGCCCGGTGTTTGTGTCGGCCACTAGGGTCGCTAATCTTACTCACACAGTCAGCTACCTCATTGCGCCTTTTTTTTTCTTTGCGTCATGTGCTGTTTGGGGAGGGTTTTTTGGAAGGGCCATCCTGCGTGACACTGCAGTGCCACTCCTAGATGGGCCCGGTGTTTGTGTCGGCCACTAGGGTCGCTAATCTTACTCACACAGCTACCTCATTGCGCCTCTTTTTTTCTTTGCGTCATGTGCTGTTTGGGGAGGGTTTTTTGGAAGGGACATCCTGCGTGACACTGCAGTGCCACTCCTAGATGGGCCCGGTGTTTGTGTCGGCCACTAGGGTCGCTTATCTTACTCACACAGCGACCTCGGTGCAAATTTTAGGACTAAAAATAATATTGTGAGGTGTGAGGTATTCAGAATAGACTGAAAATGAGTGTAAATTATGGTTTTTGAGGATAATAATACTTTGGGATCAAAATGACCCCCAAATTCTATGATTTAAGCTGTTTTTTAGTGTTTTTGGAAAAAAACACCCGAATCCAAAACACACCCGAATCCGACAAAAATAATTCGGTGAGGTTTTGCCAAAACGCGTTCGAACCCAAAACACGGCCGCGGAACCGAACCCAAAACCAAAACACAAAACCCGAAAAATTTCAGGCGCTCATCTCTAATATATATAGCTATGTAGTCAATAGATATAACACTGCACAGTAAGAACTGGATGTATATCACAGGGTAATTGTACCAGAGAACCCTGACTAAATGCACTCTTTCTTAACTAACACTGTCTAATTGACATGTAGAATACTTAAGTCAGTGTCATGTAAAGTCACAGCGCTGACAACCAGGCGGCTTTACAAAGGAGGATTTGCCCAAGCAGTCCCAGGAACAGTGTAGCTGAGAGAAATGGCGCCCAAACACTGACAGGGAGAGATAGATATGCAGCTCCACGGCGGGAACATTTGCTGGAAGTGGCTCCCTGGGGCTGAAGGAGGGGCTCCAGGTCTAAGCCTTATCCCCTCTGCTGGCAAAACCACCAGGTACTGCGGGCTATACATAAAAAAGGTTTTAAGAGAAAACCTGACCTGCACCCATGCCCTGGTGATCTAGTGGGATCGCCTGTACTGCCACAGTGTCCACTGCCAGCGCGCGCGGCCCGCCTCCCTCCGCCCGCACCGCACGCCTCCCACCGACCGCGCCGGATCACGATAAAGCACGGGTCCCGCTTCACCACCTCCCGAAGCGCGGCCACGATATCCCGGAGAGCCCCCGTTGTGTGTGCCTGACTCAGAAGAAAACCGGAGCCTCCTGCTGTAGTTACCCGGCAACCAGGGCTCGGGAGTGTACAGCGCCGCTGGGGAGAGATGGAGCTGCCGTAGTGAATGTCACTAGACATGTACACACTGCTACAGTCCTTGAAGTCTTCACTTTTCTTCTCAAAAAAAGCTCTTCTTAGTGCTGCCCAGAGCAGCCCCTCTGTTATGTGCCTGCTATCTGCGGCATCAACTACAAAACTGAGCTCCTGTGCAGGGAGGCGGGGTTATAGAGGAGGCATCACTATGCATTCTGGGAACAGTCAAAGCTTTTGAGCCTGGTGGTGCCTCGGATCAAGATCCTACTCTACACCCCTATGTCTTTCCTTGTGGAGCCCAGTGTACCCCGCAGCAGAAAATAAAGCAGCCATTATTTACCCTGCACAGAAACAAAATAACCCACCCAAATCTAACTCTCTCTGCACATGTTACATCTGGCCCCCCTGAAGTGCACATGGTGGGTCATTCCGACCCGATTGCACGCTGCACTTCTTCGCAGCCGTGCGATCGGGTCGGAACTGCACATGCGCGGCGGCCGCATTGCGCAGGTGTATTGTTGCCCAGGGACGGCTGTCGCCGGTCAGTGAGGCTGCGTACAAAGAAAGCGGTTGCAGTGGCGACCGCAAGACGATTGACAGGAGGAAGGCATTCCGGGGGGGTCAAATGACCGTTTGCCAGGAGTGGTTTGGCAAACGCAGGCGTGTCCAGGCGTTTGGAAGGCGGATGTCTGACGTCAATTCCATTACCTGCATAGCTGAAATCATCACACCAGGTAAGTAGGTTTTACACGTGACTTTTTTAACATCTCAGTCTTGCTATGCTAAAATACACTCGCCCATAGGCAGCGTCTAGTTCAGGCCTGGCCAACCTGTGGCTCTCCAGATGTTGTGAAACTACACATCCCAGCATGCCCTGCCACAGTTTTAGCATTCCCTAATGGCAAAACTGTGGCAAAGCAATGGGACTTGTAGTTTTACAACAGCTGGAGAGCCACAGGTTGGCCAGGCCTGGTCTAGTTAATCGCACCAGCAGCAAAAAGTTACTACGTGCGATCAACTCGGAATGACCCCCATGGTTTTGCATAACTGCTAACAAATTTGCCGCTACGATTAACTCTGAATTACCCCCTAAGGGAGAAAGTGGAGAGAGATAAAGTCCCAGCCAATCAGCTCCTAACTGCCATGTTACAGGCTGTGTTTGAAAAATGACAGTTAGGAGCTGGTTTATCTCACTCCACTGTATCTTTCTCCAAGACTTGGTACATAGGCCCCATAGATTGTACGCTCCAATGGGGAAAAGACTGATACGAATGAGTGAAATATTCAGTAAATAATAAATAATGGGGTCTGTTTACTAAGCCCTAGAGAGAGATAAAGCGGAGAGAGTTAGAGGTCTATTTATTAACATTATTTTTACTATAATAATGTGAAAAGGGGAGTTTTCTGTTTTCACACCCTTTTCACGTTATTTTAGTGTCACCTGAATGTAGTAAAGGGCATTTGGAGCAGTTTTCATGAAAAACTGCTTCAAACCCTTTTTTCACTTTTTTTTAGTAACCCACATCGCATTCCCCATACTTATAATGGGAAATGTGATGTGGGCGAATTTACTAAAAAAAAATGTGAAAAAACACAGCAGTGTGCCCTGTGATAATCTCGCCAGCTCAGGCTGAAGAATACACAGGGCAGCACTGCGATAGGCAGGCATTTGCCCAGCTTTCTCTGCACCTGGCAGAGAAAGCTGTGCAGGACCAGGCTCCAGTGATCAGCTCTGTGTGTCCGATGGACACACAAGCTGATCAAAGTGTAGAAAAAAAAGTCAACAAAATTTAAATAAATCATACTCACCTGTCCAGGGATCCGGTGTCCATTGCTCCGCTGAGCGCTGCCGGGCGCCGTTTCCCCCATATACACTTTACAGCACCGGGGGTCACTGCAGCACACAGGATCCAGCGCCGGAAGTCCAGCAGCCCAGCACGAGCAGCGCGGACCGGCTCCCTGGACAGGTGAGTATATTATCCTGCTGCTGGGGGGGGGGGGGTCCGCGGCGTGCGGGGTCGACCGGGCAGCGGCGGTAGCGACGATATTGGCGGGGGCGGCGCATGCGCAGCAGGACATCAGGGTATTTTTTACTAAAAATACCCCGATGATGCTGCGAAGAGGCATCGCAGGGACAGAGCTTGAACGCAAGCTCTGTCCCTGCATGTGATAATTGATACATCACTGCAATGTAATAAATTATCGCAGTGAGAGTATGGGCGATTTTATCACATGACGTCCGCATCCAAGATGCGGAAGGTGATAAATAGGCCCCACAAAGAACCAGCCAATCAGCTCCTAACTGCCTTGTTACAGGCTGGGTTTGAAACATGACAGTTAGGAGGCCTGTGCTTTATCTTTGTTCACTTTATCTCTCTCCACGATTTAGTAAATAGACCGCATTGTCACGTTGATCAGAGTACAGCTATTTTCTTAGCGTGAAATGTAGCACAGAATACAGGCCTGGGAGACTGTTAGTAAATGACGTCTTCTGATAAGAGTGTTCTCAGAGACATCACAGCATGAATGGGAATTGTATTGGCACCACGTGAACCTTATCACTTTTTCCCCGGCTATCTCCTGTGACAGATCTGTGCTCAGTGGTTTGGCCCCGCACACGTCACCATTCTCCCGCCAGCTCTCCATATCACTGAGCAGAAATCCCTTCTGTCAGTTTCCATTCAGAGTAATAGGTCAGCCTTACACCTGCGAGCCGGCCGGGTGACTGGCTGACAGGAGCTGTCAGAGGGCAGCAGTCACCCCACTCAGCCGCACAGCGCCTTCCCTCAGCGCCAGCTCTGTCATGGAATACAGGCCGGGCCGACCTCCTGCCAATAAGGGACGCTCGGGGCTCTCAGAAAATGACAAGTATACTTTTATCAGTGGAATGAGATAAAATCAGCAGAAAATAAATCATTCAGCAGAAATTCACATAAAAAAAGAGTAAAATGGAGAAAAATAAAGCAATATAAAATAAATATATCAATTCTTTATTACTGTATTCTCTTGCTGCAGTTAGGTATTGTAATCATTATCATTTTCCTTTCCTTGCTGTACTTTGCTGGGTACATCTACTGGGTGGAGCAGGGTCCCCAGCAGCACAGAGTATATCAGGAGAAGAGGGATGTGTCAGTGAGGACAGGGCTGCATGTGACAGGGGCAGTGATATGATGTGAGGAGGGGAATAGAGGCAGCAGGAAGCCACATACTGAAAGTTATATAGTGGGATGAGCAGGGTCCCCAGCAGCACAGAGTATATCAGGAGATGAGTGATGTGTCAGTGAGGACAGGGCTGCATGTGACAGGGGCAGTGATATGATGTGAGGAGGGGAATGGAGGCAGCAGGAAGCCACAGACTGAGAGTTATATAGTGGGAGGAGCAGGGTCCCCAGCAGCACAGAGTATATCAGGAGATGAGTGATGTGTCAGTGAGGACAGGGCTGCATGTGACAGGGGCAGTGTCATGATGTGAGGAGGGGAATGGAGGCAGCAAGAAGCCACAGACTGATATTAATATAGTGGGAGGAGCCAGAGCCGTAACTAGACATTTTGGTGCCCTGTGCCAGAAATAGATTTGGTGCCCCCACTATAAGTAAAACAGGAGCAGTGCGCACCAAAGGCATGCATCAAAAAATTGGGGGTGTGGCTTCATGGGAAAGGGGCATGGTCACAACATAATGCCAATTCATTTTACGCCACACAGTAGTCTCCATTACACCAGATAAAGCCCCTTATATACATTACACCACAGTAGAGCAGAGCCCCTTATATACAGTAGAGCCTCTTTTACACATAATGCCAGGAAGATGCTCTGTTTTACACATTGCAACAGGTAGAGCCCCATTTTACACATTGCACCAGGTAGAGACACTTTAACACATTGCACCAGGTAGAGTCACTTTTGTCATGAACCTGACTGTATTTCTCATATTCTTGGCTTACCTCAGCATATCCTGTAACCCAGAGCCGGCCCTAACCAATATGATGCCCTAGGCAAGATTTTGGCTGGTGCCCCCTAGCACCACCGCTGGTTCTGCCTCTGACCTTGCACATCTTTCCCAGCACCATTACCCCTCACCCATAGCAGTCCTTATTATGGTGTTTGTACCCCCTATATTTTAAATAGAAACAGTTCGCACATTTGACGCACAGCCCATAAAGGGGCATCTTCTTGCTGGGAAGGGACATGGCCACACAATAGTAAACCCAATTCCAATTACGCCACACAGTGCTGCAACTTTATTCACATTTTATCTTGCGATAGTGTCCATAATTCATATTACATCCCACAGTAGTATCACTTTACCTTATAAACGTTACTCCTCACAGTAGAGCCCCTTATTCACATTACATCACACTGAATTGCTCCTTATTCACATTACACCACATCGTATTGCTCTTTATTCACATTAGACGACACAGTAGTGCCCTTTCTATTTGCAACGCCACATAGTAGAGCACCTTATACACATAATGCCACACATTAGTAATGCATTTATACACAATTCCACACAGTAATGCCCCTTACACATATGAGACACATTAATGTCCTTATAAACATAATGCGCCTTACATATTATGACAACCTTTATTAATGCCCTTTTACACATAATGTCCCTTACACACATGCTGCACATTATTAATGCCCTTATACACATAATGACACACAGTGCCCCCTACACATTTGCTGCACATTATTAGTGACCCTATACACATAATGACACACATACATTAGTACCCTGTTACACATATGCCGCACATTATTAATGCACTTATACACATAATGACATACATAGTGGCCCTTTACACATATGTTGCACATTATTAATGCATTTTTACATGACACACATAATGCTCCTTACACATATTCTGAACACTACTGCACAACCAACCCACTCACATGCACACCGCACTCACACTTCCACTAACACTGTGACCTCTGCCTCTGCTTGGATACAGATGTGTCCTCACAAATCTTGCATCAATGCTAACGTCGGGCACTTTTTTTAATGAAAATGCATCTTATATGCATTGCTATGTGGCTAGGATGCACAAGCAGCTTCTGTTGATTAAACTGATATGCAGCATGCCAATATACTGTGTGAGACTGTGGCTGTATCTGCATATGAAATGCTACATACAGAATATAGGCATGTCGCATATCATTTTAATCAGCAGAAGCTGATGATGCCCCTAGGCATATCAAATGCCCTAGGCAATTGTCTAGTTTGCCTATGCTTATGGCCAGCTCTGCTGTAACCTGCACTTGCTTCAGCTTCTCATGAAGACTGCAAATCTGTGTTTGCTTCCCTTGATTAGCCACCCGAGTAGGAATTCCTCTAAGTAATCGGTAATCAGCTGTGTACATCATTTTGATTCTTCACTGTGTTCAGCGATCTGGATTTTAGGCCTAAAAGTCAGCACCTCTGTTCATTTGTAGGAGTTTAGGCTTCAGTTTTTTTTCGACCTGCTAGGCCTCACTCCACATCAGAGTCTGACCTGGAGTACTGACGTGACAGGGTCTGATCACCTGACCGTGAGCTATCCAATCCTGTACCAGCCTGAGACTCCCTGAATCACCTGATTCTGTTCACCAATCACCAAAGACCAGGAAGTATAAGTAAAGAGACTTGTGTTACAGAAGCTGCCAGTTCCTTGCGTCACACAGCTCAGTGTGAGCTTAGTAGCTGAGCTCCCTAAGAGGTAACACTATTACCTTAGTTCCTGTAAAACTCTGATCTTTTGCTACCCAGTCTGGATTACAGTTGTGTTACCAGTTATATCCAGGAGGTGATCTTCAGTTTGCTGGCTGTCGGGATCCTGGCGCACAGTATACTGGCGTCGGACTTTGACACCCGGTATACCAACACTTTTATTCCCTCTTGGGGGTCCACGAGCCCCCTGGAGGGAGAATAGATAGTGGGGCGTGCATGGCGCGTGTAGCGCGCCACCGTGCCTGCAGCATGGTGAGCGCAGCGAGCCCGCAAGGGGCTCATTTGCACTCGCCCAGCTGTCGGTATGCCGGCAGTCGGGATTCTGGCACCGGTATGCTGGCCGCCGGGAGCCCGGCCGCCGGCATACCCTACTATACCCATATCCAGTATTCTTCAGCCTCGTCTTAAAGACATGGTTGCAGTATTCTTGAGGCTCATCTTAAAGACACAGTCACAGTATTCTTCAGTCTCATCTTAAAGACGCAGCCGCAGTATTCTTCAGTCTCGTTTTAAAGACACAGCCACAGTCTTCAATTCATCTCCAGCCTTGTTTTAAAGTTACAGCCACAGTCATTGTTCTACGTACAGTTGCATTTCGAGTTATATCTGGTACCAGCCCAGATTACAGTTGCGTTCCAGTTATACCGGTACCAAGCACGGTTCACAGTGTGGTTCTCAGTCTTGTCAGTAAGCAGCCCAGTTCTCAGTCTCACCGGTAACCAGCCAGGTTCCAGTCTCACCGGTAAACAGTCCGGTTCAATGTCTTCAGCTCTCCTCCCAGATCTGTGTAACTCCAGGGAACCTATTTTATAGTAACCTTGAGTACACAAACACCTACTACTGTGACAGTATATCCAGTTCGTTCTCACCATCCCGCTATCAACACCAAGTCCCTGGTGATACAATGGTCAGGATATGGCTCCCTCTGCCGAGGCCCGGGTTCGACCCCCGGTCAGGGCTTGCTCCTTACTACTTCATCTCACTGATTCCCACAGACCAGCCAAATATACACATAGTCCTCCAGTTACCCGCACGGACTTCACATACACTCCGGGTTCACAAAAACCACAGTCCTATCAACTTTTACACATTGCACCAGGTAGAGCCCCATTTTACACATTGCATCAGGCAGAGCCCCCTTTTAGACAATGCACCAGGTAGAGCCGTTTTTTTACAATGCACCATGTAGAGCCCCCTTGTACACATTGCACCAGGTAGAGCCCCCTTTTACACATTACACCAGGTAGAGCCCCTTTTACACATTACACCAGGTAAAGCCCATTTTACACATTACACCTGGTAGAGGTCCATTTTACACGTTGTGCCAGGTAGAGCCTCCTTTTACACATTGCACCAGGTAGAGCCCCCTTTTACACATTGCACCAGGTAGAGCCCCCTTTTACACATTGCACCAGGTAGAGCCCCCTTTTACCCCTAACGACTTACCAATCATTAGACAGATCTGCCAGGTGTGTGCCCAGCGTAAGATACATGCTCTGAGCAGAGAGTGAGCCTCCCTGGAGGTGTGTTTGCTATGGAAGGGGGAGGCACGATAAAGTCAGAGAGACACTTGGGAGAGAGAGATGTGGATAAGATAGAGACATGGAGGAGAAAAATGTGTAGGGGAGAAAGCAAGAGACGTGGAGGAGAGTGAGAAATGAAGCGTGGAGGAGAGTAAGAGATGAGATGTGGGGGGAGAGCAAGAGACATGTGGGAGAATGAGACATTGGGTAGAGTGAGACACGGAGGAGTGGATGAGATGTTGATGGGGAAAGAGACAGGTGTGGGGAAGAGATGTGGGTTTGACAGAGACATAGAGGCCAAAGAGATGCGTAGGGGAGATAGCGAGAGACGAGACGTGGGGGAGAGAAAGAGACATGGGGGAGAGAGCGAGAGACAAGAAGTGGGGGAGAGAACGAGATACGAGATGTGGGGGAGAGCCAAAGAAGAGACGTGGGGGGGGGGGGAGTGAGAGATGAGACATGGGGGAGAGTGAGAGAGACAAGTGAGACATGGGGGAGTGGGTGAGATGATGGGAGTAGAGAGTGAGGGGGGGAGCGAGACAGGGGTAGGGGAGAGAGAGGGACTGAGAGGGAGAGAACCACAGAGAAACACCCTGCAATCTAAAATAACCCCCATTTCAGTGTGTGCCTCCCAATACCATCCCTGCTCTCACAGTCACAGCTTTCGTGGCCTGTGTGGTGAAGGAGAAGGAGCGGGCCCCGCGGCAAGCTTCCGTGGCATTAGTGGTGTGAGGAAGGGCCACCATTAAAGAAAGTATGGAACTGTGCAACTGTGGTCACTGACCATACAGGCTGCAGTGCACCGCTATGGAAGGCGCAGAGCAATGGGGTAGCGGCATGGAGAGGAGGCGGTATGGGCAAAATAAAGAAGCGGCACAATAAGGAGGAGGTGTGCAATGAATACAAGCATGGCAGGCCTGGGAGGAGGAGACAGCACAGGTAGGAGGAGGTGGCATGCATTAGACGAGGCGGGGTATAGAGCAGAGAGGACTGGACAGAGAGGCTGACTGTTGCTGCTGTGGCCAGGCAAGGTGGGCGGGCTCCATTTACAACTGTATTGACCCACTTTATACCCCGAGTGGCGGGTGGCTGTGCAGGTGGTGCTGCCAGATGGTGCGACCACAGTACATATGCGCTGTGGGCAAGGCACCACTGGCACACACCTACAGTAGTAACGGCCCTGGAAGGAGCAGGCTCTCCCACAATGGCAGAGTTAGAGAGTGGTGGGCCCAGGTGCAACAATATGCCCCCCCATATTCCAAATAAGAAATATGTGCACCATAAAAAAGAGGCGTAGTCTCATACCGAAGGGGCGTGGTCACACAATAGTACCCCCTTTCAGATTACACCACACAGTAGTGCAACCTTATTCACACAACATTGAACAGTAGAGCCCCTTAAACATTCTATATCATGTTGTGCATGTTACGCCACACAGTAGTGCTCCGTATAAGATGTGATTCCTCCACCTTGTAAGATGTGCAGACTCCCCTGTATAAGACGTGCAGACTGCCCCATATTGGATGTACTTGCTCACCCTTATAAGATGTGCAGGCTTACCTTTGTAAGCTGTGCAGGCTTTAATCGTTGCAGGCTTACCATGTACATGCAACACGGTGGAAAGAGGCTCCAGAGTGGAAGACAATCTTTGCAGGGCTGGGATGTAATGGGCGTGTGCAGAAGTAGGCTAGTCCAGGGATACCTCAGGTGCGAGGTGTGAGGAGAGGAATACAGGAAGCCACAGACTGAGAGTTATATAGTGGGAGGAGCAGGGTCCCCAGCAGCACAGAGTATATCAGGAGATGAGGGATGTGTCAGTGAGGACAGGGCTGCATGTGACAGGGGCAGTGACATAATGTGAGGAGGAGAATAGAGGCAGCAGGAAGCCACAGACTGAGAGTTATATAGTAGGAGGAGCAGGGTCCCCAGCATCACAGAGTATATCAGGAGATGAGGGATGTGTCAGTGAGGACAGGGCTGCATGTGACAGAGGCAGGGACATGATGTGAGGAGGGGAATGGAGGCAGCAGGAAGCCACATACTGAGAGTTATATAGTAGGAGGAGCAGGGTCCCCAGCAGCACAGAGTATATCAGGAGATGAGGGATGTGTCAGTGAGGACAGGGCTGCATGTGACAGGGGCAGTGACATAATGCGAGGAGGAGAATAGAGGCAGCAGGAAGCCACATACTGAGAGTTATATAGTAGGAGGAGCAGGGTCCCCAGCAGCACAGAGTATATCAGGAGATGAGGGATGTGTCAGTGAGGACAGGGCTGCATGTGACAGGGGCAGTGACATAATGTGAGGAGGAGAATAGAGGCAGCAGGAAGCCACAGACTGAGAGTTATATAGTGGGAGGAGCAGGGTCCCCAGCAGCACAGAGTATATCAGGAGATGAGTGATGTGTCAGTGAGGACAGGGCTGCATGTGACAGGGGCAGTGACATGATGTGAGGAGGGGAATGGAGGCAGCAGGAAGACACAGACTGAGAGTTATATAGTGGAAAGAGCAGGGTCCCCAGCAGCACAGAGTATATCAGGAGATGAGGGATGTGTCAGTGAGGACAGGGCTGCATGGGATAATGACATAATGTGAGGAGGAGAATAGAGGCAGCAGGAAGCCAAAGACTGAGAGTTACATAGTGGAAGGAGAAGGGCCCCACAGCAGCACAGAGTATATCAGGAGATGAGTGATGTGTCAGTGAGGACAGGGCTGCATGGGATAATGACATGATGTGAGGAGGAGAATAGAGGCAGCAGGAAGTCACAGACTGAGAGTTATGCAGTGGAAGGAGCAGGGCCCCAGAGCAGCACAGAGTATATCAGGAGATGAGTGATGTGTCAGAGAGGACAGGGCTGCATGGGATAATGACATGATGTGAGGAGGAGAATAGAGGCAGCAGGAAGCCACAGACTGAGAGTTATATAGTGGGAGGAGCAGGGTCCCCAGCAGCACAGAGTATATCAGGAGATGAGTGATGTGTCAGTGAGGACAGGGCTGCATGTGACAGGGGCAGTGACATGATGTGAGGAGGGGAATGGAGGCAGCAGGAAGTCACAGACTGAGAGTTACATAGTGGAAGGAGCAGCGTCCCGAGCAGCACAGAGTATATCAGGAGATGAGGGATGTGTCAGTGAGGACAGGGCTGCATGGGATAATGACATAATGTGAGGAGGAGAATAGAGGCAGCAGGAAGCCAAAGACTGAGAGTTACATAGTGGAAGGAGAAGGCCCCCACAGCAGCACAGAGTATATCAGGAGATGAGTGATGTGTCAGTGAGGACAGGGCTGCATGGGATAATGACATGATGTGAGGAGGAGAATAGAGGCAGCAGGAAGTCACAGACTGAGAGTTATACAGTGGAAGGAGCAGGGCCCCAGAGCAGCACAGAGTATATCAGGAGATGAGTGATGTGTCAATGAGGACAGGGCTGCATGGGATAATGACATGATGTGAGGAGGAGAATAGAGGCAGCAGGAAGCCACAGACTGAGAGTTATATAGTGGGAGGAGCAGGGTTCCCCAGCAGCACAGAGTATATCAGGAGATGAGTGATGTGTTACTGATGTGAGCCTCCTGCACAGAAGACTGTGGTGTCAAATACCCTTTTACATCAACCACATTTTATTCATAAACCTTGTTTTTTTATTGTGATTTCCAGATGGCTCCTATTTTTGCCAAAGAATATAAGAGCGACATAAAACATATTTATGGTTCATCACACACATCAGAGCCTGCAACTATTCATATTACAATTCAGTGAGCGCTACAGTACTTTCCAACAGTTGCTGGTTTGAGCTACATAACATCATGTCCTATATATACAGGATACAGCCGCTGGTGCAATATTTGCCGCTTGGCCAGTTTGTCTCTAGGCAGCGAAAAATTCGCCAATGGCAACATTAATGTGCAGGAACGAGAAAGTTACTTGAGTCTTAGATTTCTCATTATTAATCGGAGAAACTAATTAACTTGACTGAAGACAGTTTTACTCTGTCACCTAATTCTTAGCAATGTCATTATTATAATAAGGGATAACGGAGGAGTCCTATGAAGGGATCGAAAAGGTGAAGGATAGGCCAGTCCAATATTAGTAAGCTACTAAGGGGGTGATGTATCAAACCTTGGGGGGTGATAAAGTGGAGAAAGATAAAGCACCAACTAATCAGCTCCTAACTGCCATGTTACAGGCTGTGTTTAGGAGCTGATTGGTTGTTACTTTATCTCTCCACTTTATTTCTCTCCAAGGTTTGATCCATCTTTCCCTAATTTACTACAAAAGAAAAACTCATCTGAAAAGATATGTAAAATAAAAGAGGATCCACAACTACTGTGGTCTCATCACCAAAACATGGGCCTAATTCTGAGTTGATCGCAGCAGCAAGTTTGTTAGCAATTGGGCAAAACCATGGCCCTCATTCCGAGTTGATCGGTCGCAAGGCGAATTTAGCAGAGTTACACACGCTAAGCCGCCGCCTACTGGGAGTGAATCTTAGCTTCTTAAAATTGCGACCGATGTATTCGCAATATTGCGATTACTAACTACTTAGCAGTTTCAGAGTAGCTCCAGACTTACTCTGCCTGTGCGATCATTTCAGTGCTTGTCGTTCCTGGTTGACGTCACAAACACACCCAGCGTTCGCCCAGGCACTCCCACCGTTTCTCCGGCCACTCCTGCGTTTTTTCCGAAAACGGTAGCGTTTTCAGCCACACGCCCCTGAAACGCCGTGTTTCCGCCCAGTAACACCCATTTCCTGTCAATCACATTACGATCGCCGGAGCGAAGAAAAAGCCGTGAGTAAAAATACTTTCTTCATAGTAAAGTTACTTGGCGCAGTCGCAGTGCGAACATTGCGCATGCGTACTAAGCGGATTTTCACTGCGATGCGATGAAAAATACCGAGCGAACAACTCGGAATGAGGGCCCATGTGCACTGCAGGGGGGACAAATATAACATGTGCAGAGAGAGTTAGATTTGGGTGGGGTGTATTCAAACTGAAATCTAAATTGCTGTGTAAAAATAAAGCAGACAGTATTTACCCTGCACAGAAACAAAATAACCCACCCAAATCTAACACTCTCTGCAAATGTTATATCTGTAACAAATGATTTTACATACTGTATGTCTTTTTTTTTTTTTTTTTTTGCAAATATTTTGTGAAGAACGGATTTGCTGGTGTGTAAGTCACACAGCAAGTAGGGATGAGTGCGCTCTATATAGATGGAATACTACGGTATTATTGGGCAAGAGTGACTCTCTAGCAGTTGAAATGAAATCCCTGATAAGCCGTGGTTTGCGCCAGCTTATCAGGTCTAACTGACCTAACAATACAATTACCTGCAATCGATGATTGCAGGTAATTGAATATTGGCCTGTTTACTACTTGTCGTCTAAACATCTGAGACAGTTTTATAGTATCCGTCATTTGGCCATCATCTGTAATAAGAGGAGTGGCTTGAAAGACTCCTCAACAAGGGAATAATAAGAGGAGTGGCTTGAAAGACTCCTCAACAAGGAAATAATAAGAGGAGTGGCTTGAAAGACTCTTCAACAAGGGAATAATAAGAGGAGTGGCTTGAAAGACTCTTCAACAAGGAAATAATAAGAGGAGTGGCTTCAAAGACTCTTCAACAAGGAAATAATAAGAGGAGTGGCTTGAAAGACTCTTCAACAAGGAAATAATAAGAGGAGTGGCTTGAAAGACTCTTCAACAAGGGAATAATAAGAGGAGTGGCTTGAAAGACTCTTCAACAAGGGAATAATAAGAGGAGTGGCTTGAAAGACGTCAACAAGGAAATAATAAGAGGAGTGGCTTGAAAGACTCTTCAACAAGGAAATAATAAGAGGAGTGGCTTGAAAGACTCCTCAACAAGAGAATAATAAGAGGAGTGTCTTGAAAGACTTCAACAAGGAAATAATAAGAGGAGTGGCTTGAAAGACTCTTCAACAAGGAAATAATAAGAGGAGTGGCTTGAAAGACTCTTCAACAAGGAAATAATAAGAGGAGTGGCTTGAAAGACTCTTCAACAAGGGAATAATAAGAGGAGTGGCTTGAAAGACTCTTCAACAAGGAAATAATAAGAGGAGTGGCTTGAAAGACTCTTCAACAAGGAAATAATAAGAGGAGTGGCTTGAAAGACTCTTCAACAAGGGAATAATAAGAGGAGTGGCTTGAAAGACTCTTCAACAAGGAAATAATAAGAGGAGTGGCTTGCAAGGCTCTTCAACAAGGGAATAATAAGAGGAGTGGCTTGAAAGACTCTTCAACAAGGAAATAATAAGAGGAGTGGCTTGACAGACTTCAACAAGGAAATAATAAGAGGAGTTGCTTGAAAGACTCTTCAACAAGGAAATAATAAGAGGAGTGGCTTGAAAGACTCTTCAACAAGGAAATAATAAGAGGAGTGGCTTGAAAGACTCTTCAACAAGGAGGTAACCTGGCGACAATGCAAACGCAGGGAAGTGTTCAGTCACGTGGGCATTTCCCAAGCGCGTAAGCTGGATTCCATACTTCTTGTGCTACAGTAAGTGGCATATTTATCAAGAGAAATTCGTGGAATATTTCCCCAAAACACCTATTTTCCGGTGATATCCGCAGATTTCAAAGTACAGTATCCCCTGAATGTATCTAGACGTGAACCGCAGCAGATATTGGAGTTACAGTATGTGCAGCGCCCCCATGTTTTCGCTTGCAGTAATGCGGCCGGCCCCGGAGGCAGAAAGTAAAGTTTTTGCATTAGCGATCGTTTTACTTTTACACTTTGCTTTTTTATTACCTGTTTCTTTTTCAGCTCCGGCCCCGATCAGCATGTTCTCATCGTACTGTAGGAGTAACTGCTGGGCTGCGCACAGGCTGCATAGACTTGAAAAATCATTCGATGGTGAGCGAGTTGCAAACCGATTTGCAGCTGTCCGCTGACTGGTGTAATATTCACGCGCCATACACATGCAATCGCACACTTGCACGGGTGGTGTTTTCACTCTCTATGGGCGGTGACTATCTGACTGCTGCAAAAACGCACAGCAGTGATCAGACCTGAATTGGGCCCTAAAACCGAATAATTACTAAATGTCCCCTCTCATCGCAGAATAGAGTATCCAGCATAGATTGGGATGGATTCCAAAGAGTTGCCATTGAGAATCAAATATCCTTCCTACTTCTGCTTGTCCCCTAGTTTCACTGGTAACATCTATAGTACGTTCCATGTACAACACACTCTGCGCCCGTAACACTGTAACATCTGTTTCTCACTGCACTCTACATATGTTCTCCCAGGAACTATCTGGGTGGCCTGTCCATACTGGGCCGTTCCTCTTTACGTTTGTGTCCAAGTACTCTGCCAGCTTCTGTATCATTGTTTATCCTTCCATAATGTCATCACTCGTTGTATAGAATGCAGAATAGGTTAGTGATTTATACACACAGGACAATAGTATGAGGAATAATTCAGCTTCTGGTAAATATTATTAGAAAACATGGCGCGACGTGGCCATACAAAGCAGGCTGTAGACTTAGGGGGTCATTCCGAGTTGTTCGCTCGTTATTTTTTTCTCGCAACGGAGCGATAAGTCGCTAATGCGCATGCGCAATGTCCGCAGTGCGACTGCGCCAAGTAAATTTGCTATGCAGTTAGGTTTTTTACTCACGGCATTACGAGGTTTTTTCTTCGTTCTGGTGTTCGTAATGTGATTGACAGGAAGTGGGTGTTTCTGGGCGGAAACTGGCCGTTTTATGGGTGTGTGTGAAAAAACGCTACAGTCTCTGGGAAAAACACGGGAGTGGCTGGAGAAACGGAGGAGTGTCTGGGCGAACGCTGGGTGTGTTTGTGACGTCAAACCAGGAACGACAAGCACTGAACTGATCGCACTGGCAGAGTAAGTCTCGAGCTACTCAGAAACTGCACAGAGATGTCTTATCGCAATATTGCGAATCTTTCGTTCGCAATTTTGATAAGCTAAGATTCACTCCCAGTAGGCGGCGGCTTAGCGTGTGCAAAGCTGCTAAGAGCAGCTTGCGAGCGAACAACTCGGATTGACCCCCTTATTCCAGATCACAGAAAACCCAGGTGACATCTATGGTCGCAGTAGGAGGTGCATCCTTCTTTATAGCAGGACTTTTAGACAAATTATACATTTTATTATATTCATGACCATGTTGTTTTTGGGGGGGTTTTAATGAAAGAAAGAAAAACGTGACTCTCTGTCACAGATCGCCTTATGGGGAGAGGTTTGGGTCGAAAACAGCAACTGATAGGCGGAATGTAGAGCTAGTTGGCCACAATTTGGCTGCATAGCACGCATTTAGTCATATGGATTCCGGCGTCGGTCACGTGACTGCCGACATCCTGACAGCTGGGATGCTGAATGCATTCCATTCATACATTTGCAGAGTTGTAAATTGAAATATAGTGTTATTGCTATCGGTGTTTAACACAGGATGCGGTCAATTTACCTACAATCAAAATCCCGACTGTCAAAATACCGACAACCATTGACCGACAGTCTAAATACCGACATGGTCAAAATACCAACATTGAAATACTGACAGGGTCAGAATACCGACATAGTCAAAAAACTGACATTTAAAATACAGACAAGGTCAAAATACCGACATTTAAAATGTTGACAGATCAAAAAGTCGACATGGGTTTTTCATGATTTTTTCATTGAAAACGACTTGTTCACACTTTACCATCCCAGTGGACCTGGAGGGGGAATATAATAGCGTGCCGTGCGCAGCGTAGCACCGTGCCCGAAGCACCATGCGAGGGGAACCTGTAAATTTATATGGTGTACATGTCGACCTATATCGACATACACACAAAAAAACACTGAAAACTCATGTCGACTGTTTGACCTGTCAACATTTTAACATTTTAAATGTCGGTATTTTGACCTTGTCGGTATTTTAAATGTCGGGATTTTGACCTTGTCAGGATTTTGATTGTAGGTATTTCATACTAAACTTGTTCAATACTATTATAGTAAATATTGTGCAAAGTAGAAACTTACATTATTTAAGTTATTCAATGGTTTATAATAATAATAATAATAATTATTATTATTATTATTATTATTATTTTAATTTGCAGTTCATATCTGAATTTGCAAAGTGACTGACCCCTCACTGAACGCTATGAATGACTGATGAAAGTAACGTTCATGGAAGTCCCAGTCACTTATTCATCTCCCGGCACAAATGTGAATTCCGCTATAATGTGGGAAGTATAGAAATAAAAGTTAATACTCCCATAAATATATTACAACACATCAAGAGGAGCATGCAATAAACCTGAGTACAAGTAATGTAGTGAGAGCGAGAGACGTAACGTTTTACTACCTGCGTGCAGAATAAACGTGTTCATTAGATCTGTAGCAGCCATGCCCCGGTGCCTTGTAACTGTATACCGGCATTAAAACATTATTCCGCTACTGTAAAAATCACAGGCACTAATATTACTGCAGAGTATTTAAAAATGGGAATGTTCCAGCTCTGTGCCTACTCTCTAATCCACCGTATTCTCTCTACATGTTATAATTAGATGGCGATGATATAATTGTGTACAAAGCTATATTTTGTAGGCTGGAAACAGAGGAGTAAAGGAGGTGTGACAATGTATTCCACGGGATAAAAACATATATGTATGGGGCCACAAACTCAGCAGCCTCTAATACATCTACCTCTTAATAAACATATTTACTTTTAAATATATCTAGGACAGAGATTTTCAACCTTTTACAACTCGCGGCACACTGAACAAGATTTAAATATTGCCAAGGCACACTCAAATATAATGGTGATGCATGGTGCAGTTGCGTGTCCTAGGATGTCATGTCACAGCTTCTCCATAGGTAACGCCTGAGCCACATCTGAGAAAGCCAGAAGACCCCAACACTGCCCGGGCCCAAATTTAGAACTGGCTCTGCAACCACTAAACCTACCAGTATTGATCGTTCCAGGGCCTCAGTACTGTCAAAACACTTACGGGCCTGGCTGTGCTTCTATGGCGGCACACCTGGAGACTGCTTAGGGCACACTAGTGTGCCATGGCACACTGGTTGAAAAACACTGATCTAGGGTGACATATTTCCTATGAAATTCCTGGAATTATGTTGAGGGCAAGCAGCTAAACAGCTAAGTAAATGCAATGGGTGCAGATTGTGCTATTTGAGACCCTCTTGACTCAGAGGCACACAGGTGCCCAAAATTAGTGGGCGTGGACTCATGGCTCACAGGAAATTCCACGCCCATCAGCCACACCTTTATTTCCGTTATAGTGGGGAAGTGTCCAGAGCTCCCTTAGCTGATGGCCATGCCCCCTGTCCAGGTGGCAGATGGCCTTTTAACCTTCCATCCCTAATGCGGGACACTACGGATCATTGGTGACAGTGCCCAAAAAGAGGGAATGTACCGACAAAATTGAGATGATTGAGAGGTATGTAAATATGGCCACACCTCCTCCATCCCCAGGTACCACGGTCATCTCAACGACTCTGCCGAGCACGGCACAGTTTGCGTCTATTGAGCTTAATGCATTATGTACAGTTCGGAAGGGTGAAAAGAAAAGGTGGGAACACAACTGAAACATTTAGGTACAGTACAGGAAGGTTTTCATTTCAACAAGGTTCAGAAGAAAAATATTTCTAAAACTAAGAAATCTCTTAGGGCAAAGAGTCGCAGATTCAGATAACTGTATAAAGTTCTGGAGAGATGTAAGAAATAATTGTTTTACTGAAAAAGTATTAGAAGCTTGGAGCAAACTCCCAGCAGAAATACTGGGAGAAAAGAATCATGAAACATGCAGAATTTTGGGACTCCAGGAACTTTCAGGTCAGGTCCTTATTTGATAAGAACTTTTTATATTTCAAACTTAAAATATTTATTTTAAATTACCTCTTTGTTACCTCCTGTCAACCATCTTATTCTGTCATATGTGTTGCACACACATATTGTGTTATTATGTGTTTTTCACTTTAAATTTATGGGATCTATCTATCTATCTATCTATCTATCTATCTATCTATCTATCTATCTATCTATCTATCTATCTATCTATTCCTCCTTCAGGTGTTAACCGAAGTAATACCTGAGATTGGAAATCTTATTACACAAGCAGATTTGGGGGATTATACAGACCTGATCGCTCCTCTGTGAATTTGCAGAGGTCTGCAATCAGATAGCCGCTGCCCAGACAGAGTGAAAACCCACCCCGTGAAAGTCTGCATCTCCCAACTGCCACTCGAACCCAACCCTATTAGATACGTGTCCCAGCAGTCCCAAGTCTTCCTTTGAGCTGAGCCCACTTAAGGTCTGATATTTATTCTCATTTTATCAGATGATGTCATCAAGATGCATCTGTATATCCAATGGAAAGTTGATATAATGTGAACTGTGGACGTGGAATATGTGCACTTTTCCGAGGAAACCTTGAAAGGGTTTCAGTATGATATAACGCTCATCGGGATGCTGGCGGTCACATGATCGACACCAGCATTGAAGATCCTGACGTTAGAGGGGGTATTTTTACCCCCCTACCCTAACTCTCCGGGGATGGTGGCTAGGGATAAACCCTCCTAGTGCCTAATCCTAACCCTCCCTAGTGCCTAACTCTAACCCTCCCCCCCAGGCCTTAACCCTACCAGTTACCCCAATACTTACCTTTGGGATGTTGGCTAACTTTCTAGAACTTAGGGGCCGATTTATCACCATCCACATCTAAGGATGCAGATATGATGTTATAAAATTGCCCCAATTCATAATGCGATTATTGATTACATTGCATGGATGTATCAATAATCTCATGCGGGGACAAAGCTTGCGAGAAGGCTCAGTCCTTGCGATGCCACTCCACAGACATATTGGAGTATTTTTCCCGAGTATGTGCTGCGAATGCGCCAACACCGCCAACATCACCGCTACCGCCACCGCTAAATCGGTGCTGTGATACTCGCATCTGGCTCCGGTCTTGTGAACAGCGGCTTCCTGCACTGTGACCCGTCATCTGATGCTGTTAACTGCTGTAAGTGCCGGTTTACAGCAGATCGGGGTAACAGTGCAGGAAGCCGGCGATCACATGATCAGAGGCACTGAGGAGAGCACCAGAGCACTGATCACTGGGGGGATGTAAGAATATTTTTTTTTTAAAAAGGTGTTTTTTTTACACGGTGATCAGCCTGTGGTCTTATTAGTCACACATGGCTGATCACTGGCTACGGCTCCCGATTCTGCTCTGTATGTCAGAGCAGAGAATGGAGACGAGAAATAGAGGTCAGCTGTGGATAAGCGTTGTTATCAAAGGGCTGCTTCCGGTATTTTTTCGCTTTTTTTTTTTTTTTTTTTAGTCAATACGGCCAGATTGCATTTCCCATTATACGTATGGGAAATGCGATCTGGTTACTAAAAAAAGTGAATTAAAGGGTTTGGAGCAGTTCTTCACGAAAAACTGCTCCAAAAGCCCTTTAATACATTTATTTTAGTAAAACAATTGTTAATAAATCTGCCCCTTAATGAGATATCTTACATTATTTATTTACCTATTCCTAAAAAGAACTATTATTTTATTAAAACATAAGTAATGTTGCTAATATAGCTTAGTAAAGTTTATCTTTACTAAGTTTACTAAAGTTTTCATTCCTTCTGCCACACATAAAAGTGGTCACACTCTTGATCTTGTCTTTCAGATTGGATTAGAAGTCACTGACCTAAAAATAAACCCAGTCATCTGGTCAGACCACTACTCACTTTGGTTCTCCATTGCAACCCCTCAAATAAGATCTCTGCCCGTGGAGTTGACCAGGTATCGTCCAAGGAGGGGTATGACTCCCCAGGCTCTTGCAGCAAATCTGGATCTCTCTGCTATACTGGGTGCCTGTAAAGATCCCTGTTCCCTAGTCCGTTATTATAATAGGGATGTTATGGCTGCAATTGATATTATCGCCCCTGTGCGTTTAAGACCTCGTAAACCACAACGTCAAGCTCCATGGTTCGACAATAGTGTTAGTGAGCTCAAGAAAAGGGGGCGTAGACTGGAAAGACGATGGAGGAAGACTAACCTAGTGGATGACAAAATAAAACTAATAAAGCATAACAAAGAATATCAATCGACAATCACTCGTAAGAAATCACAGTTCCTGTCAAATGACATCACGGCAGCAAACAATAGGCCAGCTCAACTTTTCCGCACAGTGGAGATGCTTTGCAAGCCAGCATGCCTACAGACTGATGAGACCCTCTCCCAGGCAGGATGCAACGAGTTTGCAAACTTCTTTGCAGATAAAATATCCACCATCCAGGCAGGAATCTCCACAGTGCCATCAAAGGAGTGCCAAACTACAAAGCCTGCCAATATAAGCCACCTGCCTTCATGGACCAGCTTTGACCCAGTGGATGTAAAGGACACTGCTGAAATTGCGGGGATTTTCCGTTCCACCACCTGTGATCTGCACCCGGCCTCAACCAAGCTTCTAATAGGTTGTATGGATATAATTGGTCCTGTCTTTGCAAAAATTGTTCAATGCTCTTTGCAGACAGGCATTTTTCCTGGACACCTAAAGGAAGCAATTGTTAGACCGTTTCTTAAAAAAACTAATGTATATCCCGACTGCATGACCAACTACAGACTGGTATCAAACCTTCCTTTCCTAGAAAAGGTTATTGAGAAAGTGGTTGCAAATCAACTGGAAACCCGCCTGACAACCCATGATATTTATGATCCATTCCAATCAGGATTCAGGAGAAGACATAGCACTGAAACAGCCCTGGTGTGTGTGTTAAATGATCTTATGATGGCAAAAGACAGAGGTGACTGTTCAATATTAATTCTTCTGGATCTCTCGGCAGCATTTGATACCGTGGACCATGGGCTTCTGATTGAGCGACTGATACATTTCTGTGGTCTGGATGGCACAGTCCTAAACTGGTTCAAATAATTTCTCACAGGCAGGTCCAAGAGAGTATCGTCTGGATTATACTCATCACCACCAGTGCCATTGCCATGTGGTGTCCCACAAGGTTCTATACTATCCCCCATGCTTTTTGCAGTATACATGCTCTCATTGGGCGAAATAATCAGGTGCCATGGCCTGGTCTACCACTGCTATGCAGATGATACACAACTGTACTTGTCCTTTGCTCCGGGCACTGATAACCCAATAGCAACCCTAAATGGCTGTCTAGCTGAGCTCCAGGAGTGGATGAGCGCCAGTTGGCTGCGACTGAACCCGGATAAAACAGAGGTCTTTATGATATGACCGCAACATCAAAGGACAAGACTGCAGCATAGCCAACCAACTGGACTTACACTCGGGGATTCAGAATTACAGACCACTGATCGTGTGCGGAATCTTGGCATTGTCCTGGATGGTGGCTTGACACTTAAACATCAGATATCAGCCACAATCAAATCCTCATTCTTTCACCTGAGGAACATAGCCAGAATCAAGCACTTAATTCCCTCAGATGATCTGCCAAATGTCATACATTCATTTGTATCATCTCGATTAGACTACTATTATGCCCTATACCTTGGTCTCCCAGCAAAAGAATAGCAACGCTTACAGCTGGTGCAAAACACAGCTGCCAGGCTGTTAACCAACCAGCCCCGTTCTAGCCACATAACACCCATCCTCTACTCCCTTCACTGGCTGCCTGTACGATGGCGAATCATCTTCAAGATTACAAAGCAAGTTTCAAAGCATTACATGACCAAGGCCCAAGGTACCTGAAGCAGCTACTGTCCCCATACTGCCCCACTCGATTACTGCGATCTGTAGATGAAGGACTTTTAGCAGTACCTAGAATCTCCCGTAATTCATCTGGGGGTCGAGCTTTCAGTCATGCGGCTCCGACTCTATGGAACTCGCTTCCCCGCACAGTGCGAGAGGCTCCAACTATAGAATCATTCAAAAGTAGACTCAAGACTTTCCTGTTTACTCAAGCATTTCCATAATGTTCCTTTTAGTATCTTCATGCTTCTGTATTTTATGAAAATGTACTTCATTATTTTCTGTACTATATTATGCTATGTATCTGTTAAGCGCCTATTGGAGAAAGAGCGCTATATAAATAAAATTATTATTATTATTATCTTTCAACTATAAAAATCAGTTATTATCTTTATTAATACACAGGGGTGTGATACGAAATCCCGGCTGTCAGGATCCCAGCGGTGAGGAGAACACGGGGGCGGGATCCCGTCAGCTAGAAAGCCGGTAAGTGATCGCAGCGTGTCCTCTCACGGGCTCGCACTCACTGCGCTTCGGCCCGTTGCCAACCTTTGATCGCCACACTATTTAATTCCCCCCGAATTGGAAATCAGGGCAGCGGTCGGGATTCTGACTGCCAGCATTTACCTGTCTGTCGGTATTCCAGCGGCGTCATCCTGACCACCGGGATATTGAATGCCTCTCGTATGTAAGTATATATATATATATATATATATATATATATTGTCGAAGTCAAAAATATTACCTAAAGTGAACATACAAACTACACACATTATAATTCGCTATACTTGCAAATACGCGCAGCGAGCACAGCAATATATGGTAACACACGCATTTACACGGACATGCCACAGAGATGGATTCGACACTTATTTCATACAGTACATAACTATAATAATATCAAGCGCCAGACATCATGATGATTTAAAATGATATATAATGAAGTAATGTCATGTATGTGTATTATTTGAACGAAACCAGATAGACCGGTCATATTTACTATTAAAGCAACCAGATTAATGTGTAGATTCATTTGATACTTGTTATAAAGTTGTAGGACATTGCAACAAATAATTATGATTATATCTATGTAAGCTAAAATCACTTTTATTAGAACAATAGATATTCCAAACAGGTAGTGGACAGGAAACTCAGGCCAGCCCTTTGGATGTCTTCAAGGCTGACCCTGATTAGCATATACAAAGAGACTGGTGACTAATCATGAATCCCTCCCCCAAAAAACTAGATAACACATTGCTGATCACACAGGAGGGCATTCGCTTTTTCGGTCCCAGGCGGTGATGGAGTTCTTGCATGATTTTACAGAGAGAGAGAGAGAGAGAGTCATATGGAGGGACAAATTTATATGAGAAAGATATGGTAATTGTATCGCTGGCCTGTAACTGTAACTGTATGTAACTGTATGTATTAACTGCTTACTGTATGAGTTGTAACTATAGGTATACTGTACATTGTAATATATTGAATCCATACCCTTTTAATAACAAATATATACATCAATGAGCTTTGGAACTCAGATAATGTTTGGGTGTATTGTTTTCTCTTATGGGATGCAGTGTTTTGCGATGTATAGTGCACCTTCATGGGATATGGTAATAAGAGGTGCAGGCGTTTACAATATATATTAGAGCGGGCATTTTAAATATTTGTGAGAAAGCAATTTGGCATTCACAATACATATATATATATATATATATATATAAATAACAAAAGTTTGATAAAAAAATCTCTGAAAGTGAAGTAATCTTCTCCTCCGTGCTTCATTCCGTCCCGTAGCTATGTTCAGCCATGAAGTGCTGGCCGCAGTCATGTTGTGTTTAAACAAAGAATTTCTTTCTTAAAGCTATTCTAGTAGAACACGCTACATTATAATCTTTATTTATGGTTCTTCATGCATCTCATTTCTATAAAAAAAATACTAAACAGAAGGACTAAAGAAATGCTGTTAACTCGCATCATTCTCTTAGCAAAAGACATACTTTTTATGCTTTTATCAATTTAATATCTGTTTTATGTGTATAAAAAAGTAGAGACTTAGGGCCTAATTCAGACCTGATCGCTCGCTAGCGTTTTTTGCTGCGCTGCAATTAGGTCAGAACTGCGAATACGTATGCACCCATCGTATGGGTACAAAGTGGATCGTTGCTGTGCGATGGCTTTTACGAAGAATCCATTCGCACAGCCGATCGCAAGGAGATTGACAGGAAGAAGGCGTTTGTGGGTGGCAACTGACCATTTTCTGGGAATAGCTGGAAAATCGCAGGCGTGTCCAAGCGTTTGCAGGAAGGGTTCCTGACATCAATTCCAGTCCCGGACAGGCTGAAGTGATCGCAGCGGCTGAGTAAGTCCTGGGCTGCGCAGAGACTGCACAAGATCTTTTTGTACAGCTCTACTACACATGCGATCGCACACTTGCACAGCTAAAATACACTCCCCTGTAGGCGGTGACTATTTGATCGCAGCAGTGCAAAAAAAACCTAGCGAGCGATCAGGTCTGAATTACCCCCTTAGGGCCTAATTCAGAGTTGATCACAGCAGCGCATTTGTTAGCAAATGGGCAAAACCATGGGGGTCATTCCGAGTTGATCACACGCGGCAGATTTTCGCAGCGCAGCGATCAGGTTACTACTGCGCATGCGTATGCACCGCAATGTGCACGCGCGTCGTACGGGTACAAACAGCATCGTTGCTGTGCAAGGCTTCTAGCGACGAATACATTCGCACAGCCAATCGCAAGGAGATTGACAGGAAGAGGGCGTTTGTGGGTGTCAACTGACCGTTTTCTGGGAGTGGTAGAGAAAACGCAGGCGTGTCCAGGAGTTTGTAGGGCGGGTGTCTGACGTCAATTCCGGGACCAAACAGGCTGAAGTGATCGTAAGGGCTGAGTAAGTCCAGAGCTACTCAGAAACTGCAAAAAACGTTTTCGTCCCGCTCGGCTGCACAGGCGTTCGCACACTTTCAAAGCGAAAATACACTCCCTCGTGGGTGGCGACTATCTGATCGCTGCGCTGCAAAAAATAGATAGCGAGCGATCAACTCGGAATGAGGCCCATGTGCACTGCAGGGGGGCAGATGTAACATGTGCAGAGAGAGTTAGATTTGGGCGGGGTGTGTTCAAACTGAAATCTAAATTGCAGTGTATAAATAAAGCAGCCAGTATTTACCCTGCACAGAAACAAAATAACCCACCCAAATCTAACTCTCTCTGCACATGTTATATCTGCCTCCCCTGCAGTGCACATGGTTTTGCCCGGGTCTGGGACTCATGGTCGACACAAATTCAGTCGGCACCACTTAGGTCAACACCAATTGGTCGACGCACCTTATGTCGACACCAGAAATATGTCAACATGGACAAAATGTCGACATGCATTTTTAATGGGAGGGTTTTGTGTACTTTTTTCCGTAATGTGACCGGGAACCCCAATTAGTGCACTGTGTCCCCTCGCATGGCTCGCTTCGCTCGCCATGCTTCGGGCAAGGTGCCTCGCTCCGCTACTGCTGCGCTCGGCACAGGTTACCATTCCCAATTATAGTCCACGTGGATCGTAAAGTATGAAAAAGTTCAAAAAGTTGTTTTTTTAAATGGGAAAAACTCATGTCGGCCTTTTTCCACGTCGACCTTGTTCAGGTCGACCTTTTGTCCTTGTCGACCTATTTCAGGTGTCGACATAAGGTGTGTCGACCTATTGGTGTTGACCTAAGTGGTGTCGACCTGGAGTCCGGATACCGTTTTGCCCAACTGCTAACAAATTTGCTGCTGCGATCAACTCTGAATTCCCCCCTTATTTCTGATTTATCGCCTTCCTAGAATTCCAGACGTTAAACCACTCTCTCGAATCTCATCCACTTTGCCATGAAGTGGGCGGGGTGTCATTATGGGGTAAACATGGGTCCGTTATGGGACTAATGGGGGATGGATCACTGGGGGTCATTCCGAGTTGTTCGCTCGTTATTTTTTTCTCGCAACGGAGCGATTAGTCGCTAATGCGCATGCGCAATGTCCGCAGTGCGACTGCGCCAAGTAAATTTGCTATGCAGTTAGGTTTTTTACTCACGGCATTACGAGGTTTTTTCTTCGTTCTGGTGATCGTAATGTGATTGACAGGAAGTGGGTGTTTCTGGGCGGAAACTGGCCGTTTTATGGGTGTGTGTGAAAAAACGCTACCGTTTCTGGGAAAAATGCGGGAGTGGCTGGAGAAACGGAGGAGTGTCTGGTAGACATGAGCGGGTTCGGTTTCTCTGAATCCGAACCCGCCAGAACTTCATGTTTTTTTTCACGGGTCCGAGCGACTCGGATCTTCCCGCCTTGCTCGGTTAACCCGAGCGCGCCCGAACGTCATCATGACGCTGTCGGATTCTCGCGAGGCTCGGATTCTATCGCGAGACTCGGATTCTATATAAGGAGCCGCGCGTCGCCGCCATTTTCACACGTGCATTGAGATTGATAGGGAGAGGACGTGGCTGGCGTCCTCTCCATTTAGATTATAAGAGACTGAGAGAGATTTACTGGAGCTGACTAGGAGGAGTACTGTTACTGTAGAAGTGTAGAGACTGAGTGGAGAGAGTTTACTAGTGAGGACAGTGCAGTTTACTTTATAATCCGTTCTCTGCCTGAAAAAATAAGAATTTACTTACCGATAATTCTATTTCTCGGAGTCCGTAGTGGATGCTGGGGTTCCTGAAAGGACCATGGGGAATAGCGGCTCCGCAGGAGACAGGGCACAAAAAGTAAAGCTTTCCGATCAGGTGGTGTGCACTGGCTCCTCCCCCTATGACCCTCCTCCAGACTCCAGTTAGGTACTGTGCCCGGACGAGCGTACACAATAAGGGAGGAATTTTGAATCCCGGGTAAGACTCATACCAGCCACACCAATCACACTGTACAACCTGTGATCTGAACCCAGTTAACAGTATGATAACAGCGGAGCCTCTGAAAAGATGGCTCACAACAACAATAACCCGATTTAGTTAGCAATAACTATGTACAAGTATTGCAGATAATCCGCACTTGGGATGGGCGCCCAGCATCCACTACGGACTCCGAGAAATAGAATTATCGGTAAGTAAATTCTTATTTTCTCTATCGTCCTTGTGGATGCTGGGGTTCCTGAAAGGACCATGGGGATTATACCAAAGCTCCCAAACGGGCGGGAGAGTGCGGATGACTCTGCAGCACCGAATGAGAGAACTCCAGGTCCTCTTTTGCCAGGGTATCAAATTTGTAGAATTTTACAAACGTGTTCTCCCCCGACCACGTAGCTGCTCGGCAAAGTTGTAATGCCGAGACCCCTCGGGCAGCCGCCCAAGATGAGCCCACCTTCCTTGTGGAATGGGCCTTAACAGATTTAGACTGTGGCAGGCCTGCCACAGAATGTGCAAGTTGAATTGTGCTACCAATCCCACGAGCAATCGACTGCTTAGAAGCAGAAACACCCAGCATTGTTGGGTGCATACAGGATAAACAGCAAGTCAGATTTCCTGACTCCAGCCAACCTGGAAACTATATTTTCAGGGCCCTGATAACATCCAGCAACTTGGAGTCCTCCAAGTCCCTAGTAGCCGCAGGTACCACAATAAGCTGGTTCAGGTGAAACGCTGACACCAACTTAAGGAGAAACTGGGGACGAGTCCGCAGCTTTGCTCTGTCCGAATGGACAATCAGATATGGCTTTGTGAGATAAAGCCGCCAATTCTGACACTCGCCTGGCCGAGGCCAGGACCAACAGCATGGTCATTTTCCATGTGAGATATATCAAATCCACAGATTTGAGTTGTTTAAACCAATGTGATTTTTTTTAGGAATCCCAAAACTACGTTGAGATCGCCCAGTGCCACTGGAGACATCAAAGGGGCTGTATATGCAGTACTCCCTTAACAACTTCTGGACTTCAGGAACTGAAGCCAATTTCTTTCTGGAAGAAAATCAACAGGCCGAAATTTGAACCTTAATGGACCCAATTTGAGACCCATAGACACTCCTGTTTGCAGGAAATGTAGAAATCAACCTAGTTGAAATTCTTCCGTGGAGCCTTCCTGGACTCACACCCTGGCACATATTTTCACCTAAGTGGTGATAATGTTGTGCGGTCACCTCCTTCCTGGCTCTGACCAGGGTAGGGATGACCTCTTCCGGAATGCCTCTTTCCCTTAGGATCCGGCGTTCACCCGCCTTGGCGTCAACGCAGCTGCGGTAAGTCCCGGAACAGACACGGTTCTTGCCGAATCAAGACCCTTCTTAGTATCTCTTGAAGTTCCGGGAACCAAGTCCTTCTTGGCCAAACCGGAGCCACGAGTATAGTTCTTACTCCTCTCCTTCCTATCATTTTCAATACATTGGGTATGAAAAGCAGAGGATGGAACACATACACCGACTGGTACACCGACGGTGTTACCAGAGCGTCCCAGCTATTGCCTGAGTGTCTCTTGACCTGGCGCTTCAGGTGGGACGCCATCATAACCACCTTTGGTCTTTCCCAACGGTTTACAATCATGTGGAAACTTCCAGATTAAGTTTCCACTTTTCCGGGTGGAATTCATTTATGCTGAGGAAATCTTCCCAGTTGCCCACTCCCGGAATGAACACTGCTGACAGTGTTATCACATGATTTTCCGCCCAGCGAAGAATCCTTGCTGTCATTGCCCTCCTGTTTCTTGTGTCGCCCCGTCTGATAACGTGGGCGACCGCCATGATGATGTCCTACTGGATCAGCACCGGTTGACTTTGAAGCAGGAGTATTCCTAGGCTCAGAGCATTGTAAATTGCCCTTAGCTCCAGTATATTCATGTGGAGAGAAGTCTCCAGACTTGACCACACTTCCTTGGAAATTTTTTCCCTGTGTGACTACTCCCCAGCCTCTCAGGCTGGTATCCGTGGTCCCCAGAACACAGTCCTGAATGCTGAGTGTGCTGCCCTCTAAACGATGAGCACTCTGCAGCCCCCACAGAAGAGACACCCTTGTCCTTGGAGACAGGATTATCCGCTGATGCATCTGAAAATGCGATCCGGACCATTCGTCCAGCAAATCCCCTGAGATCTGCCGAATGGAATCGCTTCGTAAGAAGCCACCATTTTTCCCAGGACTCCTGTGCATTGATGCACTGATACTTGGCCTGGTTTTAGGAGGTTTCTGACTAGGTCGAATAACTCCTTGGCTTTTTCCTCCCGGAGGAACACCTTTTTCTGGACTATGCCCAGAATCATTCCTAGGAACAGCAGACGTATCGTCGGAAAACAGCTGCGATTCTTGGAATATTTAGAATCCAGTCGTGCTGTCGTAGAACTACTTTAGATAGTGCTCTTCCGACCTCCAACTGTTCTCTGGAACTTGCCCTTTTCAGGATATCGTCCAAGTAAGGGATAATTTAGATGCCCTTTTTCTTTGAAGAAACATCTTTTCGGCCATTACCTTGGTAAAAGGCCCGGGGTGCCGTGGATAATTCAAACGGCATCGTCTGAAACTGATATTGACAGTTCTGTACCACGAACCAGAGGTACCCTTGTTGAGAAGGGCAAATTTGGACATGGAGGTAATCCTTGATGTCCAGGGACACCATATAGTCCCCTTTTTTCCGGTTCGCTATCACTGCTCTGAGTGACTCCATCTCGATTTGAACCTTTTATGTAAGTGTTCAAAGATTTCAGTTTAGACTATGTCTCACCAAGCCGTCTGGCGTCAGTACCACAATATAGTGTGGAAAAATAATACCCTTTTCCTTGTTGTAGGAGGGGTACTTTGATTATCACCTGCTGGATATACAGCTTGTGAATTGTTTCCAATGCTGCCTCCCTGTCGGAGGGAGCCGTTGGTAAAGCAGACTTCAGAAACCTGCGAGGAGAAGATGTCTCGACTCTCCAATCTGTACCCCTGGGATAATACTTGTACTATCTAGGGGTCAACCTGCGAGTGATCCCACTGCGCGCTGAGACTCTTGAGACTACCCCCCCACCTTGAGTCCGCTTGCATGGCCCCAGCGTCATGCTGAGGACTTGGCAGACGCGGTGGAGGGCTTCTTTTCCTGGGAAGGGGCTGCCTGCTGCAGTCTACTTCCCTTATCTCTATGTCTGGGCAGATATGACTGGCCTTTTGCCTGCATGCCCTCATGGGAAAGGAAGGATTGAGGCTGAAAAGACGGTGTCTTTTTCAGCTGAGATGTAACTTGGGGTAAAAAGGTTGGATTTCCCAGCTGTTGCCGTGGTCCCCAGGTCCGATGGACCGACCCCAACTAACTCCTTCCCTTTATACGGCAATACTTCCATGTGCCGTATGGGATCTGTATCACCTGACCACTGTCGTGTCCATGACATCTTCTGGGTGATATGGACAACGTACTTATCTTGATGCCAGAGAGCAAATATCCCTCTGTGCATCTCACGTACATATATATAGAATGCATCCTATTAAATGCTCTATATGAATAAAATATTTTCAGTCAGGGAATCCGACCAAGCCAACCCAGCACTGCATCTCCAGGCTGATGGCGATCGCTGGTCGCAGTATAACCACCGTATGTGTGTATATACTTTTTAGGATATCTTTCCAGCTTCCTATCAGCTGGCTCCTTGAGGGCGGCCGTATCTGGAGACGGTAACGCCACTTGATAAGCGTGTGAGCGCCTTATCACCCTAAGGGGTGTTTCCCAACGCGCCCTAATTTCTGGCGGGAAAGGGTATAACGCCAATATTTGCTATCGGGGTAACCCCACGCATCATCACACACTTCATTTTATTTTATCTGATTCAGGAAAAACTACAGGTAGTTTTTTCACTCCCACATAATACCCTTTTTTGTGGTACTTGTAGTATCAGAAATATGCAACACCTCCTTCATTGCCCTTAACGTGTGGCCCTAATGAGAAATACGTTTGTTTATTCACCGTCGACACTGGATTCAGTGTCCGTGTCTGTGTCTGTGTCGACCGACTGAGGTAAATGGGCGTTTTTAACGCCCCTGACGGTGTTTCTGAGACGCCTGGACCGGTACTAATAGTTTGTCGGCCGTCTCACGTCGTCAACCGACCTTGCAGCGTGTTGACATTCTCACGTAATTCCCTAAATAAGCCATCCATTCCGGTGTCGACTCCCTAGAGAGTGACATCACCATTACAGGCAATTTCTCCGCCTCCTCACCAACATCGTCCTCATACATGTCGACACACACGTACCGACACACAGCACACACACCGGGAATGCTCTGACAGAGGACAGGACCCACACTAGTCCTTTGGGGAGACAGAGGGAGAGTTTGCCAGCACACACCAAAACGCTATAATTATATAGGGACAACCTTATATAAGTGTTTTCCCTTATAGCATCTTTATATATATCTCAATATCGCCAAAATCAGTGCCCCCCCTCTCTGTTTTCACCCTGTTTCTGTAGTGCAGTGCAGGGGAGAGCCTGGGAGCCTTCTCTCCAGGCTTTCTGTGAGAGAAAATGGCGCTGTGTGCTGAGGAGATAGGCCCCGCCCCTTTTTCGGCGGGCTCGTCTCCCGCTATTTAGTGAATCTTGGCAGGGGTTAAATATCTCCATATAGCCTCTGGGGGCTATATGTGAGGTATTTTTCGCCAAAAAAGGTTTTCATTTGCCTCCCAGGGCGCCCCCCTCCCAGCGCCCTGCACCCTCAGTGACTGCCGTGTGAAGTGTGCTGAGAGGAAAATGGCGCACAGCTGCAGTGCTGTGCGCTACCTTTAGAAGACTGCAGGAGTCTTCAGCCGCCGATTCTGGACCTCTTCTTACTTCAGCATCTGCAAGGGGGCCGGCGGCGCGGCTCCGGTGACCATCCAGGCTGTACCTGTGATCGTCCCTCTGGAGCTGATGTCCAGTAGCCAAGAAGCCAATCCATCCTGCACGCAGGTGAGTTCACTCCTTCTCCCCTAAGTCCCTCGTTGCAGTGATCCTGTTGCCAGCAGGACTCACTGTAAAATAAAAAACCTAAGCTAAACTTTCTCTAAGCAGCTCTTTAGGAGAGCCACCTAGATTGCACCCTTCTCGGCCGGGCACAAAAATCTAACTGGAGTCTGGAGGAGGGTCATAGGGGGAGGAGCCAGTGCACACCACCTGATCGGAAAGCTTTACTTTTTGTGCCCTGTCTCCTGCGGAGCCGCTATTCCCCATGGTCCTTTCAGGAACCCCAGCATCCACAAGGACGATAGAGAAAAGCGATACACAGCACACAGTGACTCAGTCACATACCATATCTGTGTGCACTGCTCAGGCTCAGGCCAGTGTGCTGCATCATCTATTATCTATATATAATATTATATATATATCTGTCTGACTGCTCAGCTCACACAGCTTATAATTGTGGGGGAGACTGGGGAGCACTACTGCAGTGCCAGTTATAGGTTATAGCAGGAGCCAGGAGTACATAATATATTATATAGTGAGTGACCACCAGACACACAGTGCAGTTTATTTAATATATCCGTTCTCTGCCTGAAAAAAGCGATACACACAGTGACTCAGTCAGTCACATACCATATCTGTGTGCACTGCTCAGGCTCAGGCCAGTGTGCTGCATCATCTATATATATTATATATCTGTCTGACTGCTCAGCTCACACAGCTTATAATTGTGGGGGAGACTGGGGAGCACTACTGCAGTGCCAGTTATAGGTTATAGCAGGAGCCAGGAGTACATAATATTATATTAAAATTAAACAGTGCACACTTTTGCTGCAGGAGTGCCACTGCCAGTGTGACTAGTGACCAGTGACCTGACCACCAGTATATATAATATTAGTAGTATACTATCTCTTTATCAACCAGTCTATATTAGCAGCAGACACAGTACAGTGCGGTAGTTCACGGCTGTGGCTACCTCTGTGTCGGCACTCGGCAGCCCGTCCATAATTGTATATACCACCTAACCGTGGTTTTTTTTTCTTTCTTTATACATACATACTAGTTACGAGTATACTATCTCTTTATCAACCAGTCTATATATTAGCAGCAGACACAGTACAGTGCGGTAGTTCACGGCTGTGGCTACCTCTGTGTCGGCACTCGGCAGCCCGTCCATAATTGTATATACCACCTAACCGTGGTTTTTTTTTCTTTCTTTATAGTCATACTAGTTACGAGTATACTATCTCTTTATCAACCAGTCTATATTAGCAGCAGACACAGTACAGTGCGGTAGTTCACGGCTGTGGCTACCTCTGTGTCGGCACTCGGCAGCCCGTCCATAATTGTATATACCACCTAACCGTGGTTTTTTTTTCTTTCTTTATACATACATACTAGTTACGAGTATACTATCTCTTTATCAACCAGTCTATATTAGCAGCAGACACAGTACAGTGCGGTAGTTCACGGCTGTGGCTACCTCTGTGTCGGCACTCGGCAGCCCGTCCATAATTGTATATACCACCTAACCGTGGTTTTTTTTTCTTTCTTTATACATACATACTAGTTACGAGTATACTATCTCTTTATCAACCAGTCTATATATTAGCAGCAGACACAGTACAGTGCGGTAGTTCACGGCTGTGGCTACCTCTGTGTCGGCACTCGGCAGCCCGTCCATAATTGTATATACCACCTAACCGTGGTTTTTTTTTCTTTCTTTATACATACATACTAGTTACGAGTATACTATCTCTTTATCAACCAGTCTATATTAGCAGCAGACACAGTACAGTGCGGTAGTTCACGGCTGTGGCTACCTCTGTGTCGGCACTCGGCAGCCCGTCCATAATTGTATATACCACCTAACCGTGTTTTTTTTTTTCTTTCTTTATACATACATACTAGTTACGAGTATACTATCTCTTTATCAACCAGTCTATATATTAGCAGCAGACACAGTACAGTGCGGTAGTTCACGGCTGTGGCTACCTCTGTGTCGGCACTCGGCAGCCCGTCCATAATTGTATATACCACCTAACCGTGGTTTTTTTTTCTTTCTTTATACATACATACTAGTTACGAGTATACTATCTCTTTATCAACCAGTCTATATATTAGCAGCAGACACAGTACAGTGCGGTAGTTCACGGCTGTGGCTACCTCTGTGTCGGCACTCGGCAGCCCGTCCATAATTGTATATACCACCTAACCGTGGTTTTTTTTTCTTTCTTTATAGTCATACTAGTTACGAGTATACTATCTCTTTATCAACCAGTCTATATTAGCAGCAGACACAGTACAGTGCGGTAGTTCACGGCTGTGGCTACCTCTGTGTCGGCACTCGGCAGCCCGTCCATAATTGTATATACCACCTAACCGTGGTTTTTTTTTCTTTCTTTATACATACATACTAGTTACGAGTATACTATCTCTTTATCAACCAGTCTATATTAGCAGCAGACACAGTACAGTGCGGTAGTTCACGGCTGTGGCTACCTCTGTGTCGGCACTCGGCAGCCCGTCCATAATTGTATATACCACCTAACCGTGGTTTTTTTTTCTTTCTTTATACATACATACTAGTTACGAGTATACTATCTCTTTATCAACCAGTCTATATATTAGCAGCAGACACAGTACAGTGCGGTAGTTCACGGCTGTGGCTACCTCTGTGTCGGCACTCGGCAGCCCGTCCATAATTGTATATACCACCTAACCGTGGTTTTTTTTTCTTTCTTTATACATACATACTAGTTACGAGTATACTATCTCTTTATCAACCAGTCTATATATTAGCAGCAGACACAGTACAGTGCGGTAGTTCACGGCTGTGGCTACCTCTGTGTCGGCACTCGGCAGCCCGTCCATAATTGTATATACCACCTAACCGTGGTTTTTTTTTCTTTCTTTATACATACATACTAGTTACGAGTATACTATCTCTTTATCAACCAGTCTATATATTAGCAGCAGACACAGTACAGTGCGGTAGTTCACGGCTGTGGCTACCTCTGTGTCGGCACTCGGCAGCCCGTCCATAATTGTATACTAGTATCCAATCCATCCATCTCCATTGTTTACCTGAGGTGCCTTTTAGTTGTGCCTATTAAAATATGGAGAACAAAAATGTTGAGGTTCCAAAATTAGGGAAAGATCAAGATCCACTTCCACCTCGTGCTGAAGCTGCTGCCACTAGTCATGGCCGAGACGATGAAATGCCAGCAACGTCGTCTGCCAAGGCCGATGCCCAATGTCATAGTACAGAGCATGTCAAATCCAAAACACCAAATATCAGTAAAAAAAGGACTCCAAAACCTAAAATAAAATTGTCGGAGGAGAAGCGTAAACTTGCCAATATGCCATTTACCACACGGAGTGGCAAGGAACGGCTGAGGCCCTGGCCTATGTTCATGGCTAGTGGTTCAGCTTCACATGAGGATGGAAGCACTCAGCCTCTCGCTAGAAAAATGAAAAGACTCAAGCTGGCAAAAGCAGCACAGCAAAGAACTGTGCATTCTTCGAAATCCCAAATCCACAAGGAGAGTCCAATTGTGTCGGTTGCGATGCCTGACCTTCCCAACACTGGACGTGAAGAGCATGCGCCTTCCACCATTTGCACGCCCCCTGCAAGTGCTGGAAGGAGCACCCGCAGTCCAGTTCTGATAGTCAGATTGAAGATGTCAGTGTTGAAGTACACCAGGATGAGGAGGATATGGGTGTTGCTGGCGCTGGGGAGGAAATTGACCAGGAGGATTCTGATGGTGAGGTGGTTTGTTTAAGTCAGGCACCCGGGGAGACACCTGTTGTCCGTGGGAGGAATATGGCCGTTGACATGCCAGGTGAAAATACCAAAAAAATCAGCTCTTCGGTGTGGAGGTATTTCACCAGAAATGCGGACAACAGGTGTCAAGCCGTGTGTTCCCTTTGTCAAGCTGTAATAAGTAGGGGTAAGGACGTTAACCACCTCGGAACATCCTCCCTTATACGTCACCTGCAGCGCATTCATAATAAGTCAGTGACAAGTTCAAAAACTTTGGGTGACAGCGGAAGCAGTCCACTGACCAGTAAATCCCTTCCTCTTGTAACCAAGCTCACGCAAACCACCCCACCAACTCCCTCAGTGTCAATTTCCTCCTTCCCCAGGAATGCCAATAGTCCTGCAGGCCATGTCACTGGCAATTCTGACGAGTCCTCTCCTGCCTGGGATTCCTCCGATGCATCCTTGCGTGTAACGCCTACTGCTGCTGGCGCTGCTGTTGTTGCCGCTGGGAGTCGATGGTCATCCAAGAGGGGAAGTCGTAAGCCCACTTGTACTACTTCCAGTAAGCAATTGACTGTTCAACAGTCCTTTGCGAGGAAGATGAAATATCACAGCAGTCATCCTACTGCAAAGCGGATAACTGAGGCCTTGACAACTATGTTGGTGTTAGACGTGCATCCGGTATCCGCCGTTAGTTCACAGGGAACTAGACAATTTATAGAGGCAGTGTGCCCCCGTTACCAAATACCATCTAGGTTCCACTTCTCTAGGCAGGCGATACCGAGAATGTACACGGACGTCAGAAAAAGACTCACCAGTGTCCTAAAAAATGCAGTTGTACCCAATGTCCACTTAACCACGGACATGTGGACAAGTGGAGCAGGGCAGGGTCAGGACTATATGACTGTGACAGCCCACTGGGTAGATGTATGGACTCCCGCCGCAAGAACAGCAGCGGCGGCACCAGTAGCAGCATCTCGCAAACGCCAACTCTTTCCTAGGCAGGCTACGCTTTGTATCACCGCTTTCCAGAATACGCACACAGCTGAAAACCTCTTACGGCAACTGAGGAAGATCATCGCGGAATGGCTTACCCCAATTGGACTCTCCTGTGGATTTGTGGCATCGGACAACGCCAGCAATATTGTGTGTGCATTAAATATGGGCAAATTCCAGCACGTCCCATGTTTTGCACATACCTTGAATTTGGTGGTGCAGAATTTTTTAAAAAACGACAGGGGCGTGCAAGAGATGCTGTCGGTGGCCAGAAAAATTGCGGGACACTTTCGGCGTACAGGCACCACGTACAGAAGACTGGAGCACCACCAAAAACTACTGAACCTGCCCTGCCATCATCTGAAGCAAGAAGTGGTAACGAGGTGGAATTCAACCCTCTATATGCTTCAGAGGTTGGAGGAGCAGCAAAAGGCCATTCAAGCCTATACAATTGAGCACGATATAGGAGGTGGAATGCACCTGTCTCAAGTGCAGTGGAGAATGATTTCAACGTTGTGCAAGGTTCTGATGCCCTTTGAACTTGCCACACGTGAAGTCAGTTCAGACACTGCCAGCCTGAGTCAGGTCATTCCCCTCATCAGGCTTTTGCAGAAGAAGCTGGAGGCATTGAAGAAGGAGCTAAAAGGGAGCGATTCCGCTAGGCATGTGGGACTTGTGGATGCAGCCCTTAATTCGCTTAACAAGGATTCACGGGTGGTCAATCTGTTGAAATCAGAGCACTACATTTTGGCCACCGTGCTCGATCCTAGATTTAAAGCCTACCTTGGATCTCTCTTTCCGGCAGACACAAGTCTGCTGGGGTTGAAAGACCTGCTGGTGACAAAATTGTCAAGTCAAGCGGAACGCGACCTGTCAACATCTCCTCCTTCACATTCTCCCGCAACTGGGGGTGCGAGGAAAAGGCTCAGAATTCCGAGCCCACCCGCTGGCGGTGATGCAGGGCAGTCTGGAGCGACTGCTGATGCTGACATCTGGTCCGGACTGAAGGACCTGACAACGATTACGGACATGTCGTCTACTGTCACTGCATATGATTCTCTCAACATTGATAGAATGGTGGAGGATTATATGAGTGACCGCATCCAAGTAGGCACGTCACACAGTCCGTACTTATACTGGCAGGAAAAAGAGGCAATTTGGAGGCCCTTGCACAAACTGGCTTTATTCTACCTAAGTTGCCCTCCCACAAGTGTGTACTCCGAAAGAGTGTTTAGTGCCGCCGCTCACCTTGTCAGCAATCGGCGTACGAGGTTACATCCAGAAAATGTGGAGAAGATGATGTTCATTAAAATGAATTATAATCAATTCCTCCGCGGAGACATTGACCAGCAGCAATTGCCTCCACAAAGTACACAGGGAGCTGAGATGGTGGATTCCAGTGGGGACGAATTGATAATCTGTGAGGAGGGGGATGTACACGGTGATATATCGGAGGGTGAAGATGAGGTGGACATCTTGCCTCTGTAGAGCCAGTTTGTGCAAGGAGAGATTAATTGCTTCTTTTTTGGGGGGGGTCCAAACCAACCCGTCATATCAGTCACAGTCGTGTGGCAGACCCTGTCACTGAAATGATGGGTTGGTTAAAGTGTGCATGTCCTGTTTTGTTTATACAACATAAGGGTGGGTGGGAGGGCCCAAGGACAATTCCATCTTGCACCTCTTTTTTCTTTTCTTTTTCTTTGCATCATGTGCTGATTGGGGAGGGTTTTTTGGAAGGGACATCCTGCGTGACACTGCAGTGCCACTCCTAGATGGGCCCGGTGTTTGTGTCGGCCACTAAGGTCGCTAATCTTACTCACACAGTCAGCTACCTCATTGCGCCTCTTTTTTTCTTTGCGTCATGTGCTGTTTGGGGAGGGTTTTTTGGAAGGGACATCCTGCGTGACACTGCAGTGCCACTCCTAGATGGGCCCGGTGTTTGTGTCGGCCACTAGGGTCGCTAATCTTACTCACACAGCTACCTCATTGCGCCTATTTTTTTCTTTGCGTCATGTGCTGTTTGGGGAGGGTTTTTTGGAAGGGACATCCTGCGTGACACTGCAGTGCCACTCCTAGATGGGCCCGGTGTTTGTGTCGGCCACTAGGGTCGCTAATCTTACTCACACAGCTACCTCATTGCGCCTCTTTTTTTCTTTGCGTCATGTGCTGTTTGGGGAGGGTTTTTTGGAAGGGCCATCCTGCGTGACACTGCAGTGCCACTCCTAGATGGGCCCGGTGTTTGTGTCGGCCACTAGGGTCGCTAATCTTACTCACACAGCTACCTCATTGCGCCTCTTTTTTTCTTTGCGTCATGTGCTGTTTGGGGAGGGTTTTTTGGAAGGGACATCCTGCGTGACACTGCAGTGCCACTCCTAGATGGGCCCGGTGTTTGTGTCGGCCACTAGGGTCGCTTATCTTACTCACACAGCGACCTCGGTGCAAATTTTAGGACTAAAAATAATATTGTGAGGTGTGAGGTATTCAGAATAGACTGAAAATGAGTGTAAATTATGGTTTTTGAGGTTAATAATACTTTGGGATCAAAATGACCCCCAAATTCTATGATTTAAGCTGTTTTTTAGTGTTTTTTGAAAAAAACACCCGAATCCAAAACACACCCGAATCCGACAAAAAAAATTCGGTGAGGTTTTGCCAAAACGCGTTCGAACCCAAAACACGGCCGCGGAACCGAACCCAAAACCAAAACACAAAACCCGAAAAATTTCAGGCGCTCATCTCTAGTGTCTGGGCGAACGCTGGGTGTGTTTGTGACGTCAAACCAGGAACGAAACTGACTGAACTGATCGCAGTTGCCGAGTAAGTGTGGAGCTACTCAGAAACTGCTAAGAAGTGTCTATTCGCAATTCTGCTAATCTTTTGTTCGCAATTTTGATAAGCTAAGATTCACTCCCAGTAGGCGGCGGCTTAGCGTGTGCAAAGCTGCTAAAAGCAGCTTGCGAGCGAACAACTCGGAATGACCCCCACTGTGTATTTTTGTTTACATCATTTTTAGCTTCCGTAATGCAGTATTTATTGCTGAATGTGATGCACTTTTAAAAGGGGCAAACTCCCTATTTAACTTCTTATTATGATGCATTTGATGTTGACTTGCCCGTACCTTTTTAAAAGGCGTCACGGCTGAACTAGTCATCTGACAATTCCGGCAAATGCCTAAAGGGCCTTCATGCAGCCAAATGCCTAAAGGGCCTTCATGCAGCCGGGCCGCCCCCGGCTGCATGAAGGCCTGGCAGAGCAGCTCCACCTCGTGGTGGCTTAGACAAGGAGTGACATGAGGCCGTGACCCTGTGATGTGTGGCAACACCCATGTGACGTGTGAATGGCTGGAAGGTATGTTTTTTACATATAGCCCCGGGTGCAATTCACTTGATGCTGTCCCACCCGTCCTCTGCCCTTGAGGCCGGTAGGTGCGGCCACAAACCCAACATAATGTGGCCACGCCCCCATCAGTAGTTCCACACCCATTTTTATCAGGGTCCAAAAGTCTCTTGGCAGCCCTAGCCCTGAGCTGATCTGAATAAAATAAACCTCTAATATAGCAGTTGAGTATGTAATGATGATGAAAAAAAAACGAAGAAGAAGACATGGAAAATAATGTAACATCATACCTTTTATTTATTTATTGCATTCTGCAAACAAGAAAAAAAAATTGGACGCTTCGCCTTCCCTAATTACAAATCACCACCTGTGGTTAAATTATTGAAAAACAGATGAGTGTTTCTTTCATGAAATAGCCTTAAAACAAGCAGCAGTTCCAAACGCCAGTGTGATGTATAGACACATCGGAGGGCAGATGAGCGATTAATTAGGTCTGGCCTTGCACATTGCCAGAGGAAGACTTCTGTAGAGGTGATTGAAAACCAGCGAGAGTGGCATTAGTCTTCATCGTTGGTTACGGGCAAGAAAAACATAAAGATGCAATTGAGTTGACAAGGCTTCAAGGTATGTGGCTGAGTCATTTAGAGATGTCAAAACGATCAAACCATAATTAATTAGCTTAAGTCTTACATTTAATTCTTCAGCATTAATGAAGAGTTCTCTAGCTGAAAACAAAACATCGGCCGCAATTTTATCCAAGGGAAGAAAAGAAGAAAAAAAAGACAGAAAATGCTTACAAAGTTTACAGTGTTTTCCTGCGGAAAGTGATACTCAATCTTTCTGGCATTTGATTTCGCACAATGAGGCTTTAGGTGGATTAGAAGAGAATCTACGACGCCTGCTGTCTCCGCCGTGTGACAAATCGCCATCTACGTAGGACACACTGTACGGCGTATAATGCAGCTTAAAGAGGAAGAACTTTTTGGGATGTGGCATTAGAAGCTCTACACTTTCTAGATAGACAGTCGTGAGGTCGCCCCCCATATGGTCGCCATGCATCAATCACTAGGGTCAAAAGGTCAACAGGTAAAAGATAGACAGTGGGTAAGGATGACAGATACAAAAGGTTGACAGGGTAAAAATGTTGACATGACAATCGACAACACAGAAAAGGTAGACACAATTATTATTTATTTATTTGTTTTTTTGGGTGTCATTTTGTAAGTTTAACACAATTAATTGAATGTCTAGGCACAATTAGTGGAAACGTGTTCACTCACCACACTTCGGACAAATGGGGTAATTCAGATCTGATCGTACCAGCAAATTTGTTAGCAGTTGGGCAAAACCACGTGCACTGCAGGTGGGGCAGATATAACATGTGCAGAGAGAGTTAGATTTGGGTGGGTTATTTTGTTTCTGTGCAGGGTAAATACTGGCTGCTTTATTTTTACACTGCAATTTAGATTTCAGTTTCAAGACACCCCACCCAAATCTAACTCTCTCTGCACGTTATATCTGCCACATCTGCAGTGCACATGGGTGGTCATTCCGAGTTGACCGCTAGCTGCATTCGTTCGCTGTGCAGCGATGAAGCAAAAAAAGGCACTTCTGCGCATGCGTATGTGGCGCAATGCGGACGCGCGACATACTATTACAATGAAAGATGTCGTTTCACAAAGGGGCTAGCGAAGCTTTTCAGTCGCACTGCTGGCCGCAGAGTGATTGACAGGAAGAGGGCGTTTCTGGGTGGCAAGTGACCGTTTTCAGGTAGTGTTCGGAAAAACGCAGGTGTGCCTGGAAAAACGCAGGCGTGGCTGGGCGAACGCAGGGCGTGTTTGTGACTTCAAAACAGGAACTGAACAGTCTGAAGTCATTGCAAGCGCTGAGTAGGTATTGAGCTACTCTAAAACTGCACAAAATTTTTTTGCCACTGCTCTGCAATCCTTTTGTTCGCACTTCTGCTAAGCTAAAATACACTCCCAGAGGGAGGCGGCATAGCGTTTGCACGGCTGCTAAAAACTGGGACTAAAGGCTCATACTAGAGATGACCCCCAAATAAACATATTCTGATCCCTATATATTATTATATATTATTAACAGATATGTCTATAATGCACACAGTGCTGTACACAGAATATCTGGCCAGTCACATCAGTCCCTTCCCCAGTGGAGCTTACAATCTATATTCCTTACCACGTGGACACACTTATACACAGTAGGATATATTTTTGTCAGATTTCCATTAATCTACCAGTGTGTTGTTGATTGCTGTAGGAAACCGGAGCACCCCCACAAACACTGGGAGAACATACAAACCCCACACATATCAAACCCAAAGCCTCAGTACAGAGAGGCAAGACCTCAGTACTGTGAAGTAATGCTAACCACAATGCACAGGGGCCAATGGGGGACGGGTAGTGGATCTCAGCTCACAATGTCATTATACAAGGAGAAGGGTGTACAGGAACCCTATTACGGCTAAAATGTAAATCCAAATACATGCATAGGCTTAATACAGCGTCTTGTTCCATCACAGAATGTATTTATTTTTATGGGTGGTGGGGTGATCACTAATATAACAGGGCCCTACTCACTGCTGAAATCTTTGAAATAACTATTTTATCCTTTAAAATGTAAAAATGTGCTATTTCCCAAGTCTCTGAAATCCCATATACAGCTGTTTGCGGGTATTATACAATGTATCAGGTCCTACAGCCCACGGAACTCCACCAACAGTGAATTTGCATCACAGATGAAGAGACAATGGTGGTTTGATCAGCAAATGTACAGTACACTGCTGTGAATAACCTAGATTTAAATATACGGTATCCCCATCCACATTCAATTTGCAGATGTCCTTGCATTGGCAATTACAGTATGTAAATATTACACTTCCCAACGTTTAACATTGTCATCCATTGTGGGACAAATCTGATGTCATTGGGTTTACACTGGCCAGTGCAAAAATTTTTTGCATGGGTCGGCTGAAACCAATGACGTCTGCCAGATGTTGGGGTCATTCACAGACCCAATGGAAGCATACAGCCGGCCAGTGAGCTTCAAGCAGCTCGAAAAGGTACAACGTAGCTAGATGACCTCTGCTAAAGAGTGTATCTAACCAATGGATAGATTTAGGATAGGAGTGTTGGGGGTTATTCAGAGTTGTTAGCAAACCAAAAAAGTAAGCAATTGGGCAAAACCATGTTGCACTGCAGGGGAGGCAGATATAACATGTGCAGAGAGAGTTAGATTTGGGTGGGGTGTGTTCAAACTGAAATCTAAATCGCAGTGTAAAAATAAAGCGGCCAGTTACCCTGCACAGAAACAATATCACCCACCCAAATCGAACTCTCTCTGCACATGTTACATCTGCCTCACAATTCTGAGCAGCCCCCTTTATTTGAAAAATAGGTCAAGAATTGACTTATCCTACGAACTATACAAATATTGTGCGACGCTCATAAAGCAATCAATGAGGTTTTTGTTAACATATAGAATTACTTACATTTATTCTGCAGTTTTATCGTGAAATATATATATATATAGTATATATCACGTCCGTAAAAATAATACGCAGCAAGAAAAAATTAATCTAACCCACAGTATAAAACTGCTCATATGGAAAGTATTAAAGATCAATAAACAGGGCTCTTCGTTCTATCAAACCAAAGTCAATAGAATATTAGCTTCTGTTTCTAAATCCCAGAGCGCTTAGGAATCCGTACATGCAATTTGAACAGAGTCAATGTCAAGTGCTAATACCAGGAAAGGATAATCTTATTTAAAATAGGTGGAAATAGAATTTAATCCTCCGACCTCCAGCACTGTATGGGAAAATGTCAAACCGCCACACTTCAAACAGACTGAAAATAAAATTTCGCCGGTCCCCTATGTTGCATTTCATTTGGGTTAGAGGAATTTATACCTTTATTTGCGGTCATACTGATCTAAGATGTGTTTTGCTTCAGCTTTGTAAAATGTGGAGGCCATTAACATATTTGCTTAGGCTTTGTGACGAGGATCGCCGTTACATTGCGGCGTTTGGTGGAATAGTCTATGAGTTTGGTATTAAAGAGCATTGAGCTCCACAATGTCATCGTACTGCGCGCCCTTTGTTCTTGTAAATGTGTTAACATTGGCGAGAAAAGGAATTCCCTGCCAAACCTTGTAAAGTCTTTACTTTGGGTTAACTTTGCCAAAATAAATCGTAAGCCTAACCGTTATGCGCATAGTCGTTCCTTCTCATACAGGAGCCAGTGCAGATAAATACTATAGATACTTAATTTTTAAAACCGCAATGGAATTTTGCCTGTAATAATAAAAATATCTTTTGTGGAGATTTCCAGCCTATCTTATGAAATCCTCTGATTTTTGCACGCATCTAGAACAAACGTTTCGTAATTACGTAGCAGACAATAGTACACATGTGGAGGATATCAATTTGTTTTGGTCGGCTTCGAAGCCAGTGATTCGAGGACATATTATGGAGTATGTTTCCAGGAGACGCAAGCTGCTCTCTATCCAATTACAGGACCTTGCTTGTAATCTGACCAAGATTTATGACGCACTATTGTTGCAAGATTCACCCGACAACCGACAGGCCTATCTTGCTGCTAAACAGCTGTACGACTCATTGTATACTGAGCGGGCGAGATTTTCATCCGATTACCAATGGAATCGATTTTTCTGAGGGGGAAATAAATCCGGGAGATTATTGGCGAATCTAGTTCGGTCGTACTCCGCTCCTTCTCGTATTCCTCAACTAATCACGGATTCGTCTGCAGCCATCTTTGATACTCCCTCAATTTCTGAAGCTTTCTTACAATATTATAACACTCTATATGAAGCCCCCTTGGATCATACGACTCTTGGAATGCAATTCCTTGAGAGGGCAAAACTACCTGTTATAATGGAAGAGGAAAGAAAATCCTTAACAGAACCGGTCACGGAACCGGAATTACTTTCTTTGATCAAATCACTGCCAATGGCAAATCTCCTGGCTTGGACGGATTTGGGGCGGAATATTATCGAATCCTGGCCCCCCATATATTACCCCATTTATTGTCTCTTTTTAATGCACTGTTGGAGGGTAAACCTCCCCCCATGGGATTTAGTGAAGCCAGAATTGTGCTGTTTACGAAACCGGGAAAATATCCCTGATATACTAAATCTTATAGACCTATTTCATTTTTGAATCAGGACTTGAAGCTTTTTACAAAACTAATTGCAACAAGACTTCAGCCTATATTGAATAGGGTCCTGCATCCTGCTCAAACAGGGTTTGTCAAAGGTAGAACCTCAGTCCATAATATCCGCACACTGATTGCAGCAATGTATAGTGCACAACAATCTGCCTGCCCAAACGCTCCTATTGTAAGTTGTGACGCCGATAAGGCGTTTGACCGCGTCTCCTGGTCTTATTTACTTCGTATTTTTCATGCCCAGCAATTTGGTGAGGAATTCATCCATCTATTTAGAATGTTATATACACTACCCCAGGCACATTTGACTATAAATGGTTTAAACTTGTCTGCTTTTACGTTAGGTAAAGGGACCCGTCAGGGATGCCCTCTTTCCCCCCTGCTATTCAATTTAGCCCTAGTGCCCTTGATACATCATTTTATACTAGATCCCACTTGGCAAGGTATTATGGTAGGTAACAACGAAGGCAAGGTATCTGCTTTTGCTGACGACCTGTTACTATATTTTTCTGACCCCAAACAGGCATTTCCATCGTTACTAACTACACTGCAAGATTTTAATTTAATTTCAGGAGGCGCTGGCATTGGGAGGGGAGGCGGCACGGGAATGGGGCGACTCATTTCCCTTCAGATGGGCCAGACAATATTTAAAATATTTGGGCCTCCGTATCCCACCGCTACTCACCGACTTATATACAGTAAACTTTTCTTACCACATCACTCAAATGACGAATGACTTTTTGAAATGGCAACATATCCCTATCTCTTATCTGGGTAGGTGCCATTTATATAAGATGGTCTCCTTCCCTCGACTACTTTACCCAATCCAGATGCTCCCATTTATATTGTCTAAACGCGATGTCCATACTATTAATAAAGCCCTTACTAAATTTATTTGGGCGAACAAACGTCCTCGCATTGCACTTTTTAAATTAAAACAACCCCCGTCCCTTGGTGGTATTAATCTCCCCTGTCCTGAGGACTACTGCCTAGCCGCCAAATATAGATATACGCTCTGGATTGGATAGGGGGTAGTGGCAATTTTGTTAATAGAGCTTTGGAACAGGCTTCTTCACCTCAACACACTTTGGTACATTTGTTGCATTTTGCTGACATCCCTCCTCATCATGACCGACTCCATAATCCATTGTTATATGCCCCATGTACAGCTTGGCGTAAACTTAGGAAACGCTTAGGCTTCTCGCTAACGGATTCTTTATTTCAGCCTTTGTTGTGTAAGCCACAATTCCAGGGTGGAGAGGATAATGGGATTGTTCGTGGCTGGCATCTCCAGGGCCTTTCCTTCTTATATCAAATTTTGAATGTAGAATGCTCTGCGATAATGACTTTATCACAACTAAAAGTAAAACACCCCACTCTTCATTGTCCCCTTTTTGCCTATTTACAAATACGTAGCTTTGTTACTAGCAAATTATAACGATTGCGCTCCCCTGATCTCACCTTTCCCCTAGATGGCCTGGTACGGCAGTCCCCAGGAGCCTCATATAATACTTCTTTAATTTTTTTCTCATACTAGGCGGAGGTTGGATCAATCTAAGCTCACAACTGGGATGGCCAAATGGACAGACACCTTCCCGGACACTGATCTTCTGACAGTGATTCGGTGGTGTGGTGTACTAAATAAACAACTAGTTTCATCTTCCTATGCAGAGATGCACTTTAAAATATTACATAGAGCTTACTACACCCCCAGACTCCGGTTTATCACTGGAGTATCTGATAACTCTCTATGTTTTAAATGTAATTCTCCCGAAGCCGATATTATTCATTGTCTCTGGGCATGCCCAGTAGTACAAACATTTTGGACGGCAGTCCAAACATATATTAATGTGGAACTTCGTATTTCTTTAAATATTACTATGGTCTGGGCTTTCTGGAACTTTATAAATACATCGGGATCCCCCGTATTCCAAAGGGACAAAAATGTTGTTGGCTCGTGTGGCTGCTGCTGCAAAGAAAACTATCTTATCCCAATGGATACACTCGGAGCCGATACCCCTTTCCCTCATGTTACCACGTTTAACATACCTCTATCACATGGATTGGGTTGATTGTTCCCTAGACGCAGAGTCCCGCTCTCCAAAATTCTTTGCCATTTGGTTACCCTACTTACTCACGCTACCAACTGCCACCAGGGAATATGTGTGCAAAGTGGTTCGATTAACAACATGGTATAATATGGAATCTCTCACTAAAGGCTCACCACCCTTTTAAAATTGTTAGACTGATATTATATTCTCCTGCTTGAACTATATGGTTGACTGTCCTCATAACCTTGTTTATACTATTTAAAATTTTTGTTCAGCTTCTTATTTTTTTATTATTATTGCCGATTTCTGTACCTTGCAGTGGTTGATGTTTTTTTTTTTTCTCAAGCATTATGACATACGATTTATATTTTTATTGCATGTTCCTTCTCAATAAACATATATTTAAAATAAATAAATAAATCTTTTGAAATTAGCTGGCAAAATGGACAAAAATCTATGGTTATGCCAATCCAGAACCTATTACTTTTCCCCCACAAATTGCATTGCCACCTACTTGTACCTACAGCTCAACCCAACTGGCTAATTACCCATAATATAACCCACCGATTTGCACAAATTGACCCCAAAACACCAGCTCATCAGGTTACCAGTGTAAAACTCTATCATGTTGATCAGAGTTCTGTAGTTTGCAAAGCTACAACTTAGACTTAGACTAAATTTAGCCCTCACATCCCTAAAGTTTCTAGAGAGGAAAAAACTCTTGTCTACTCCCCATAAAGACATCTGTGGGCTGTCTAGGCTCAAAGGCAGGTAAGCGCCTTGAATTTGGGGGTGAATGTACAGCTTCAAATCTATATAGTTGATGTCATTATTATTAGTTGGCCTCTGGTGTTGAGTTTGCCTACTGCTTATAGGAGGGCATCCCAATGTTCCTGTAATGGTGTAGCCCCTCTTATTCTCCCTGTGTTTGGTTGTTTGCTCTGCAAGTTTCCCTACCATTTTTGGGGGAGTTTCTTTGCTCTGTCAGGTTTTATATTTGATAGTTCTGTAACCTCTTTATTTTTACAGCTGAGGACCATCTAAGTAGGAGAGAACCGTTCTTCAAGTGGCCATAGTTGACCTACAGAAACAGGTGATTGTTAGGTGCCTCCTAATTGAACTGCTCTGCTCTTGAGAAGTGACCTTGGAATGTCCTTGAGAGGTGCCCATTCTGACGAGTTAAAGGGGCGGGGGTGTTTCCCACAGTACAGGTTGCCTCTGCCATGCTTTCTCAGCCTCCCAGTAGTTTGGTTCATGATTATTCAATTAATAAATATGGTGACCTCTACTGCCAACATTGTTGTACGCTGGTGTTTATTTCAGTGGGGTGAAAGTGAGGATGTGTTTATTGTCACAGTTTCAGCTAAGGCCTATTAGAAGCCCGTCATCCCATAGCTGGCTTACTGATGGAGCAGAATATAATTTTGGAGCCCTTAGAATGCCGTCTTGTGTTTACAGCTTTATGTGAATTGAAATACTTGGCGGTGTTGGTGGTCATACAGCCAGGCAGGCCAATACTTTGGGCATGGCTGCTTGAGTGGGTGTAGTTACACCCGCTCATTATATATATATATATATATTACTATGGCACATGCAGCATCAGCAGGCATGATTGCGGCATCACAGGGGGCGTGGCAATGCCTCTCTTGCAGTCCCAGGCCCCTACAGAGGCCCAAGCCAGGCATTCTCTTCCTGCTCCCCACTTGCTGCCCCATCAAACACCACTGAGGTCAATATGCGCTGATGACCTTGATATGACAGAGGGGAGCAGAGCCTGGAGCATCTTGGTGGCAGCTACACAGGTGCGTGCCTTAGTTACAGACCCTGCAGCAGCTGCCACACTGCCAGTTGTACCCAATACCTAGAAGGTAGATGGCAAATTAGCAGTGTACATAACTAATTCATTAAAAACAGCTGCCAACCGCTTGAACACAGTTGTGATGCATATGTTAAAAGAACCAGCATAACTCAATCGATTTGATCAAAGTTCCAATAAGAATCAACATCGTCAGTTAAACACTTGGATGTCTATGTAAGCCTTGGAGAGAGATAAAGTACCAACCAATCAGCTCCTAACTGTCATTTTTCAAACACAGCCTGTAACATGGCAGTTCGGAGCTGGTTGGCTGGTGCGTTATCTCTCTTCACTTTATCTCTCTCCAAGACTCCTAAGGGGCAAATTTATTAATTCTGACAGTATTATCACAAATTGTCTGTCTCTCAAGACAACGTGCAACATGTAAATAAGTGATAGAGTAGCCCACAGGCTACTAAGGGCTGATAAAAACTGGAGTAAATTTTGGGGATGCTTGAAAAATGCCTACAAACATTTTCGGGGAATGTCTAGTAAATTTCTTTTGGTAAATACTGTGACATTTATACTAGAGATGTGCAGCGGACACTTTTCGGGTTTTGGTTTTGGATCTGGATGATTTTTGAAAAAAACATAAAAACAGCTAAAATCACAGAATTTGGGGGTAATTTTAATCCTACGGTATTATTAACTTCAATAACATTAATTTCCACTCATTTCCAGTCTATTGTGAACACCTCACAATATTGTTTTTAGGCCAAAAGGTTGCACCGAGGTCGCTGGATGACTAAGCTAAGCGACACAAGTGTGCGGCACAAACACCTGGCCCATCTAGGACTGGCACTGCAGTGTCAGACAGGATGGCACTTTTAAAAACTAGGCCCCAAAGAGCACACAATGCAAAGAAGAGAAAGAGGTGCAATGAGGTTGCTGGATGACTAAGCTAAGCGACTCAAGTGGGCGGCACAAACACCTGGCCCAAAAGACCCTGATGTTGTATAAACAGGACATGCACACTTTAACAAACCAATCATTTCATCGACACGACTGTGGCTGAAATGATTGGTTGGTTTGGGCCCTCACCAAAAAAGAAGCAATCAATCTGTCCTTGCACAAACTGGCTCTACTGTGGCAAGATGTCGTCCTCATCTTCAGATCCCCCCCCCCCCCCCCTTCAGTGTTTGCATCCTCATCCTCACAGAGAAATAATATTCAAACAAAACCACATAATTTAGTTGTCAGTGGACTGCTTACGTACGCTATTACCCAAAGTTTCTGAACTTGACAATGACTTATGATGAATGCGCTGCAGGTGACATATAAGGGAGGATGTTCCAAGGTGGTTAACGTCCTTACACCTACTTATTATGGATTGACAAAGGCAACAGATGGCTTGACACCTCCACATTTGTGGAGAAATAATTCCACACCGAAGAGGTGGTTTTTTTGGTAGTGTACCCAGTTATGACAATGGACTTATTCATCTCATGTACAAAAGGTATCTCCCCGGTGCCTGATTTTAAAAAAAACCACATCACCATCAGAATTCTCCTCGTCAACATCCTCAGCGCCAGCAACACCCATATCCTCATCCTGGCGTACTTCAACAGTGACATCTTCAATTTGAATATCAGAAACTGGACTATGGGTGCTCCTTCCAGCACTTGCAGGGGGCGTGCAAATGGTGGAAGGAGCCACCTCTTCCCGTCCAGTGTTGTGAAGGTCAGGCATCACAACCGCCAACAGACTTGGACTATCCTTGGGGATTGTGATGCCATCTTAGAACGCACAGTTCTTTGCTGTGCTTTTGCCAGCTTAAGTCTTTTCCTTTTTCTAGTGGGAGGATGAGGGCTTCCATTGTCTTGTGAAGCTGAACCACTAGTCTTAAACATAGGCCAGGGCCTTAGCCGTTCCTTGCCACTCCGTGTCGTAAATGGCATATTGGCAAGTTTATGTTTCTCCTCAGACCATTTAAATTTCTTTTTTTGGGTCTTTTTACTGAACTTTGGCTTTTTGGATTTTACATGCCCCCCTACTATGACATTGGGCATCGGCCTTGGCAGACGATGTTGATGGCATTCCATCATCTATGTCATGACTAGTGGCAGCAGCTTCAGCACTAGGAGGAAGTGGTTCTTGATCTTTCCCTATTTTATCCTCCAAATTTTTGTTCTCCATTATTTTTCTGGAGTTATATAGTAATATGCGGCACAGGAGAACATACCGCTACACCACACAGGGCAAACCCTACAAAAATGATTTGTATAATACCCCTTTTATTTGGAGTTATTATATGCAGCACAGGAGAGCGTACCCCTAAACCACACACACACGCCAAAGCCTGTAAAATTGTTTGGATAATACCCCGTTTATTTGGAGTTATTATAATAATGGCGGTGATTCCGAGTTGTTTGCTCGCTAGCTGCTTTTAGCAGCATTGCACACGCTAAGCCGCCGCCCTCTGGGAGTGTATCTTAGCTTAGCAGAATTGCGAACGAAAGATTCGCAGAATAGAAAAAATAAATTTCTTAGCAGTTTCTGAGTAGTTCTAGACCTACTCACGATTAGCGATCAGTTCAGTCAGTTTCGTTCCTGGTTTGACGTCACAAACACACCCAGCGTTCGGCCAGCCACTCCCCCGTTTCTCCAGACACTCCCGCGTTATTCCCTGAAACGCCTGCGTTTTTCCGCACACACCCAGAAAACGGTCAGTTTCCTCCCAGAAACACCCACTTCCTGTCAATCACACTCCGATCACCAGAACGAAGAAAAAACTTTGTTACGCCGTGAGTAAAATACCAAACTTTTGGGCTAATTTACTTGGCGCAGGCGCACTGCAAACACTGCGCATGCGCAGTTTGCGACTAATCGCTCTGTAGCTAAAAAAAATAACGAGCGAACAACTCGCAGCACAGGAGAGCTTACCCCTAAACCACACACACACAGCAAAGCCTGTAAAAATTATTTAGATTGAATATTAATAACCCCTTTATTTGGAGTAAATAATATACAACACAGGACAGCACCACTGGACTTATATGGCAGTACCGCTGGAGTTATACGGCAGTACCGCTGGACTTATATGGCAGCACCACTTGACTGGACTTATACGGCAGCACCACTGGACTGGACTTATCCGGCAGTACCTCTGGACTTATACGGCAGTACCCCAGGACTTATACAGCAGTACCCCTGGACTTATATGGCAGCACCACTGGACTGGACTTATACAGGAGCACCACTAGACTGGACTTATACAGTAGTACTGCTGGACTTATACGGCAGTACCCCTGGTCTTATACGGCAGCACCGCTGGACTTATACAGCAGCACCGCTGGACTTATACAGCAGCACCACTGGACTTATGACAGCACAGGACACCACCACTGGAGTGACTGGACTGATGCAGCACAAGACAGCATAACTGGACTGGACATATACGGCAGTACCGCTGGACTTATATGGCAGCACCGCTGGACTTATATGGCAGCATCACTGGACTGGAAATTATATGGCAGCACCTCTGGAATGGACTTATATGGCAGTACCGCTGGATTTATACAGCATGACCCCGGGACTTATACAGCAGTACCCCTGGACTTATACTGCAGTACCGCTGGACTTATACTGCAGCACCACTGGACTGGACTTATATGGCAGCACCACTGGACTGGAAATTATACGGCAGCACCACTGGAATGGACTTATATGGCAGTACCGCTGGATTTATACATCATGACCCCAGGACTTATACAGCAGTACCCCTGGACTTATACTGCAGTACAGCTGGACTTATACTGCAGCACCACTGGACTGGACTTATATGGCAGCACCACTGGACTGGACTTATATGACAGTACTGCTGGATTTATATGGCATGACCCCTGGACTTATACGGCAGTACCCCATGACTTATACTGCAGTACCGCTGGACTAATACGGCAGCACCACTGGACTGGACTTATATGGCAGTATCGCTGGACTTATACAGCAGTACCCCTGGTATATATATGGCAGTACCCCTGGACTTAAACAGCAGTACCGCTGGACTTATACGGCAGTAACCCTGGACTTATACGGCAGTATCCCATGACTTATATGGCAGTACCGCTGGACTTATATGGAAGCACCACTGGACTGGACTGGACTTATACGGCAGTACTGTTGGAGTTATACGGCAGTACCGCTGGATTTATATGGAAGTGCCTGGACTTATACGGCACCACCACTGGACTAGACTTATGCAGGAGCATCACTAGACTTATGGCAGCACAGGACACCACCACTGGACTTATGGCAGCACAGGATACGACCACTGGACTGATGCAAACACAAGACAGCACCACTGGACTGGACTTCTACAGAAGCAGTGGGCTTATGGCAGCACATGACACAACCACTGGACTTATGGCAGCACAGGACACCACCACTGGACTTATGGCAGCACAGGACACCACCACTTGACTGATGCAGCACAAGTCAGCACCACTGGACTGGACTTATACAGCAGCAGCACTGGGCTTATGGCAGCAGAGGATACCACCACTGTGACTGGACAGATGTAGCACAAGACACCACCACTGGACTGATGCAGCACAAGACAGCATCACTGGACTGATACAAAAGAGCAGGTTGCCACCCCATGCGCCACGCCACTTTCCCGCACAGACACTGAGGAGACATGTCCTCTCGCTACACTCTCCAGGATTGGAGTGAAAATGGTGGCAACGTGCGGCTCCTTATATGGAATCCAAAACCCGCGAGAATCCGACAGCAGGATAATGATGTTTTGCCTCGTTTTGGTTTCCGAGTCTGGTGGGAAAACCTGGGCCGGACTGGGATCCGGACTCGAAGCGTGACCCCCTCTAGACACTCGCCACTCCCCTAAACATGGGCCCCTACCACTGTATTCCCCCGGTGGGCCCTACATGCCCCAGTCCAACACTGAGAGACAATCACATTTCAACCGGTTGATCCTAGAAGCTCCGAGTTAGGCCGCAAAGCACAGCCCCGCTGTATTCCGTACATCACTGTTGCATCACGTAAACAGAGGTCCAAAAGAGAGCCATACAAAGCCACCCTGGGAAGAACTTAGGGGTGGGATAGGTACAGCTAAGCTGATGCCCTCTGCATTGTGCTACATTCAGAAATGTGTTACTGTAAGTAAGGGAAGAAGGTAAGAGAAGCCAGTCCATATGGGGAGGAGTGGGGCTCTTCCGTATAACGCGGCAGATGGTGCCACATTACTTGTTCAAAAAACTAAAAGACCCACTTGCACTGGGTAAACACAATTGCTGGATGTGACGGGATGAGGTCACACAGCTGATTTTTTAAATGTTTTTCCATAGATACAATTGTATTGAATAAAAGATTGCTGCGTGGCGCTGTTCCAATATACCCCCCACCCCATGCCTTGGTTACTCTCAATGCCGCTGTTGCCGTCCTCTTAGGTACATGCTTCTCTTCTGTAGCTCTCAGATGGAATGCACAAATCAGTTCAAGTTTCACTGTCAAGCGCGTGAGTGGTAGACGCCACTTAGGGATTCCGCAGAATCTAATCACCAGCTATTTAAAGTATCAATCAATTTCACAGTTTCTCTAGTACTATACAGCGTATAAGATCCCATGCACCAAATCTCGTGTCATGCATGGTGACAACGTAAGGTAACTTCCTGCCCTCCGAGAAGGCCCACTAATGATCTGCCAGTGCCAGGAGACTCGGCGCATCATTAGAAAGACCATGGCACATTGGGAGAAGGGGGTATTTCTATTACGTGCCCCAAATTGGGCTGCGATTGTTAGAATTCTTTGTGTTGCTGGTGTGAGGGAATGTTGCTGGAGGTCCATGCCTGTCACCCAGCCTGACAGCTGCCTATGGCACTATGAGATGTAGGCTTAAAAATTTCACATCATTATCAAAGCTAAAATATATCAGCCAAAGGGGACTGGTGTTACAATGCCGGAGCTGCGGAAGACCAGGTCTCCGATTAAAATGCAGAGAGGAGGGGGAAGGTCCCCCACCCGTCACCCCTACCTTTCTGCAATTGCAAATAGCTCTTTTATCATGGATGAATATAGCTCAGATGGAAGAAATGGGAAATAATGACAGATACAAAAAAAAAATGACCTAAAAATAGATAAAATAATATCATAGAGGAAATATATTTCTGCTGCTTTTATTTGTTATGAATAAAGTCAAATCCATATAACAAAAAATAGCTTTCATGACCTTTTACATCATACGTGTATTTTGCTTAGAATTCATTGCTCCACATTCCCGGGACGCAATGTTCAGCTGCGCCCGTTCCCCCAAGTTATATTGCAGAACAACTAAAGACTTTCCAACACTCCTCTAGAAAAACCTGGCGCGGTGGAACTTTGGTAGCGTTCGGCCATCGCTGATAATTGAATTGCTTCATTTGCTCATATTTGTATTGTGATTACTGCTGGTTAAAGGGATTTTTATCATCTTGAGAGCATTTAAGCTAATTAATAAGAAATTAATATAGCGTAATTTCTAAGCAGCTTCCTGCAGTACATTCCGCGCATGTTATTATAGTATGAGTTGTTTATTTGTGTTGGTATCGGCAGATATCTATGCTACAAATATAACACTTGAAACAAAGACAATTCCACTGCCCCCTTATATTTACAAGCTCGTACCTAAGATATGACAAACCCGTCACATTTTTTAAATAGGGCCTGATGCCTGGATGGGATCCGGTCTGAAGATCGACAGTGTCTAGGTCGACAATGTTTAGGTCGACCACTATAGGTCGACAGTCACTAGGTCGACATGGATGGAAGGTCGACAGGGTTTCTAGTAGGGATGAGCGGGTTCGGTTCCTCGGAATCCGAACCCGCCCGAACTTCATGTTTTTTTACACGGGGCCGAGCGACTTGGATCTTCCCGCCTTGCTCGGTTAACCCGAGCGCGCCCGAACGTCATCATCCCGCTGTCGGATTCTCGCGAGGCTCGGATTCTATCGCGAGACTCGGATTCTATATAAGGAGCCGCGCGTCGCCGCCATTTTCACACGTGCATTGAGATTCATAGGGAGAGGACGTGGCTGGCGTCCTCTCCGTTTATAGAGAAGAGAGTGAGACAGTAGAGAGAGACACAGTAGTAATTTTGGGGAGCATTAGGAGGAGTACTAGTTACTTGCTGAAGTGATAGATAGTGTGACTGTATATTATCTGACTTGTGGGGGAGACACTGACAGTGGGGAGCAGTTAGAGTCTGAGAGCAGGACTCAGGAGTACATATAACGTACAGTGCACACTTTTGCTGCCAGAGTGCCACACTGCCATTGTGACCACACTGACCACCAGTATAATATATATTGTGATTGTCTGCTTAGGAGTACTACTTGCAAGTTGCTGATAGTGTGACCAGTGACCTGACCACCAGTCACCACCAGTTTAATATATATATATATATATATATAATGGTATATAATATATATATATATAATATTGTATACCACCTACCCGTGGTTTTTTTCTTTTTTCTTTCTTCTTTATACATACTACTATAGTAGCTTACTGTAGCAGTCTGCGGTGCTGCTGAGCTGACTGTGTCCAGCAGGTCCGTCATCAGTCATTACATAATAAATATATATACCTGTCCGGCTGCAGTACTAGTGATATTATATATATATATATATTGATTTCATCTCATTATCATCCAGTCTATATTAGCAGCAGACACAGTACGGTAGTCCACGGCTGTAGCTACCTCTGTGTCGGCAGTCGCTCGTCCATCCATAATTGTATACCACCTTCCCGTGGTTTTTTTTTTTCTTTCTTCTTTATACATACTACTATAGTAGCTTACTGTAGCAGTCTGCGGTGCTGCTGAGCTGACAGTGTCCAGCAGGTCCGTCATCAGTCATTACATAATAAATATATATACCTGTCCGGCTGCAGTACTAGTGATATTATATATATATATATATATTGATTTCATCTCATTATCATCCAGTCTATATTAGCAGCAGACACAGTACGGTAGTCCACGGCTGTAGCTACCTCTGTGTCGGCAGTCGCTCGTCCATCCATAATTGTATACCACCTACCCGTGGTTTTTTTTTTTTTCTTTCTTCTTTATACATACTACTATAGTAGCTTACTGTAGCAGTCTGCGGTGCTGCTGAGCTGACAGTGTCCAGCAGGTCCGTCATCAGTCATTACATAATAAATATATATACCTGTCCGGCTGCAGTACTAGTGATATTATATATATATATATTGACTTCATCTCATTATCATCCAGTCTATATTAGCAGCAGACACAGTACGGCAGTCCACGGCTGTAGCTACCTCTGTGTCGGCAGTCGCTCGTCCATCCATAATTGTATACCACCTACCCGTGGTTTTTTTTTTTTCTTTCTTCTTTATACATACTACTATAGTAGCTTACTGTAGCAGTATGCGGTGCTGCTGAGCTGACAGTGTCCAGCAGGTCCGTCATCAGTCATTACATAATAAATATATATACCTGTCCGGCTGCAGTACTAGTGATATTATATATATATATATTGATTTCATCTCATTATCATCCAGTCTATATTAGCAGCAGACACAGTACGGTAGTCCACGGCTGTAGCTACCTCTGTGTCGGCAGTCGCTCGTCCATCCATAATTGTATACCACCTACCCGTGGTTTTTTTTTTTTTCTTTCTTCTTTATACATACTACTATAGTAGCTTACTGTAGCAGTCTGCGGTGCTGCTGAGCTGACAGTGTCCAGCAGGTCCGTCATCAGTCATTACATAATAAATATATATACCTGTCCGGCTGCAGTACTAGTGATATTATATATATATATATTGATTTCATCTCATTATCATCCAGTCTATATTAGCAGCAGACACAGTACGGTAGTCCACGGCTGTAGCTACCTCTGTGTCGGCAGTCGCTGGTCCATCCATAATTGTATACCACCTACCCGTGGTTTTTTTTTTCTCTTTCTTCTTGATACATACTACTATAGTAGCTTACTGTAGCAGTCTGCGGTGCTGCTGAGCTGACAGTGTCCAGCAGGTCCGTCATCAGTCATTACATAATAAATATATATACCTGTCCGGCTGCAGTACTAGTGATATTATATATATATATATATTAATTTCATCTCATTATCATCCAGTCTATATTAGCAGCAGACACAGTACGGTAGTCCTCGGCTGTAGCTACCTCTGTGTCGGCAGTCGCTGGTCCATCCATAATTGTATACCACCTACCCGTGGTTTTTTTTTTCTCTTTCTTCTTGATACATACTACTATAGTAGCTTACTGTAGCAGTCTGCGGTGCTGCTGAGCTGACAGTGTCCAGCAGGTCCGTCATCAGTCATTACATAATAAATATATATACCTGTCCGGCTGCAGTACTAGTGATATTATATATATATATATATATATTAATTTCATCTCATTATCATCCAGTCTATATTAGCAGCAGACACAGTACGGTAGTCCACGGCTGTAGCTACCTCTGTGTCGGCAGTCGCTGGTCCATCCATAAGTATACTAGTATCCATCCATCTCCATTGTTTACCTGAGGTGCCTTTTAGTTGTGCCTATTAAAATATGGAGAACAAAAATGTTGAGGTTCCAAAATTAGGGAAAGATCAAGATCCACTTCCACCTCGTGCTGAAGCTGCTGCCACTAGTCATGGCCGAGACGATGAAATGCCAGCAACGTCGTCTGCCAAGGCCGATGCCCAATGTCATAGTACAGAGCATGTAAAATCCAAAACACCAAATATCAGTAAAAAAAGGACTCCAAAATCTAAAATAAAATTGTCGAAGGAGAAGCGTAAACTTGCCAATATGCCATTTACCACACGGAGTGGCAAGGAACGGCTGAGGCCCTGGCCTATGTTCATGGCTAGTGGTTCAGCTTCACATGAGGATGGAAGCACTCAGCCTCTCGCTAGAAAACTGAAAAGACTCAAGCTGGCAAAAGCACCGCAAAGAACTGTGCGTTCTTCGAAATCCCAAATCCACAAGGAGAGTCCAATTGTGTCGGTTGCGATGCCTGACCTTCCCAACACTGGACGTGAAGAGCATGCGCCTTCCACCATTTGCACGCCCCCTGCAAGTGCTGGAAGGAGCACCCGCAGTCCAGTTCCTGATAGTCAGATTGAAGATGTCAGTGTTGAAGTACACCAGGATGAGGAGGATATGGGTGTTGCTGGCGCTGGGGAGGAAATTGACAAGGAGGATTCTGATGGTGAGGTGGTTTGTTTAAGTCAGGCACCCGGGGAGACACCTGTTGTCCGTGGGAGGAATAGGGCCGTTGACATGCCTGGTGAAAATACCAAAAAAATCAGCTCTTCGGTGTGGAAGTATTTCACCAGAAATGCGGACAACATTTGTCAAGCCGTGTGTTGCCTTTGTCAAGCTGTAATAAGTAGGGGTAAGGACGTTAACCACCTCGGAACATCCTCCCTTATACGTCACCTGCAGCGCATTCATAATAAGTCAGTGACAAGTTCAAAAACTTTGGGCGACAGCGGAAGCAGTCCACTGACCAGTAAATCCCTTCCTCTTGTAACCAAGCTCACGCAAACCACCCCACCAACTCCCTCAGTGTCAATTTCCTCCTTCCCCAGGAATGCCAATAGTCCTGCATGCCATGTCACTGGCAATTCTGACGAGTCCTCTCCTGCCTGGGATTCCTCCGATGCATCCTTGCGTGTAACGCCTACTGCTGCTGGCGCTGCTGTTGTTGCTACTGGGAGTCGATGGTCATCCCAGAGGGGAAGTCGTAAGCCCACTTTTACTACTTCCACCAAGCAATTGACTGTCCAACAGTCCTTTGCGAGGAAGATGAAATATCACAGCAGTCATCCTGTTGCAAAGCGGATAACTGAGGCCTTGACAACTATGTTGGTGTTAGACGTGCGTCCGGTATCCGCCGTTAGTTCACAGGGAACTAGACAATTTCTTGAGGCAGTGTGCCCCCGTTACCAAATACCATCTAGGTTCCACTTCTCTAGGCAGGCGATACCGAGAATGTACACGGACGTCAGAAAAAGACTCACCAGTGTCCTAAAAAATGCAGTTGTACCCAATGTCCACTTAACCACGGACATGTGGACAAGTGGAGCAGGGCAGGGTCAGGACTATATGACTGTGACAGCCCACTGGGTAGATGTATGGACTCCCGCCGCAAGAACAGCAGCGGCGGCACCAGTAGCAGCATCTCGCAAACGCCAACTCTTTCCTAGGCAGGCTACGCTTTGTATCACCGGTTTCCAGAATACGCACACAGCTGAAAACCTCTTACGGCAACTGAGGAAGATCATCGCGGAATGGCTTACCCCAATTGGACTCTCCTGTGGATTTGTGGCATCGGACAACGCCAGCAATATTGTGTGTGCATTAAATATGGGCAAATTCCAGCACGTCCCATGTTTTGCACATACCTTGAATTTGGTGGTGCAGAATTTTTAAAAAAACGACAGGGGCGTGCAAGAGATGCTGTCGGTGGCCAGAAGAATTGCGGGACACTTTCGGCGTACAGGCACCACGTACAGAAGACTGGAGCACCACCAAAAACGCCTGAACCTGCCCTGCCATCATCTGAAGCAAGAAGTGGTAACGAGGTGGAATTCAACCCTCTATATGCTTCAGAGGTTGGAGGAGCAGCAAAAGGCCATTCAAGCCTATACAATTGAGCACGATATAGGAGGTGGAATGTACCTGTCTCAAGCGCAGTGGAGAATGATTTCAACGTTGTGCAAGGTTCTGCAACCTTTTGAACTTGCCACACGTGAAGTCAGTTCAGACACTGCCAGCCTGAGTCAGGTCATTCCCCTCATCAGGCTTTTGCAGAAGAAGCTGGAGGCATTGAAGGAGGAGCTAAAAGGGAGCGATTCCGCTAGGCATGTGGGACTTGTGGATGGAGCCCTTAATTCGCTTAACAAGGATTCACGGGTGGTCAATCTGTTGAAATCAGAGCACTACATTTTGGCCACCGTGCTCGATCCTAGATTTAAAACCTACCTTGGATCTCTCTTTCCGGCAGACACAAGTCTGCTGGGGTTCAAAGACCTGCTGGTGACAAAATTGTCAAGTCAAGCGGAACGCGACCTGTCAACATCTCCTCCTTCACATTCTCCCGCAACTGGGGGTGCGAGGAAAAGGCTCAGAATTCCGAGCCCACCCGCTGGCGGTGATGCAGGGCAGTCTGGAGCGACTGCTGATGCTGACATCTGGTCCGGACTGAAGGACCTGACAACGATTACGGACATGTCGTCTACTGTCACTGCATATGATTCTCTCACCATTGAAAGAATGGTGGAGGATTATATGAGTGACCGCATCCAGGTAGGCACGTCAGACAGTCCGTACTTATACTGGCAGGAAAAAGAGGCAATTTGGAGGCCCTTGCACAAACTGGCTTTATTCTACCTAAGTTGCCCTCCCACAAGTGTGTACTCCGAAAGAGTGTTTAGTGCCGCCGCTCACCTTGTCACCAATCTGCGTACGAGGTTACTTCCAGAAAATGTGGAGAAGATGATGTTCATTAAAATTAATTATAATCAATTCCTCCGTGGAGACATTGACCAGCAGCAATTGCCTCCACAAAGTACACAGGGAGCTGAGATGATGGATTCCAGTGGGGACGAATTGATAATCTGTGAGGAGCGGGATGTACACGGTGATATATCGGAGGATGATGATGAGGTGGACATCTTGCCTCTGTAGAGCCAGTTTGTGCAAGGAGAGATTAATTGCTTCTTTTTCGGTGGGGGTCCAAACCAACCCGTCATTTCAGTCACAGTCGTGTGGCAGACCCTGTCACTGAAATGATGGGTTGGTTAAAGTGTGCATGTCCTGTTTATACAACATAAGGGTGGGTGGGAGGGCCCAAGGACAATTCCATCTTGCACCTCTTTTTTCTTTCATTTTTATTTGCGTCATGTGCTGTTTGGGGAGTGTTTTTTGGAAGGGCCATCCTGCGTGACACTGCAGTGCCACTCCTAGATGGGCCAGGTGTTTGTGTCGGCCACTAGGGTCGCTTATCTTACTCACACAGCTACCTCATTGCGCCTATTTTTTTCTTCTTTGCGTCATGTGCTGTTTGGGGAGTGTTTTTTGGAAGGGCCATCCTGCGTGACACTGCAGTGACACTCCTAGATGGGCCAGGTGTTTGTGTCGGCCACTAGGGTCGCTTAGCTTACTCACACGGCTACCTCATTGCGCCTCTTTTTTTCTTCTTTGCGTCATGTGCTGTTTGGGGAGGGTTTTTTGGAAGGGCCATCCTGCGTGACACTGCAGTGCCACTCCTAGATGGGCCAGGTGTTTGTGTCGGCCACTAGGGTCGCTTAGCTTACTCACACAGCTACCTCATTGCGCCTCTTTTTTTCTTCTTTGCGTCATGTGCTGTTTGGGGAGTGTTTTTTGGAAGGGCCATCCTGCGTGACACTGCAGTGCCACTCCTAGATGGGCCAGGTGTTTGTGTCGGCCACTAGGGTCGCTTAGCTTAGTCATCCAGCGACCTCGGTGCAAATTTTAGGACTAAAAATAATATTGTGAGGTGTGAGGTATTCAGAATAGACTGAAAATGAGTGGAAATTATGGTTTTTGAGGTTAATAATACTTTGGGATCAAAATGACCCCCAAATTCTATGATTTAAGCTGTTTTTTAGGGTTTTTTGAAAAAAACACCCGAATCCAAAACACACCCGAATCCGACAAAAAAAATTCGGTGAGGTTTTGCCAAAACGCGGTCGAACCCAAAACACGGCCGCGGAACCGAACCCAAAACCAAAACACAAAACCCGAAAAATTTCAAGTGCACATCACTAGTTTCTAGGTCGACATGTGCTAGGTCGACAGGTCTAAAGGTCGACATGAGTTTTTCACATTTTCTTTCTTTTTTTGAATTTTTTCATACTTAACGATCCACGTGGACTACGATTGGAACGGTAAAGTGTGCCGAGCGAAGCGGTAGCAGAGCGAAGCGCGAGCCATGCGAGGGGACGCGGTGAACTAATTTGGGATCCCGGTCACTCTACGAAGAAAACGACACCCAAAAAAAAAAAAATCCTCATGTCGACCTTTAGACCTGTCGACCTAGCACATGTCGACCTAGAAACCCTGTCGACCTTCCATCCATGTCGACTTAGTGACTGTCGACCTATAGTGGTCGACCTAAACATTGTCGACCTAGACACTGTCGATTTGATGAACCACACCCTGCCTGGATCTATTCACCCAGCTCAGAAGACCTTAACTTTTCAGAGCTTGGCCCCTGTAGATAACACCATCTACAGATGACATTAGCCATTGTAGCCTAAGAGCTAAAATCTTGCTAGAGCAGGATCTCTGGATCCCTCTCCTGTAGCTGCGAGCACCTATCAAGAAAATTCTTTGCAGAGAGGCTGCACAATGAGGAAGGGGGAGTGCGTCGCTGGGACAGACTTGTTTCAGAAGGGCTGCCCTGACACGCGAGCATTGTTACATAGTCCCGATAAATCAAAGCAAAACGATCCAAAATTAATTACTATTTATCAAGGATAAACCACAATAAAAAAATAAACAGGCCCCTGTGTGCGTTAAATATATTTTTTCAAAAGTTATCGATCAAGTTTTTTTTATTTTTATCATGATCAGTAAGGGGCAGATGTACTAATCCTTGGAGAGTAATAAATTGGAGTGAGATAAAGCAGCAACCAACCAGCTTCTTTACTGTACACTCACTTGCATGATTTTCTCAAACCTTCTGCAAGGAGAAAAGTGGGAAAAGTGTCATTTTTATGGATTAAACAGGTCCAATATATTTGGATCAGTGTAGCTAATTTGGTACCTATGATAAATGGAGGGAAGGCTTTTTGAACCTCTTCATCAACCCCTGCAGTCCCCACGGGGCCTGGGCCACATAATGCTCCCACATACTATCCTTCATAAAGTGATTTTTATTGTGCTGTTAACATCATGTTATATATATGCAAATTTTTCAATTTCCGCTGAATTTTTGTAGAAAATTAAAATGTATATTCCCAGGTAAGTGTAAGAGTACGGCCCCCTTTCTGCTAACTGGAAATGGTATTTGTTCCACCGCTACTTATATATTCCGCATCTGATAGAGCAACATAATTGCTTTCATGCTATTATACAATTTTACTGGTTCTTTTAATTTCCTCATTCTGGTTTTCCGTTTCCAAAGCGAATGTCCTGTACATTCAAGAAAATATATAACCAGCATTTTTTATTAAATAAAATGCAAACATATCGTTTTTAGACTTAAATCACATTCATTATTTATGAGTTTGTGTGTATTTCTACATATATGTGTGTGTTTGTATTATACTGTATATATATATATATATATATATATATATATATATATAAAATCAATGTGTATATTTCTTAGCTACCATAGGCAAATGCAGGGGGGGGTTTCCGGTGCCTGGAACCCCCCACCCCCCCCTCCTCTTGGCAAGTGGCTCAAATTATGACAATAGCAATGGTATATAATACAATTACTAGAGCAGTCGCTACATCATGCAGTGTAAGGGACAGAGCAGAGCTGCTGCACATGCCCAGTGGTTGCAGCTTCTTCAATCATGTTTGCCGTGTGTGTGGGTCTGAGCTCTCAATCAGTGCACTGGATCAGAGAATAGCTGCCAGGAAGAAGAGGCAGGAGCCTTACCATGGGGTGGGAGAATGTGTGCTTAGAAAGTGCCGTTCTGGTTCTATTACGTTTGCATATTTATTTATTATAAATATGTTTAACCTTTTTCTGACCACTTATTTATATTATTTAAATACGTTTGATACAGGCTATACAATAGACCATCTATTGTGTTAAATATTAATAGTGTATTCAATGTTCCGCAGAGTGGGAGATCGTGGATTGCATTTGGAAGCCCCCATTTATAATTCCTGCATTTGCCACTGGCTACAGTGGCCAAAGTGTATGAAAACTTTTGCAACTGGAAAACAAAAAGGTGCGTATCATTATCCAAGTCTACCCTAAATAGAAGACTTCACAAGAGCAAATACAGAGGGTTCATCAGAAGGTGCAAATCATAAGTAAGGCTCAAGAATAAAACGTTGGCAAAAAAAAAACATCTAAGATCTCCAGCCCAATTCTGGAACAGCATACTTTGGACAGGTGAAACTTAGATCAACCTGTACTAGATTGATGGCAAGAAACAAGTACGGAGAAGGCTTGGAATGGCTCATGGTCCGAAGCATACCACATCTTCTGTAAACCACTGTGAAGGCAGTGTGACGGCATATTCCTGCATGGCTTCCAATGGCACTGGGGGGTAGATTTATTAAAGTTCTTTAGGGGTTAAAGCGCTATCTGCACACGTTATGTGCCGCAGATAGCGCATCCCCTGATGTAGTATCCCGGCAATGCGGTATAGAAGGCTGGGGCGCTATGCGCCCGCTGCCTTATCGGCGCCTCTATCTGTTAGATAGAACACCGATAAGCTTGCTAACTTATGAACGTTCGGTGTGCCCGAACGTTAGTCACTCCTACCCTGCTCCTCTTCGCCTCCCAGATCCAGCGCTGTGGGTGTACAAGCAGTTCCTCCCCCTACACACACGACAAGCTCCGGCATCCACAGAATGAAAGTGCGCATGCGCCAGCTTAACTCCCGAAAGGCACGCTGGGAGTTACTGGACGGCGCAGGCGTGGAAGTAGATACTGCAGCCGAAGCGGACGCATGTTATGGGAGGACACGTATCACCAGAAGGGTGAGATAACGTGCTCCCATAACAAACAAGGCAGGGTTAGTAAATTCACTTGAAAAGAGGTCCCGCTTCACCACGATAATGCGGTGAAGCGGGACCCTGCTTATAAAGAACCTTATGTGCATTTTAATAAATCTACCCCTGGGTCACTAATGTTTATTGATGAGGCAACTGAAGAGCTGAATGAAAGTGACCTTGTACATGACTTACAGGATGATAGGGGGTGTTTAATAAACAGGGAGGGGTGGATAATGAAGTGGGCTTAATATTCATCATTTTCCGGTGGGAGGGCAGCTTCCTTGATTGCTCTGGTTCTTGTGGGTGGATTTCTTGTTGGTAAATGGTGCGCTCTGTACCTGTCTCCTATGTATTGGGATCTTATGGGTGCATCCCCTAGTGTTCATCCCCCTGTGTCAGTCTCTTTGGGGGGCGGAGCCTAGTGCATGTTATGTTCCTCAATCTTAGTGTCAGTGCAGTTGAGTGAGAGCTGAGTCCGGGAGCGGAGCATGGTGTAAGAGTGAGACAAAGACTTACAGCGTTCCTGCATGTACCACGCTGCCAGAGCTATAGGAGAGCCGGGCGGTGCGTCCTCTTCAGGCTGGAGTCAGACTGCACGGACGTGCAGTCCTCCATCCCTCACCACCGGAGTCAACCGCTGCTGACATACCACAGCCACATCAGCATACTGATAAGTACCACTACCAGCACTGTGTTACTATGTCTGATATAAAGGGGCCAATCGCCTATCATTACAGTGTATATACAAGTCACCTGTGTGTATACTAAATAAACCTGCATTGCTGTTTAACTCATTAAGTGTGGACTAATGTCACTGCACCAAGCACCGCAATACTCTGCCAACAGGTTATGGGCCCAGACCTGTGTGCTTGAACATTAAACCTTAAGTGTTTGAGTAAACAGCACAGAATAAAAGAACACACAGATACAGTTAAACGTGACATTTAATAGAAGCGCTGGGAAGATATAACACAGGACACAGTATGAACTTTGCTAAGCTGAAAGGTTCAGAGATCTACACTACATGGAAGTTTGCCATGGAGATGCAGCTTAAGCACAATAGACCCAGGAGCAGGTCCTAACCTAGATGATGTAGACAGAGCCATCTGGACGATAGGTTTAGCTGTGGAGCAGCATGTCTATTTTATAATCAGTGGGACATTTTCAATTAAGGACATGTGGACAGCCCTGCAAAGTGTGTATGAAGACAGAGGTCTGATGAGAAGGATAAGTTTGAGACACATGCTGTATGGAATGAAATTGAGTGCCTGCAAGAACATGAATGACTATATTGATAAGTTATTGTTGATAGCTCAGCAATTGGCATCTGTGGTGGCACAGGTGGACGAGGAAGAGGTGGCAATGGCGATGTTGCAGAATCTGACGGCAGAATTAGATTTTTTTGATGGTTACTTTAGAGTCAAATGACACTAAGCTGACAACAGAGAATGTAAGGGCCAAGCTACTACAGTTCCAAGAACGTATTTCTGTCAAGACCATAGCTGAGGGTTCTGCCTTAATCACAAAGGGAACAAAGTCTAAAAAGCACAAATTCAAGTGTTTTGTATGTCACAAGAAAGGACAAAAAGCTTCAGATTGTAGGATGAGAAATTCCAGTGGTGCGCAGAAGCAGCGTGACAAGCCAAACGAAGTCAGCACTGAATATAGCAGACAGTCACAGAAAGGATTACTGGTACATGGACTCGGGGGCCACTAGGCATTTCAGTTGCAATCAGCATTGGTTCAATTCTTTAACACCGTGTGTACCCACAACAGTTACAGGGGTTGGAAATAAAGTCCTTTCTGCATCACAAGCTGGGACAATCACAGTACGTTTAAGAATTGGAGGAGAAACAGTTGTTAGAAATATCCAAAATGTATTGTACGTGCCAGATTTGGGAAGTAATCTCATTGTTATCAGCGTCCTAGAGAAAAAGGGCTACAGAGCCCAGTTCAAGAAGGGCCAGTGTATGGTGCAAAATAAAAGAGGGACTGTAATTGCTTCAGCAACCCGGTGCAAGCAACTATATGTCCTGGACACTGAGGAGTGTACTGCAATGATGGCTACTGATACAGACCAATCGATGGAGCTGTGGCACAAACGTTTTTGGTCATCTAGGATGTGTCAACGTCCAGAAACTGCTAGATGGAATGGTAACATGGATCACCGTGAGAAACGCTGAAAGACCCATGTGTGAGAGTTGCATAAAAGGCAAGCAAACTCGCAACCCATTTCCAAGGTCAGTTAGTAGAGCAGAGACACTGCTAGCTCTAGTGCACACAGACATGTGTGGTCCAATGGAGGAAGAATTAATCAGTGGCTACAGGTATTTCATCACTCTCATTGATGATGCCACAAGAATGACACACGTGTACTTCCTTAAAGAAAAGAGTGACATTGTCAACAAAATTGTGGAATACAAAAACCTGGTGGAGACTCAGACGGGTCTGAAGTTAAAGATCCTGAGATCTGAAAATGGTGGAGAGTATGATAATAAAGTCTTAGCTGCATTCCTTGGGAAATATGGCATAAAGCATCAGCTAACAATTGCCTACACACCGGGACTGAATGGCGTGAGTGAGCGGGCAAACCGCACAATTGTTGGGAGAGCACGGACTATGTTAAGTGATGCTGGCCTGGAAAATACATTTTGGGCAGAAGCAGTATCTACTGCAGTATATCTAAAGAATCGTGCACCTACAGTAGCTGTCAAAGGTAAAACGCCACTGGAAGCGTGGTCCAGAAAAAAGCCAAGTGTCAGTCATATTCGTGTCTTCGGGAGCAAAGCTTTTGCGCATATACCAAAGGAGAAAAGGAGAAAGTTAGAACCAAAATCCATAGAATGTATAATGCTCGGATACTGTGAAGAAAGCAAAGGATACAGACTTTGGGATATTACAAACAAACGTCTTCTTAAATCCAGAGATGTGGTATTCCATGAGACAGCACCACACACTGGGGCAGTGGAGCAAGAAGAGAATGTATTACTGGATGTACAGGCAGCAGAAAGCGTGTCTGAAACTGAGAGTGTCAAAGTACACAACAAATCAGGGAACAGAAGTTCCACGAGGAGCAACAAAGGTGTTCCAGCCAAGAAATACAGTGAGGAGTACGCAAACATAGCTTACTGTGAACCTCAAAACATACAGAAAGCAATGTCAAGCAGTGATTGAACAGAGTGGAAATCCGCAATTGATACAGAACTGTCAGCACTGGATGATAACAGTACATGGACTATGGTTGATAGACCAAGTAACCGTAAAACGATCAAGTGGGTCTTCTGCAAGAAGTTAAATGCAGATGGGACTGTAGCTCATTATAAAGCCTGCCTTGTTGCCAAGGGTTTGTTGCCAAGGGATATACCCAGAAGTCCGGAATCAATTACGGAGAAATCTATTCACCTGTCGCAAGGTATATCACCTTAAGGTTAGTGATTGCTGTTGCTACACTACATGATCTACTGTTATACCAGCTAGACTTTGATTCTGCATTCCTGAATGGAGAGTTAATCGAGGCAATAATTTCCAAATACAGAATGACAGATGCAAAACCAGTAAGCACTCCCATTGACAAAAGTATAAATATGGTCAAGGCCATGTCACCAAGCAGCCAGGGGGAGATAGAGGAAATGCAAGAAATCCCTTATCAAAATGCTATTGGTAGTTTGATATACACAAGTATTGGGACACGTCCTGACATCACACATGTAGTGGGTCGGGCAAGCCAGTTTGTAAACAATCCTGGGAGACAACACTGGATTGCAGTAAAGAGGATTTTAAGCTACCTCAAAGGTACAAGTTCACTAACGCTGAGATTTATAAAATGAAAAGACACCAGTTTGAAAGTATTCTGTGACGCCGACTGGGGCTCAGATGAGGACGACAGACGTTCCTATACTAGATACTTATTTGCACTAGCAGGCGCAGCCGTTAGCTGGGAAAGTAGGAAACAACCCACAGTTGCTCTTTCTACAACAGAGGCGGAGTATATGGCGCTCACAGAAACTCCAAAAGAAGCACTTTGTATTAAAGAGACTTTGGGGGTAATTCAGACCTGATCGCTAGGCTGCGTTTTCTCACAGCCTGCGATCAGGTCTGAACTGCGCATGCGTATGCACCGCAATGCGCAGGTGCAACGGGCCACTGCTACGGGGATCGGCTCCCTGCAACGGGATGGTGCAAAAAAAGCGATCGCACAGGCGATCGCAAGGAGATTGACAGGAAGAAGGCGTATTTGTGTGGCAACTGAGAATTTTCAGGAAGTGTTCGGAAAAACGCAGGCATGTCCAAGCGTTGGAAGGGAGGGTGTCTGATTTCAATTCTGATTCCGGACAGGCTGAAGTGATCACAGCGGCTGAGTAAGTCTTGGGCTGCACAGAGACTGCACAAAATCAGTTTGTGCAGCTCTCCTACACATGTGTTCGCACACTTGCACAGCTAAACTGCACTCCCCCAGTGGGCGTCGACTATCTAATCGCAGGGCTGCAAAAATCGCTGCCCAGCGATCCGGTCTGAATTATCCCCTTTATGTGAGTTAGGTCTTCTTTATCACAGTGAGATCATCAAAATAAGGTGTGATAACAAGGGAGCAATAGATCTTTCTTGTAGCGCAAAGCATCATGGACGGTCTAAGCACATTGCTATAAGACATCACTTCATCCGTGAACTAGTGGAAAGTAAGTCCATCAGTGTGGAATATGTTGCAAGTGAAGAAAATCTTGCTGACATGTTGACAAAAGGACTGTCATCACACTTGTTGCATGCATTCTTGAGGGAATGTGGCCTGGAATATGATAAATGTTGATTTATTCTTACTGTTTTGCTTTACACTTATGTTTTCGGTTACAGGTACTATATGACTTTATTGAAATGTTTGATAAAATGTCATGTTCTTTTAAATATGTGACCGGAGACAGTCTTGAGTGAGGCGGAGTGTTGCTAAATGGAGCACTCTGTACCTGTCTCCTATGTATTAGGATCTTATGAGCGCATCCCCTAGTGTTCATTCTCCAGTGTCAGTGTCTTTGGGGGGCGGAGCCTAACGCATTTTCTGTTCCTCCATCTTAGTGTCAGTGCAGTTGAGTGAGAGCTGAGTCCGGGAGCGGAGCTCAGTGGAAGAGTGAGACAAAGACCTACAGCATTCCTGCATGTACCGCGCTTCCGGAGATATAGGAGAGTGGGCGGTGCATTCCCTTCACAACGGGAGTCAGACTGCACGGACGTGCAGTCCTTCATCCCTCACCACCGGAGACATCCCCTGCTGACATACTGCAGCCACATCAGCCTACTGATAAGTACCACTACCAGCACTGTGTTACTATGTCTGATATAAAGGGGCCAATTGTCGCGTGTATCCTAAATAAACCTGCATTGCTGCTTAACTCACTGCACTAGGCACCGCAATCAGTGGCGGAACCAGCGAGCGGTGGGCCCATGTGCGACAAAATGGCTTGGGCCTCTCCCCCCCCCCCCCCATCCCATCCAAGTCCACCCCCTCACCCCTGGAGAGGATCTGGTGAGGGGAACCTGCTCAGGGAAGTGGATACCTAGCAACAGTGCCGTAACTAGACATTTTAGCACTGTGTGCAAGAAACGGCATTGGAGCCCCACCCCTGCATGCAAAACAGGGGCAGTGCGCGCCGTAGGCGCACGCAAAAATACATAGTGGCGTGGCTTCATGGGGAAGGGGTGTGGCCACAAAATAATACCAATTCATAAAACGGTGCACAGTAGTCTCCATTATTCAAATTACGCCGCACAGTAGCACCACTACACCAGGTAGAGACCCTTTTACACCTTACGGCGGACAGATTCCTCTTTTTACACATTACAGCAGACAGCGTACCCTTTTTACACATTACGGCAGACAGCGTCCCCCTTTTTTACACATAACGGCAGACAGCGTGCCCTTTTTACACATAACAGCAGACAGCGTGCACTTTTTACACATAACGGCAGACAGCGTCCCCTATTTACACATAACGGCAGACAGCGTGCCCTTGTTACACATAGCGGCAGACAGCGTACACTTTTTTCACATAACGGCAGACAGCGTGCCCTTGTTAAACATAGCGGCAGACAGCGTACACTTTTTTCACATAACGGCAAACAGCGTGCCCTTGTTACACATTATGGCAGGCAGATTCCCCCTTTTTACACATTGCGGCAGACAGCGTGTCCTTGTTACACATAGCGGCAGACAGCGTGTCCTTGTTACACATAGCGGCAGACAGCGTACACTTTTTTCACATAACGGCAGACAGCGTGCCCTTGTTAAACATAGCGGCAGACAGCGTACACTTTTTTCACATAACGGCAGACAGCGTGCCCTTGTTACACATTACGGCAGGCAGATTCCCCCTTTTTTCACATAACGGAAGACAGCGTGCCCTTGTTACACATTACGGCAGGCAGATTCCCCCTTTTTACACATTGCGGCAGACAGCGTGTCCTTGTTACACATAGCGGCAGGCAGATTCCCACTTTTTACACATTGCAGCAAGCAGATTCCCCCTTTTTACACATTGCGGCAGGCAGATTCCCCATTTTTACACATAGCGGCAGGCAGATTCCCCATTTTTACACATTGCGGCAGGCAGATTCCCCCTTTTTACACATTGCGGCAGGCAGATTCCCCATTTTTACACATAGTGGCAGGCAGATTCCCCGTTTTTACACATTACGGCAGGCAGATTCCCCATTTTTACACATAGCGGCAGGTAGATTCCCCATTTTTACACATTGCGGCAGGCAGATTCCCCATTTTTACACATTGCGGCAGGCAGATTCCCCCTTTTTACACATTGCGGCAGGCAGATTCCCCATTTTTACACATAGCGGCAGGCAGATTCCCCGTTTTTACACATTACGGCAGGCAGATTCCCCATTTTTACACATAGCGGCAGGTAGATTCCCCATTTTTACACATTGCGGCAGGCAGATTCCCCATTTTTACACATTGCGGCAGGCAGATTCCCCGTTTTTACACATTGCGGCACACAGTCCCCCTTTTTTGTAGGAAAGAAAGAAAAAGAGAAAGAAAGAAAGAAAGAAAGAAAGAAAGAAAGAAAGAAAGAAAGAAAGAAAGAAAGAAAGAAAGAAAGAAAGAAAGAAAGACAGAAAGAAGAATTATACTTACCCTCTCCGCTGGCTCAGGCTCCTCTGTGCAGCGTCAGACGATTCCCGGCCAGTAGAGAATGAGGAGGAGGGAGGTGGAGGAGGGAGCCGCAGCAGCGCTGTGTCATTGGTGGAGGCGCTGCTGCTGCTGCCCCTCTGCTTCACTATAGGCTGTTCTCGGAAGACAGACTATAGTGAAGCAGAGGGGCAGCAGCAGCAGCGCCTCCACCAGTAACAAAGCGCTGCTGCGGCTCCCTCCTCCACCTCCCTCCTCCTCCTTCCCCCGTCCGTGCCGCTGCTCCTCTCCTCTGTGGGCGGCTGTGCGCTGCGGGCAGCGGTTGCCCGCAGCGCACAGCGGCATGTAATGAGTCAATTTGACTCATTACATGCTTGGGCCCCTGGACAGAGGTGGGCCCCAGTGCAACGCACTGCTTGCACTGTCGGTAGTTCCGCCTCTGACCGCAATACTCTGCATTTCTTAGCTTTCAATGGGATAATAAAAATCTAAAAACTCTCATCTTTCAGGAGCCGGAGCAATCCACAGACGCAAATATAAAACTGCATACCAGGCATGTGGAGCTGGAGCAGGGACCGGTTGCTGGAAGGCTAAGATCTCCGGGTCTGGACATGAGGCCTAATTCAGACCTGATCGCTCGCTAGGGTTTTTTTGCACTGCTGCGTGCAGTCAGTCGCCGCCCCCAGGGGAGTGTATTTTAGCTGTGCAAGTGTGCGATCGCATGTGCAGCCAGGCGGTACAAGAAAGTTTTGTGCAGTTTCTGAGTAGCCCAGAACTTACTCAGTTGCTGCGATCACTTCAGCCTGTCCGGGGCCGGAATTGACGTCAGACACCCGCCCTGCAAACGCTTGGACACGCCTGCGTTTTTCCAACCACTCTTAGAAAGTGGTCAGTTGACACACACAAACGCCTTCTTCCTATCAATCTCCTTGCGATCGGCTGTGCGAATGGATTCTTCGTACAATCCATCGCTGGGCAACGGTCCACTTTGTACATGTACGACACGCCTGCGGTGCATACGCATGCGCAGTTCTGACCTGATTGCAGTGCAGCAAAAAAAACCTAGCGTGCGAACAGGTCTGAATGAGGCCCATGGTACAGTACAGCTGGAAAGTATTCACAGCGCATCACTTTTTCCACATTTTGTTATGTTACAGCCTTATTCCAAATAAATTCATTTTTCCTTAAAAATTCTACACACAATACCCCATAATGATAACGTGAAAAAGTTTTTTTTGAGATTTTTGCAAATTTATTAAAAATAAAAAACTAAGAAATTACATGTACATAAGTATTCACAGCCTTTGCCATAAAGCTCAAAATTGAGCTCAGTTGCATCCTGTTTCCACTGATCATCCTTGAGATGTTCCTACAGCTTAATTGGAGTCCACCTGTGGTAAATTGACCATGGTTTGGAAAGGCACACACCCGTCTATATTAGTGATGAGCGGGTTCGGTTCGTCGGAATCCGAACCCGCCCGAACTTCACCTTATTTTGCACGGGTCCGAGCAACTCGGATCCTCCCGCCTTGCTCGATTAACCCGAGCACGCCCGAACGTCATCATCCCGCGGTCGGATTCTCACGAGATTCGTATTCTATATAAGGAGCCGCGCGTCGCCGCCATTTTTCACTCGTGCATTGGAGATGATCGTGAGAGGACGTGGCGGCGTCCTCTCAGTTTCTATGTTCAGGGGGCTGCAAATATCTGTGCTCAGTGTGCTGCAAATATCTGTGCTCAGTGTGCTGCAAATATGTGTGCTCAGTGTGCTGCAAATATCTACGTCCTCTGCCTGAAAAACGCTCCATATCTGTGCTCAGTGTGCTGCAAATACCTGTGCTCACACTGCTTTATTGTGGGGACTGGGGACCACCAGTATTATATAGGAGGAGTACAGTGCAGAGTTTTGTTGACCAGTGACCACCAGTATTATACGTTCTCTGCCTGAAAAACGCTCCATATCTGTGCTGCATTGTAGTATATATACTTATATTGTAGGAGTACAGTGCATAATTTTGCTGACCACCAGTATATAATATATAGCAGTACGGTACAGTAGGCCACTGCTCTACCCACCTCTGTGTCGTCAAGTATACTATCCATCCATACCTGTGGTGCATTTTAGTTGTTGTGCGCAGTATATATAGTAGGAGGACAGTGCATTGCCACTCCTAGATGGGCCAGGTGTTTGTGTCGGCCACTTGGGTCGCTTAGCTTAGTCACACAGCTACCTCATTGCGCCTCTTTTTTTCTTTGCATCATGTGCTGTTTGGGGACTATATTTTGAAGTGCCATCCTGTCTGACACTGCAGTGCCACTCCTAGATGGGCCAGGTGTTTTTGTCGGCCACTTGGGTCGCTTAGCTTAGTCATCCAGTGACCTCGGTGCAAATTTTAGGACTAAAAATAATATTGTGAGGTGTGAGGTGTTCAGAATAGACTGAAAATTAGTGGAAATTATGGTTATTGAGGTTAATAATACTATGGGATCAAAATGACCCCCAAATTCTATGATTTAAGCTGTTTTTGAGGGTTTTTTTGTAAAAAAACACCTGAATCCAAAACACACCCAAATCCGACAAAAAAATTTCAGGGAGGTTTTGCCAAAACGCGTCCGAATCCAAAACACGGCCGCGGAACCGAATCCAAAACCAAGACACAAAACCCGAAAAAATTCCGGTGCACATACTAGTCTATATAAGGTCCCACACTTGACATTGCATGTCTGAGCACAAAACAAGCATGAAGTCAAAAGAATTGTCTGTAGACCTCCGAGACAGGATTGTCTTGAGGCACAAATCTGGGGAAGGGTACAGAAAAATATCTTCTGCTTTGAAAGTCCCAATGAGCACAGTGGCCTTCATCATCCGTAAATGGAGGAAGTTCGGAACCACCAGGACTCTTCCTAGAGCTGGCCGGCCTTCTAAACTGAGCGATCGGGGGAGAAGGGCCCTAGTCAGGGAGGTCAGGGAGGTGACCAAGAACTAGAGATGTGCTACGAGCTCTTTTCGTGTTTTGTGTTTTGGTTTTGGATCTGTATCCTCTCTCGTGTTTTGGGTCTGTATTGGTTTTGCCAAAACCACCCTTTTGGATTTTGGTTTTGGATCTGGATGATTTTTGAAAAAAAACACAAAAACAGCTAAATAACAGAATTTGGGGGTAAATTTGATCCTTTGGTATTATTAACCTCAATAACATTCATTTCCACTCATTTCCAGTCTATTCTGAACACCTCACACCTTACAATATTGTTTTTAGGCCAAAAGGTTGCACCAAGGTAGCTGGATGACTTTGCTAAGCGACACAAGTGTGCGTCACAAACACCTGGCCCATCTAAGAGTGGCACTGCAGTGTCAGACAGGATGGCACTTTTAAAAACTAGGCCTAAAACAACTCATCATGCAAAGAAGAAAAGAGGTGCAATGAGGTCGCTTGGTGACTAAGCTAAGCGACACAAGTGTGCGGCACAAACACCTGGCCCATCTAGGAGTGGCACGCAGTGGCTGAATGCCGAAAGTGGCCCGCAATTTTTCGGGCCACCGACAGCATCTCCTGCATCTCCTTGTCATTTTTCAAAAATTCTGCACCACCAAATTAATTGTATGTGCAAAACATGGGACGTGCTGGAATTTGCTCAGATGTAATGCACGCACAATATTGGTGGACTTATACGGCAGTACTCCTGAACTTATATGGCTGCACCACTAGACTGGACTTATACGGCAGTACCCCTGGACTTATATGGCAGTAGCCCTGGACTTATACGGCAGTATCCATGAACTTATATGGCTACACCACTGGACTTATACGGCAGTACCCCAGGACTTATACGACAGTAACCCTGAACTTATATGGCTGCACCACTGGACTGGAATTATATGGCAGTACCCCTGGACTTATACGGCAGTACCCCTGGACTTATACGGCTGCACCACTGGACTTATTCGGTAGTACCACTGAACTTATACAGCTGCACCACTGGACTGGACTTATATGGCAATACCCCTGGACTTACACTGTAGTACCACTGGACTTATACGGCAGTACCCCTGGACTTATACGGCAGTACCCCTGGACTTATACTTCTGCACCACTGCAGTGGACTTATATGGCAGTACCACTGGACTTATACGGCAGTACCCCTGGACATATACGGCAGTACGCCTGGCCTTATATGGCAGTACCCCTGGACTTATACGGCTGCACCACTGGACTGGACTTATATGGCAGTACCCCTGGACTTATATGGCAGTACCGCTGGACTTATACGGCAGTACCACTGGGCTTATACAGCAGTACCACTGGACTTATAGGGCAGTACCCCAGGACTTATACGGCAGTACCCCTGAACTTATACGACAGCACCACTGGACTGGACTTACACGGCAGTACCACTGGACTTATACGGCAGTACCCCTGGACTTGTACGACAGCAGCACTGGATGTATGGCAGCACAAGACACCCCCACGGGACTTATGGCACAACGCAGCACCACTGCACTAGACTTATACAGCAGCAGCGCTGGACTTATGGCAGCACAGGACACCACCACTGGACTAATGCAGCACAAGACACCACAACTGGACTAATGCAGCACTGGAATGACACATAGGAGCAGGTCACCACCCCACGCACCACCCCACTTTCCCGCACAGACACTGAGGAGACACGTCCTCTTGCTACACTCTCCAGGACTGGAGTGAAAATGGCGGCAACGCGCAGCTCCTTATATGAAATCGAAAACCCGCGAGAATCCGGCAGCGGGATGATGACGTTTTGCCTCGTTCTGGTTTCTGAGTCTGGTGGGAAGTCCCGAGTCGGACTCGGGACGTGAAATTCGGGGAGGTTCGGTTCTCAGGGAACCAAACCCACTCATCCCTAGCAAGAACCCGATGATCACTCGATCAGAACTACAGCATTACTCTGTGGAGAAAGGAGACCCTCCCAGAAGAACAACCATCTCTGCAGCAATCCACCAATCAGGCCTGTATAGTAAACTGGGCAGACGGAAGCCACTCCTTCGTAAAAAGCACATAGCTGCTCACCTGGAATTTGCCAAAATTCACCTGAAAGACTTGCAGATGTGAGAAACAAAATTCTCTGGTCTGATGAGACAAAGATTGAACTCTCTGATGTGAATGCCAGGCGTCATGTTTGGAGGAAACCAGGCACCGCTCATCACCATCCCTACAGTGAAGCATGGTCAGGGCCGGATCTTGGGCGCTGTGCGCCCCGGGCGACAATAGGGGGCGTGGCTTCGTACAGGGGGCATGGTCATTTACGCCCCCTGTACAGACTGAAATGATGTGCGGTGCGCGATGACGTCATCGCGCACCGCACAGTAAAGGACCTCTCCACGAAGGGAAACTAGATGCGTACGCGTCTAGTTTCCCTTCACAGCGGCAGCGGGCAGCGGGGGGCACAGCAGCAGCGGATCTTGCCCTGGTGCGGCGCCCTGCGCCCTCCGGAAGGCGGCGCCCCTGGCAAAAGTCCTGCTTGCCCGTGGCAAGATCCGCTACTGAGCATGGTGGTGGCAGCATCATGCTGTGAGGATGTTTTTCAGCAGCAGGAACTGGGAGACTAGTCAGGATAGAGGGAAAGATGAATGCAGCAATGTACAGAGACATCCTGGATGAAAACCTGCTGGAAATGGCTGTGCACCGACGCTTCCCATCCAACCTGATGGAGCTTGAGAGGTGCTGCAATTAGGAATGGGCGAAACGACCCAAAGATAGGTGTGCCAAGCTTGTGGCATCATATTCAAAAAGACTTGAGGCTGTAATTGCTGCCAAAGGGGCATCAACAAAGTATTGAGCAAACGCTGTGAATACCTATGTACATGTGATTTCTTCATTTTTTTAATTTTTAATAAATTTGCAAAAATCTCAAAAAAACTTTTTTCACGTTGTCATTATGGGGTGTTGTGTGTAGAATTTTGAGGGACAAAAATATTTTTTTCTATTTTGGAATAAGGCTGTAACATAACAAAATGTGGAAAAAGTAAAGCGCTGTGAATATTTTCCGGATGCACTGCAGAGACAAGCTGTCAGAATTCAAAGAAAGGGGAGAATTACAGAATTTGGATTATACCCTCAGAAAAATTCTAAGTCGGACAGAACCGGAGATATCCAGCCAGGATTAGCATTAATAGCCTCAGATGGGGACTACTGCTTTGTTTGAAGTCGGATATAGGGCAGCACGGACGGTGAAATGTATAGCATTACTGCCTCACAGCGCTGAGGTCATGGGTTCAATTTCCACCATTGCTCTACCTGTGCAGAGTTTGTATATTCTCCCCGTGCTTGCGTGGGTTTCTTCTGGGAACTCCAGTTTCCTCCCACAATCCAAAAATATACTGGTAGGTCATTTGGATCCCAACAAAATTAACCCTAGTATGAATGTGTACACGTGTACATGTGGTAGGGAATATAGATTGTAAGCTCCACTGGGGCAGGGACTGATGTGAATGGCCAAATATTCTCTGTACAGCCCTGCGGAATATGTGTGCGCTATATAAATAACTGGTAATAAATAAATATCTCCAGTTCCCCACGGGCGATTTTAAAAAATCTGGAACCCCTGGAAAGAGGGGACCATCAACTATCAGCCTTAGGGCCCTTGGGCAACTGCCAATTAAGCCCAATGGAAAACACGGCCCTGCTTCACAGTTCAGATAGACAATGACCCAAACATACTGCAAAATCAACCCAAAGGCAAAGAAGTGGAATATTCTGCAATAGCCGATTCACTCACCTGATCTCAACCCGATCAAGCAGCATTTCACCTGCTGAAGACAATACTACAGGCAGAAAGAACCAGGGCCCTCATTCCGAGTTGATCGCTAGCTGCTTTCATTCGCAGCGCGGCGATTAGGTGAAAAAGTGGCATTTCTGCGCATGTGTAGTGTACGGGCCGCAGTACGCACGCGTGAAGTACTTTCACATGAAACTATGCAGTTTTACACAAGGTTTAGCGGCACTTTTCAGTCGCACTGCTGATCAGTGAGTGACTGACAGGGAAGGGGTGTTTCTGGGAGGTAACTGCCCGTTTTCCAGGAGTGTGCTAAAAAATGCAGGCGTGCCTGGGGAAACGGGGGAGTGGCTGGCCGAATGCAGGGCGTGTTTGTGACGTCAAACCGGGAACTAAACTGACTGAGGTGATCGCAAGGTAGGAGTAGGTCTTGAGCTACTCAGAAACTGCTCGAAAATATTTTGGAGCAGCTCTGCTAATCTTTGATTCGCACTTCTGCTAAGCTAAGATACACTCCAAGAGGACGGCGGCCTAGCGTGTGCACTGCTGCTAAAAGCAGCTAGCGAGCGATCAACTCGGAATGAGGGCCCAGGAACAAACAACTGAAGGCAACTGCAGTGAAGGCCTGGTAAAGCAAAACAAAGGAGGAAACCTAGCATTTGGAGATGTCCATGGGTTCTAGACGGGTGTAGTATGAGTGGCTGGCGGCCGGGATCCCAACCACCGGCATACCGATAGCTGGGCGAGCACTAATAAGCCCCTTGCAGGTATGGTGGCGCGCTACGCACGCCACGCTATTTATTCTCTCTCCAAGAGGGAGAATATGTGTCGGCATGCCAGCGGTTGGGGTCCTGTTGCCGGTATGCTGTACGCCGGGATCCCGGCCGGCGGCATACTGAAGACCACCCTTTCAGACTTCTGCAAAAGATTCTTCACAAAGTTTTAGAAAACAAAGATTTTATTTATGATTATGTTAATTTCCCAATTACATTTGAGTCCCTGAAAACAGAGGACTGTGTAGAAAACGGTTGCAATTCCTAAACGTTTTCTACAATATTTTTGGGTTGAACCCTAAAAGCTGAAAGGCTGCACTTGAATGGTGGGCCTAATTCAGACCTGATCGCTCGCTAGGGTTTTTTTGCAGTCCTGCATTCGCCTAGTCGCTGGTCTAAACTGCACATGCGTATGCATCGCAATGCGCAGGCGCGTCGTACGGGTACAAAGCGGATCGCCGTTCAGCGATGGTTTTGTGCAAAGAATCCATTCGCACAGGCAATCGCAAGGAGATTGACAGAAAGAGGGCGTTTGTGGGTGACAACTGACCGTTTTCAGGGAGTGGTTGGAAAAACGCAGGCGTGCCTAAGCGTTTGCAGGGTTTCTGATGTAAATTTCCGGTCCCGGACAAGCAAAAGTGATCGCAGCGGCTGAGTAAGTCCTGGGCTACTCAGAGACTGCACAAAATCTGTTAATAATAATAATAATTATTATTATTATTATTATTATTATTTTATTTTTATATCGCTCTTTCTCCAACAGGACTCAAGGCTCTTTACAGATATCAAAAACAATGAACATGATACAGAGGATTTGAGTAATACAACAATAGACAAGCAACACAGACATAAAAGAAAAGCTTAAGCACACAGAAAGCATAATGCAGGATTGATGTAGGCATTTTGGGTAATAACTTCCTAGGGTTGTGTATTCCACCCTCACAAGGTACAAGGTGCGGCAGCCATCTTGGGCGCTCAGCGTAGGATTACCCAGGGTGGAATAGTCTACCCCTAGAAGAGATGTCACAAAATGGGGGTGATTTCAGAGTCCTACAGTTCAGAGTAGGGTTCCATCAAAACCATCAGGCCTATGTATTTTTCATCCCATCCACAAGTGTACCATATGGGGCAGCCATGTTGGGCGCACTTTGAAGGTTACACTGTGGGAGGTGAGCCATACAAGGGCCGAGTTCATATATGGGAAGACTGATGCTTATGTAGTAGTATGATGTACCCTATATGTAGGGCACAATGGAAAGGTGTGCAATCAGTGGAGGTAAACATTACAGGAAATACACATGGTGGAGTGGAAGAGAGGGGGGAAGAAAAAACAAAAACACAATAGCAGGTAACTAGTGGCAGAAGTAGAATCGGGATAACATTATATTGATAGGATCTTAGAACAGGGGGGTAGGAGAATGTGGGGGGCATACTCAGAAGCAATGGAGATGTCCCTGCTGAGCCTGGTCCTAGTGCTCTGCCCCCACAGTTCCCTGTTCATCTTGATGGTTAGGCCCACACAACTCTGCTACACATGCGTTCGCACACTTGCAAAGCTAAAATACACTCACCTATGGGCGGCGACAATGCGAACGCAGGACTGCAAAAAAAGCCTAGTGAGCAATCAGGTGTGAATTAGGCCCGGTTTCTCCATTAATTTGTAATCCATTGTGTTGGCGTACAGAGCTAAAATTTTGTAAGTGGACTCCTTGATGTGCGTTGTGATGCATGAGGCTGAAGGCTGAGTGCGTTCAACCACCCAAGGTGTGTGTATCTCAGAGCAATACCGCACACCCAAGTATATGTTGGTAGACACATTGACGCAAAGGCACGTATAACACAACATCGCGAAAGAGGAAAGATTAGCTTTGCCCCATTGCGCACACCAGGCGGTAACTAACTAATGAAATAAACACCCTTTCATCAACAGTGGATCTGTTCTTGATCAGTGTTTAGTTCTAATGTAAAATGTCATAGAGATATGTTACATGTAATACGATATTAGAAGGTGGAGGTTGCGTCCTAACAGCAGATCTTCTCTGGGTGTCTCTGGGGCTCTCTTAGAGGAAACGGCTTTGCCAGTAATGCGTTGCCAATCCCACACTCTTATGGTAAGACTTTCCTCCCGGATATGCCATCCTACAAAGGTAGCTGGAAACCATTTTTGACAGGGTCAGGTATCAAAATGTTGGTCCTGATTCTGAATGATCCCTCTGTCATACACCCACCTCAGAATAGCAGGGAAGCCTGGCTACTCACCCACGTCACCCCACTATGCTATAACTAGAGATGAGCGGGTTCGGTTCGCCGAGAACTGAACCCTACCGAACTCCACGTGTCAAACACGGTTCCGAGCCTGGCTTGTTTATTCCTGCCTGACTCGGAAAACCTGAACGAGGCAAAACGTCATCATCCCGCTGTCGGATTCTCGCGGGATTCGGATTCCATATAAAGAGCCGCACGTCGCCGCCATTTTCACTCGGGCATTGTAGAGAGTACAGAGAGGACGTGGCTACGTTGTCTCAGTGTCAGTTCTCAGTATCAGTGCTCATTGTCTTGTGCTGCATCTTGCTGCTGTAGGGTGCTGTGGAAGTAGTGTCCTGTGACTGTGCATCGGTCATCATCATTCCAGTCACAGTGGTATCTGGGGGGTGACAATTCCAGAGTGCTTTTGTGTTGCTCACTAATACTAATACTAGTACAGTATATTGTGCTGCATCGTGCTGCTCAGTGTCAGTTCTCAGTAGTATCAGCTCCAGAGGCGTAACTAGGGTTTTCGAGCCCAGCCCCCCCCCCCCCGCCCCCCCCCAAAAAAAACCACCAAAAGGAGTATGTGCGCGTGCAAAAAAAATGGGCGTGGCCACACACCAGAAGGGGTGTGGCCACTGAAAATGCCCCACAGTGCCAGTTACATGCCCCACAGTGCCGGATACATGCCCCACAGTGCCAGATACATGCCCACAGTGTCAGATACATGCCCACAGTGTCAGTTACATTGGCCCTCATTCCGAGTCGTTCGCTCGGTAATTTTCATCGCATCGCAGTGAAATTCCGCTTAGTACGCATGCGCAATAATCGCACTGCGACTGCGCCAAGTAATTTTACAATGAAGATAGTATTTTTACTCACGGCTTTTTCTTCGCTCCGGCGATCGTAGTGTGATTGACAGGAAATGGGTGTTACTGGGCGGAAACACGGCGTTTTCGGGGCGTGTGGATAAAAACGCTACCGTTTCCGGAAAAAACGCAGGAGTGGCCGGAGAAACGGGGGAGTGTCTGGGCGAACGCTGGGTGTGTTTATGACGTCAAACCAGGAACAACAAGCACTGAACTGATCGCAGATGCCGAGTAAGTCTGAAGCTACTCTGAAACTGCTAAGTAGTTTGTAATCGCAATATTGCGAATACATCGGTCGCAATTTTAAGAAGCTAAGATACACTCCCAGTAGGCGTAGGCTTAGCCTGAGCAACTCTGCTAAATTCGCCTTGCGAGCGATCAACTCGGAATGAGGGCCATTGTCCCACAGTGCCAGTTACAATGCCCCACAGTGCCAGTTACAATGCCCTACAGTGCCAGTTACAATGCCCCACAGTGCCAGTTACAATGCCCTACAGTGCCAGTTACAATGCCCCACAGTGCCAGTTACAATGCCCCACAGTGCCAGATACATTGCCCCACAGTGCCAGTTACATGCCCCACTGTGCCAGTTAGTTACATGCCCCACAGTGCCAGATACATGCCCCACAGTGCCAGTTACAATGCCCCACAGTGCCAGTTACAATGCCCTACAGTGCCAGATACATTGCCCCACAGTGCCAGTTATAATGCCCCACAGTGCCAGATACATGCCCCACCGTGCCAGTTACAATGCCCTACAGTGCCAGATACATTGCCCCACAGTGCCAGTTATAATGCCCCACAGTGCCAGATACATGCCCCACAGTGCCAGTTACAATGCCCTACAGTGCCAGATACATTGCCCCACAGTGCCAGTTATAATGCCCCACAGTGCCAGATACATGCCCCACTGTGCCAGTTACATGCCCCACTGTGCCAGTTAGTTACATGCCCCACAGTGCCAGATACATGCCCCACAGTGCTAAATACATGCCCCACTGTGCCAGTTACATGCCCCACTGTGCCAGTTACATGCCCAACAGTGCCAGATACATGCTCTACAATGCCCCCCCCCCCCCCCCCCCTTCCCGCTCACTCACCGGTTCCCGTGGCTGTGCTATGTGAGGGGAGAAGAGCGCAGCGCCTCTCCTGCCCCTCACCGCTCCAGGTCTCCGGCGGCGGCTATGTGGCGCCGGTTCGCTAGCCAATCAGAGCTCGCGGACCGGCAGCCAATCAGGAGCCGGTCCGCAAGCTCTGATTGGCTATCGCCGCCGGAGACCGGACACGCAGCGCTGCTGGTGCTGGCAGCGGCGGTGAGGGGAGGGAGAGACGCTGCGCTTTCCTCCGCTCACATTGCGGTGTGACGGGGGCATGATGCCCTGGCCGCCAGCGGCGCCACCCTTTGCTGGGCCTGCCAAGGTGCCCAGAGCACGTGCCCCACTCGCCCTACCCTAGTTACGCCTCTGATCATCTCATCAGTGCTCAGTATCACTGCTCAGTAGTATCATCAGTGCTCAGTATCACCGGTCAGTGCTCAGTGTCTTGTGCTGCATCATGCTGCTCAGTATCAGTTCTGAGTAGTATCATCAGTGCTCAGTATCACTGCTCAGTAGTATCATCAGTGCTCAGTATCACTGGTCAGTGCTCAGTGTCTTGTGCTGCATCGTGCTGCTCAGTGTCAGTTCTCATTAGTATCATCAGTGCTCAGTATCACTGCTCAGTAGTATCATCAGTGCTCAGTATCACTAGTCAATGCTCAGTGTCTTGTGCTGCATCGTGCTGCTCAGTGTCAGTTCTCAGTATCGCTGCTCATTAGTATCATCAGTGCTCAGTATCACTGCTCAGTAGTATCATCAGTGCTCAGTATCACTGCTCAGTAGTATCATCAGTGCTCAGTATCACTGGTCAGTGCTGAGTGTCTTGTGCTGCATCGTGCTGCTTAGTGTTAGTTTTCAGTATCACTGCTCAGTAGTAACATCATCAGTGCTCAGTATCACTGCTCAGTAGTATCATCAGTGCTCAGTATCACTGGTCAGTGCTCAGTGTCTTGTGCTGCATCGTGCTGCTCAGTGTCAGTTCTCAGTATCACTGCTCAGTAGTATCATCAGTGCTCAGTATCACTGCTCAGTAGTATCATCAGTGATCGTTTTAATGAATACAGTGAACTATGAAGCTGAAATTCTGAGACAGTTGGGAGACCGCACTACCTATTGGAAACTGCGGATGGACCCAACATTAGAAATAATAAGAAAACTGCAGTTCCTTGTAGAGAAATATAGGACAAATGAGATACTAAATGATGACGAACAAAAATTCATCATCAACACAGAACCTGTGATCCTGGTACTATATGTTCTCCCCAAGATCCACAAAAGTTTGGTGGATCCGCTGGGGAGACCTATAGTATCGGGAATAGATTCAGTAACAGCGAACCTCTCCCAGTTTGTGGATTACTATCTGCAACCCTTGGTATCGCTGAACAAATCAAATCTGAGGGACACCAAGGATGTTCTCAGATTAATAAAAGAAATTAAATGGGATAAAGACTTGATCATGGTAACAGCCGATGTTCGGTCATTATACACAATCATTGACCATCAAGATGGAATAAAAGCCGTCAGTAAAACTTTGGAACAGAGCAATTTAGCAGAGGGACTGCAGAAGTTTCTGGTTGAGGCTGTAACATTTATTCTACAGAATAACTATTTTGCCTTTAAGGGGGATTTCTTTTTACAAAAGGTCGGGACCGCGATGGGCACTAGGTTCGCCCCAAGTTACGCCAATGTGTTCATGGGTCGATGGGAGGATGAGCACATTTGGGCGGACCATCAATTTGGGGTGAACCTAGTGTCCTGGTCCCGATACATAGATGATGTTTTGTTTTTTTGGCGGGGAGACGATAGATCCCTCGATGAGTTCTCTACATATCTAAATAACAACACTCTAAATATAGAGTTTTCTTTCTCTAGAAGTCGAGAAACGATCAATTTTCTAGACATTACTATATATGTGGAAGATAATGAACTACATACAAAAACATATACTAAAAATACAGACTCCTTAAGTTATATCAATGCAGCTAGCTGTCACCACCCCAACTGGCTTCGATCCATCCCTGCAGGGCAACTAAAAAGAGTAAAAAGGAATTGCTCAAAAAATTAACTTTATCAGGTACAGGCAGGGAAGATGAGGGATAATTTCATGGCTTGTGGTTATAATAAAAACTGGATAGAGAAAGCCACCACAGAAATAGAGGTGCTTGATAGAGGAGTCTTGTTGATGGACAAAAACAAGGAACCTAAGAACACCGACTCCAATAAGAAAGAATTCGGATGGGCTTTTGTAACCACCTATAATGATCAATATAAATCAATAGAAAAATTATGACCCGACATTGGGGAGTCTTAAAAAAGGACCCAGTCTTGGGATCAGCTTTACCCTCTAAACCAGTTTGCATATATCGCAAGGCACCGAATATAGGGAACAATCTCGTAAGGAGTGCATGTCCACCAGTAAAAGACCCCTCGAGAATCAAATCCAAGGGCTTTTATAGATGTATGTCCTGTATGGCCTGTAAAGAAATTAAAATGCCAAATCAAAGTAAAACAAGTCAAATGATTATCAATAAAAAACCCTTTGAAATTAAACAATTCATGACGTGTGCCACAAAAAATGTAATCTATGCTGTGGAATGTGAATGCAACTTGGTCTACATAGGGCGGACTTCAAGACCGCTAAAAGTTAGACTAGGAGAACACATCAGGAATATTAAAAAGGGATTGGAAACCCATGCACTTTCTAATCATTTTAAAAAGGTGCATGGGTGTTCAATATCAGCAATCACCCGATTTGTAGGTTTACAGTGGATACAGGGACACTGGAGAAGACGCGATATCTCTACCCAATTAGCTAAAGCTGAGATGCGTCTAATATATGACATGGGTACCCTCCAACCAGGAGGGTTAAACCTAGATTTTGAGGTTAAGTGGTTTCTGTGACATTTAGTCCTTGTAGGATGGATGTATTTCTCCTTTAAATTGATGTTGTGTTTTAAATATATAATCTGTCTCTCATCATTATTTTTATTGATATCTCTGTGTTCATATAGAGACCGACCACCTATTACTCTCTATACTATCAGCCTTCGAAGCTTGGAATGTGATTGAAATAGTCCGATATCCACTTTGAGATCCGGCCTCCGTGACAACCACTGAAGTCACAGTAATCACAGAAGTAAATGGTTGCCGTGACAACGAGAAACATCAAAACGTGATGACGTGACCACAGTAACTACGGGGGTAAATGGTTGCCGTGACAACGAGAAACATAAAAACGTGATGACGTAATGACGTACGCGTCTCCACGTGACCAGAGAAAGAAATCACTGAAGCTTTCTCAGAGGGAATCCGAGGAGAAAACTACGATACGTCACTCTGAGATCACGTGACCGGACCGAAACTACACTTTGATACCCTGATTGGAAACAGTCAGGGGGAGGGTCATAGGGAGGAGGTACCCGGCGCACGAGTGTCAGAGACAATTAGGTAATCTATGTATAGAGACCAGCTGTGCCGGGACCAATCGTAGAGGAAGGGGGGATTTTTAAACCGGACCAGGATGTAGATGAGGCATTCACAAAGGGAGCGAACCTTGAGAAAGACCCAGGCAGGGTCGGAACGCGTGGGTGCCCCGGTGGACTTTACCGACTAGAGGAGGACGTGGTACCATCGATGCCAGACCAAGAGAGTTGAATTGACACCAGAAAGACCTTCCTGCTGCAGCTGGATAAGGCCTGATGTCGGCACACCTGCGGAACTATATTTTGCTAGTTTCCACCTTGTTCTGGTAATTACCCACTACCTGTATCCGTGTCGGATTGAGTTCACTAATGAATGCCCTTACAGCATAGGCTGTCATTTTAAAGATAACCAAGCAGTGTTATCCAGGATATTTTATGTTTATGTGTGGTGTAATGTATGTGGATTAAAACTTTTAACCTAAGATACTGCACTATATTCTATGTTTCTCTTTCCTTTTCCGGTCTTATGGACTAAAGAGAAAGAGAGTATATGAATACGATTGATTCTGATCTTCATACAGCGCTGACTCAGTGGTATCCTAAATGTTTGTATATCTCAGTATCACTGCTCAGTGTCTTGTGCTGCATTGTGCTGCTCAGTGTCAGTTTTCAGTATCACTGCTCAGTAGTATCATCAGTGCTCAGTATCACTGCTCAGTAGTATCATCAGTGCTCAGTATCACTGGTCAGTGCTCAGTGTCTTGTGCTGCATCTTGCTGCTCAGTGTCAGTTCTCAGTATCACTGCTCAGTAGTATTATCAGTGCTCAGTATCACTGCTCAGTAGTATCATCAGTGCTCAGTATCACTGCTCAGTAGTATCATCAGTGCTCAGTATCACTGGTCAGTGCTCAGTGTCTTGTGCTGCATCGTGCTGCTCAGTGTCAGTTCTCAGTATCACTGCTCAGTAGTAGTATCATCAGTGCTCAGTATCACTGCTCAGTAGTATCATCACTACTCAGTATCATGCTCAGTAATATCATCAGTGCTCAGTATCACTGGTCAGTGCTCAGTGTCTTGTGCTGCATTGTGCTACTCAGTGTCAGTTCTCAGTATCACTGCTCAGTAGTATCATCAGTGCTCAGTATCACTGCTCAGTAGTATAATCAGTGCTCAGTATCACTGGTCAGTGCTCAGTGTCTTGTGCTGCTCAGTGTCAGTTCTCAGTATCACTGCTCAGTAGTATCATCAGTGTTCAGTATCACTGCTCAGTAGTATCATCAGTGCTCCTTATCACTGGTCAGTGCTCAGTGTCTTGTGCTGCATCGTGCTGCTCAGTGTCAGTTCTCAGCATCACTGCTCAGTAGTATCATCAGTGCTCAGTGTCACTGCTCAGTAGTATCATCAGTGCTCAGTATCGCTGCTCAGTAGTATCATCAGTGCTCAGTATCACTGGTCAGTGCTCAGTGTCTTGTGCTGGATCGTGTTGCTCAGTGTCAGTTTTCAGTAGTATCAGTGCTCAGTATCACTGCTCAGTAGTATCATCAGTGCTCAGTATCACTGCTCAGTAGTATCATCAGTGCTCGGTATCACTGCTCAGTGCTCAGTGTCTTGTGCTGTATCGTGCTGCTCAGTGTCAGTTCTCAGTATCACTGCTCAGTAGTATCATCAGTGCTCAGTATCACTGCTCAGTAGTATCATCAGTGCTCAGTATCACTGCTTAGTGTCTCGTGCTGCATCATGCTGCTCAGTGTCAGTTGTCAGTATCACTGCTCAGTAGTATCATCAGTGCTGAGTATTACTGCTCAGTAGTATCATCAGTGCTCAGTATCACTGGTCAGTGCTCAGTGTGTTGTGCTGCTCAGTGTCAGTTCTCAGTAGTATCAGTGCTCAGTATCACTGCTCAGTAGTATTATCAGTGCTCAGTATCACTGGTCAGTGCTCAGTGTCTTGTGCTTCATCTTGCTGCTGTAGGGTGCTGTGGTAGTGTCCTGTCACTGTGCATAGGTCATCGTCATTCCAGTCACAGTGGTATCTGGTATCTATCTAGTGGTATCTAATTCCAGACATTACTGTCATCTAATTCCAGATATATTACTGGCATATAATTCCACAGATTAATAAATGGAGAACAAAAATTTGGAGGGTAAAATAGGGAAAGATCAAGATCCACTTCCACCTAGTGCTAAAGCTGCTGCCACTAGTCATGGCAGAGACGATGAAATGCCATCAACGTCGTCTGCCAAGGCCGATGCCCAATGTCATAGTAGAGAGCATGTAAAATCCAAAAAGCAAAAGTTCAGTAAAATTACCCAAAAATCTAAATTAAATTCGTCTGAGGAGAAGCGTAAACTTGCCAATACTGTATGCCATTTACGACACGGAGTGGTAAGGAACGGCTGAGGCCTTCTCCTATGTTCCTCATGACTATTGATTCAGCTTCACATGAGGATGGAAGCACTCATCCTCCCGCTAGAAAAATAAAAAGAGTTAAGCTGGCAAAAGCACAGCAAAGAATTGTGCGTTCTAAATCACAAATCCCCAAGGAGAGTCCAAATGTGTCGGCGGGTGCGATGCCTGACCTTCCCAACACTGGACAGGAAGAGGTGGCTCCTTCCACCATTTGCACGCCCTCTGCAAGTGCTGGAAGGAGCACCCACAGTCCAGTTCCTGATAGTCAAATTGAAGATGTCACTGTTGAAGTACACCAGGATGAGGATATGGGTGTTGCTGGCGCTGAGGAGGAAATTGACGAGGAGGATTCTGATGGTGAGGCGGTTTGTTCAAGTCAGGCACCCGGGGAGACACCTGTTGTTCGTGGGATGATTAAGGCCATTGACATGACTGGTCAAAATATCACCTCTTCGGTGTGGAATTATTTCAACAGAAATGCGGACAACAGGTGTCAAGCCATGTGTTGCCTTTGTCAAGCTGTAATAAGTAGGGGTAAGGACGTTAACCACCTAGGAACATCCTCCCTTATACGTCACCTGAAGCGCATTCATCAGAAGTCATTGACAAGTTCAAAAACTTTGGGTGACAGCGGAAGCAGTCCACTGACAACTAAATCCCTTCTTCCTCTTGTACCCAAGCTCCTGCAAACCACACCACCAACTCCCTCAATGTCAATTTCCTCCTTAGACAGGAACGCCAGTAGTCCTGCAGGCCATGTCACTGGCAAGTCTGACGAGTCCTCTCCTAACTGGGATTCCTCCGATGGATCCTTGAGTGTAACGCCTACTGCTGCTGGTGCTGCTGTTGTTGCTGCTGGGAGTCGATCGTCATCCCAGAGGGGAAGTCGGAAGACCACTTGTACTACTTCCAGTAAGCAATTGACTGTCCAACAGTCCAGTGTGAGGAAGATGAAATATCACAGCAGTCATCCTGTTGCAAAGCGGATAACTCACCGTTAGTTCACAGGGACTTAGAGAATTGCTTGAGGTAGTGTGTCCCCGGTACCAAATCCCATCTAGGTTCCACTTCTCTAGGCAGGCAATACCGAGAATGTACACAGACATCAGAAAAAGAGTCACCAGTGTCCTAAAAATTGCAGTTGTACCCACTGTCCACTTAACCACGGACATGTAGACAAGTGGAGCAGGGCAGACTAAGGACTGTGACAGCCCACTGGGTAGATGTATTGCCTCCCGCAGCAACAACAGCGGCGGCGGCACCAGTAGCAGCATCTCGCAAACGCCAACTCGTTCCTAGGCAGGCTACGCTTTGTATCACCGCTTTCCATAAGAGGCACACAGCTGACAACCTCTTACGGAAACTGAGGAACATCATCGCAGATTGGCTTACCCCAATTGGACTCTCCTGGGGATTTGTGATATCGGACAACGCCACCAATATTGTGCGTGCATTACATGTGGGTAAATTCCGGCACGTCCCATGTTTTGCAAATACAATTAATTTGGTGGTGCAGAATTTTTTTTTAAATTACAGGGGTGTGCAGGAGATGCTGTTGGTGGCCCGAAAAATTGTGGGCCACTTTCGGCATTCAGCCACCGCGTGCAGAATACTGGAGCGCCATCAAACACGCCTGAACCTGCCCTGCCATCACCTGAAGCAAGAGGTGGTAACTAGGTGGAATTCAACACTCTATATGCTGTAGAGCCAGTTTGTGCAAGGAGAGATTGATTGCTTCTTTTTTGGTGGAGGCCTAAACAAACCAGTCATTTCAGTCACAGTCATGTGGCAGACCCTGTCACTGAAATGGTTGGTTCGTTAAAGTGTTGAATGTCTTGTTTATACAACATAAGGGTAGGTGGGAGGGCCCAAGGACAATTCCATCTTGCACCTCTTCTTCTTTGCATCATGTGCTGTTTGGGGACTAGTTTTTTAAAGTTTGACACTGCCGTACAACTCCAGGGGTACTGCCGTATAAGTCCAGGGGTACTGCCGTATCAGTCCAGTCCAGTGGTGCTGTCTTGTGCTGCATCAGTCCAGTGGTGGTGTCCTGTGCTGTATATTATTTACTCCAAATAAAAGGGTTATGTACATTACTTATATTATTATCCAAATAATTTTTACAGGGTTTGCCCTGTGTGGTGTAGGGGTACGATCGCCTGTGCTGCATATTACTATAATAGCTCCAAATAAAAGGATTATTATCCAAATTAATTTTACAGGCTTTTCCGTATGTGTGGTTTAGGGGTACGCTCTCCTGTGCCACCAATATTGTGCGTGTATTATATCTGGGCAAATTCCAGCACGTCCAATGTTGTTTGTGCCGCACTCTTGTGTTGCTTAGCTTAGTCATACAGCTACCTCATTGCACCTCTTTTTCTTATTTGCATGATGTGCTGTTTGGGGCCTAGTTTTTGAATAGTGTCATCCTGTCTGCCACTGCAGTGCCACTCCTAGATAGGCCAGGTGTTTGTGCCGCACACTTGTGTTGCTTAGCTTAGTCATACAGCTTCCTCATTGCACCTCTTTTTCATCTTTGCATGATGTGCTGTTTCTGTTTGGGGACTTTTTTTTATATCTGCCCTCCTGTCTGACACTGCAGTGAAACTCCTAGATGGGCCAATTGTTTGCATCGCTTAGCTTAGTCATACAGCTTCCTCATTGCACCTCTTTTACATCTTTGCATGATGTGCTGTTTGGGGCCTTTATTTTATATTTGCCCTCCTGTCTGACACTGCAGTGCCATTCCTAGATGGGCCAGGTGTTTGTGCCGCACACTTGTGTAGCTTAGCTTAGTCATACAGCAACCTTGGTGCACCTCTTTTTCATATTTGCGTCATGTGCTGTTTGTGGCAACGTTTTTTAAAGTGCCATCCTGCCTGACACTGCTGTATAAGTCCAGGGGTACTGTTGTATTAGTTCAGCGGTACTGCCATATAATTCCACCAATTGCAGAATTTTTTAAAAATGACATGGGCGTGCAGGAGATGCTGTCAGTGGACTGGAAAATTGCAGGCCACTTTCAACATTCAGCCACTGCATGCCACTACTAAATGGGCCAGGTGGTTGTGTCGCTTAGCTTAGTCATACAGCTACCTCATTGCACCTCTTTTACTTCTTTGCATGATGTGTTGTTTGAGGCCTAGTTTTTTTAAGTGCCATCCTGTCTGCAACTGCAGTGCCACTCCTAGATGGGCCAAGTGTTTGTGCCGCTCACTTGTGTTGCTTAGCTTAATCATCCAGCTACCTCAATGCACCTCTTTTTCTTCTTTGCATCATGTGCTGTTTGGGGCCTATTTTTTAAATCTGCCATCCTGTATGCCACTGCAGTGCCACTCCTAGATGGGCCAGGTGTTTGTGCCGCACACTTGTGTCGCTTAGCGTAGTCATATAGCGACCTCGGTGCAACTTGTAGGCCTAAACAATATTCTGAGGTGTGAGGTGTTCAGAATAGACTGGAAATGAGTTGAAATGAATGTTATTGAGATTAATAATACTGTAGGATCAAAATGACCCCCCAAATTCTATGATTTTAGCTGTTTTTATGTTTTTTTCAAAAATCATCCAGATCCAAAACCAAAACCAAAACACGAAAGGGTGGTTTTGGCAAAACCAAGCCAAAACCAAAACACGAGCAGGGAATTAGAACCAAAGCCAAAACATGAAAAGTACCCGCCGCACATCTCTAGTTATTTGCAAGGGTAACAATTAGGCTAATTGACACAAAACTAAATACTCTTCTTGCCTGCATATACTGTACATATCAGAATCAAAATCAGCTTTATTGGCCAGGTACACTTGCGTATACTAGAAATTTGTTTTCGGTTTACAGTGCAGCAGTCAGGGGGAACACGTAGACAAGAGGGGGGGGGGGGGATATATGCAGTATACAGATTAAGTAAAAGTACACGGTGTCCGTTCCAATCAGAAGATCGGAGTAGAGCGACTGGACAGTCAGTCAGTCCAGCGATTTGTCAGGAGTTCAGCAGGTGGACTCCTTGAGGATAGAAGATTTTGAGGCTTCTGTTGGTTCTGGTGGGAATGGCCCTGTATCTTTTCCCGGATGGCAGCAGGTTGAGCTCGCCATAGCCCAGGTGAGGCGGATCATTGACTATCCTAGTCGCCCATTTTTTGGCTCTGGACCGGTACAGGTCATGGACAGGCGGAAGGACAACTCTGATGATCTTCTCAGCAGACCTTACAACTCTTTGGAGCCTGCGTTTGTCTCTCTCGCTGGCGGAGCTATACCGGACGATAATCGAGGAACACAGGACAGATTCTACATTGCGGAGTACAAGAGGAGCAGGAGATTCTGTGGGATGTTAAACTTCTTAAGTTGCCTTAGGAAGAACAGCCTCTGCTGCGCCTTTCCGATGGTGGCATTTGCATTTGGTCCCCACTTGAGGTCTCTAGAGATCGTAGTCCCCAGGAACTTGAAGGAGTCCACTAGCGGCACCGCACTATCGGCTATGATTAGTTGGGGTGCTTCAGCTGGTTTCTTCCTAAAGTCTACTACCATCTCAACAGTTTTAAGTGGGTTGAGCTCCAGGTTGTTACAGCTGCACCACCGGGCCAACCGATCCACTTCCCTTCTGTAGTCCCCTTCTTTTATGAGGCCGATGACGGTGGTGTCGTCGGCGAATTTAATGATTTTAACCGACTGGTACTCAGAGGAACAGTCATTAGTGTACAGGGAGAAGAGCAGGGGTGAGAGGACACAGCCCTGGGGTGCCCCAGTACTGATGGACCGAGTTTGGGAGGTTTATCCCCCTGCATTGACCACCTGTATTCTGTCGGTCAGAAAGTCCACGATCCAGGAACAGATTACTTCGGAGACCCCTTGGCGGAGTAGTTTGTAGTAGAGAATGCTGGGGTTGATTTTATTGAAGGCTGAGCTGAAGTCTACAAACAGGATTCTCGTGTAGGTTCCAAGCGTGTCCAGATGCCGCAGGATGTGGTGCAGGCCCAGGTTGACAGCATCCTCAATGCACCGATTCGCTCGGTAGGCAAACTAAAGGGGTCTAGATGGGGGCTGGTCACAGCATTAAGGTGGTTTAGAACCAGGCGCTCGAACACTTTCATGATCACAGACGTAAGTGCAATCGGTCTGTAGTCATTCAGGCTTGTGATATTAGGTTTCTTGGGGACCGGAACGATTGTGGAGATTTTGAAGCAGGGGGGAACTTTGCGTATTTTTAGTGATTAAATATTTTGGAGAATATTGGGGATAGCTGACCGGCGCATGCCCTAAGGGCAGATGGGGATACTCCATCAGGACCAGGTGCCTTCCTTGGATTGACCCTCTTGAACATCTCCTCCACCTCCTCATGGGTAATCTGCAGTGCTTAAGGTTGGCATGCACAATTGACCACAAGACACTTATGTGGATGGATCTTGTTTTTGCTTTGCACTTGCTCAACTCCCTCCTTTTCTCTTCTAAAGTGTATTCCTATGCTCTAAAGTCAACATTCAATCATTCTCAGACCCTCCGTGTCGCCTACTGGCCAAGTCATTTTAACCCAATGTACTATTGCAGATAAGCATTCTGAATGATCTTGTTCTTATTCAAAACCGTTCTCACCAACAGTTTCTAATGATAATAAATTTATTCAGCCCACTTACCTGCAATAGCAAATTGAGTGGAAATTCACTTGACCAGCCATCATGAATTCAGCCCAGGCAAGTGTCTACAATAGTAAATGAAGTGAGAACAAAGCTGGGTGCTTTGTGCTGGGTGGCTGGTGTTGTGTTGGAGGGACCGCTGCAACAACGATACCATGTGCAACCTTTATCTTACATAACAAGCAGAGGCAGAATAATTAATGAAACCATCTGGGTGCTATTTACTGACTTTGGTGCCAACCTGCATAGTGTATGTAGCAGCTTGTTGTAGCCAATCATCAATGAGCTATGCCTGGGCTAAGGCGAGCGAGACTCATTAAAATAAGTGAATAAATGAATAGGCACTGGCGGTGTCTGCGTCTATGTTAGGCTTTAACCCTGCCAGCACCGCCCACTTCATCATGGATTCCCTGACTGATATTGTATTATAAACCTTCTGCCAACAACACATTGGGCCTTTACATGCCCACTTATATCTAAAATAACAAAGGCTTCTTGATTTACATTAACACCTTTCAAGCTTGCATATTATGATTACCCAATCAGGGGGGTAATTCAGAGTTGATTGCAGCAGCAAATTTGTTAGCATTTGGGCAAAACCATGGCCCTCATTCCGAGTTGTTCGCTCGTTCTTTTTCTTCGCATCGGTGCGATAAGTCGCAAACTGCGCATGCGCAATGTTCGCAGTGCGCCTGCGCCAAGTAAATTAGCACAAAAGTTTGGTATTTTACTCACGGCTTAACAAAGATTTTTCATCGTTCTGGTGATCGGAGTGTGATTGACAGGAAGTGGGTGTTTCTGGGCGGAAACTGACCGTTTTCTGGGAGTGTGCGAAAAAACGCTGGCGTTTCTGGGAAAAACGCGGGAGTATCTGGAGAAACGGGGGAGTGGCTGGGCGAATGCTGGGTGTGTTTGTGACGTCAAACCAGGAACGAAAAGGACTGAACTGATCGCAGTGGCAGAGTAAGTCTCGAGCTACTCGGAAACTGCAAAGAAATTTCTATTCGCTATTCTATTCGCAATTCTGCTAATCTTTCGTTCGCAATTCTGCAAAGCTAAGATACACTCCCAGTAGGCGGCGGCTTAGCGTGTGCAATGCTGCTAAAAGCAGCTAGCAAGCGAACAACTCCCTGTAGCAGTGACAATTACACACGTAATGCCCCCTGTAGCAGTGACGATTACACACGTAACGCCCTCTGTACCAGTGCCGCTTACACACATAACGCCCCCTGTACCAGTGACACTTACACAAGTAATACCCCCTGTACCAGTGACGCTTATACACGTAACGCCCCCTGTAGCAGTGACAATTACACACGTAATGCCCCCTGTAGCAGTGACGATTACACACGTAACGCCCTCTGTGCCAGTGCCGCTTACACACATAACGCCCCCTGTACCAGTGATGCTTACACAAGTAATACCCCCTGTACCAGTGACGCTTATACACGTAACGCCCCCTGTACCAGTGACGCTTATACACGTAACGCCCCCTGTACCAGTGACGCTTACACACGTAACACCCCCTATACCAGTGACGCTTACACACGTAATGCCCCCTCTCCCAGTACCGTTTACACACATACATTACACACATACACAGTCACACATATATACAGTATACATAGACACTGTATATATACACACACACTCACTCTCTTTCCAGACACTTATCTAATGAAGTCTGGCTGGCCGAAGCTGTAGCAGATCATCCTCCTGCTGCAGCATGGTCCCGTGTAGCTCTGCCCCTTACTTCCATCTAGCTCCGCCCACTCTCCCCCCTCCCGGCCACTGAATGTCACACAGGGGAGGGGAGGGGGGAGAGGAGGATTTGTGCTGCCGGCGCCGAGGGGGAGAGGAGGCTTTGTGCATGTCGGCGCCGAGGGGGAGAAAAGGTTTTGTGCTTCCGGCGCCGCTGCATGTGTGTAGTGTCACTGACACTGCACAGCACTCTCACCTTTTACATTGATTCAGCCAGTCACTCAGTTCTGCCAGCCAGTCACTATTGTTAGCACCAGTGTCCCAACGCGCCGCATTACAGGGAAGTAGACGCAGTAAATAATCTACAGCTCCCAGCAGCTCTTAGCGCCGAAGCATTCCGCCCCTTAGGGCTGCTGGGAGCTGTAGTTTATTGCGTACATCTTCTTCCCTGTAATGCGGCACATTGGGACACCGGCACGAACAATAGTGACTGGCTGCTGTGCGAGTCTCCGGGAGAGCCACTGCCAAAGGGAGGACAGCAGCTTAGATGCTGACAGGAGGAGAAGCAGGATAAGCATTACCCGCCTCTCCCCCACTCGCAGTACCTCCGGGTCCCATCCGCGGCACCCCCACACACCTCCTCCAGCACCCGCGGTAGCTCCGGACCCCCTCCCCCACCCTCAGCGACCCCGCACCTCCCACCACATCCACCCCTCTCCCACCCGGGGCAACCCCGCAACTGCTCCTCCCGCACCCGCAGCGCCTCCGGACCACCACCTGCGGCACCCATGCACCCTCCCCCACCTGCGGCACCACCGCAACCGCCCCTCCCGTGGCACCCCAGGATCCCATCCGCCTCTTCCCCGCACCCCCTACTACCCCAACCAAAGTACCTACTAGGTGATTCACCAGGCCCTGTGTGCGCTGTTCATGCCTTTGCAAGGGGCTTCCACCCCTTAACCATTGCACGCCCTTTGTCCGTGCAATATTTAACCACTCACACAATTATGATTGGAGGTAATACTCCATATAATAAAAATATTGCATGCCACAAGGGTGTGCAAGGGTTAACGGGGCGTAGCCCCTTACTACGGTGTGAAGAGCGCCCGTAGGGCGCGATGAATCACCTAGTATATATATATATATATATATATATATACTTATCTGGAAGTTTATAAGATAATTCCCTGCCTGTTACTAGTAAGCAGAAGAGATGCTTGTTTGGAAGTCTCTCTATGTAGAACCTTTAAGTAGGTTGAAGTCTCCCATCAGTCTGAGATTTTAGTCTTGAAGCAGTCTGACATAACCGCCTCTGGTCAGACTGAGCCCTGCTCCTGTGGGTTTATCAAGCACCGCAGCTCTTGCTGTCTCTACAATCCCATCTTCTGAGATGTTCCCGTAGTCTGCCCTGCGTCTGGCGGATTATCCCTCTGAACACCAGCACATCATGTGGCTTTAAACTCCAGCCCCTCTGGCAAAGCATATACTAAATACATCTTCTCCCTTTATTCGTCTGCTCTGTATTTCGTGCCGGGTTCCCAAGCAGACTACTGGCTGCAGCCTTCACCTTCGCTGCCAAGCACCAGCCTGGATTAGCTTCAAACCAATAGCTGGGGGTGAGGATTAAGAGACCACTATGTACTTTAATACAAGATGGCCATAATTAATGGCATTATTAATAGGTTGACTGAAAAATTCATTAAAAAATCCATTAAAAATAAATACTCTTTTACAAAAGGCATTGCCTTAGGTGAGAAGAAAAAGGGAAAAAAATGGAGAAAAATTGATTAGTGGCTTTCGGTTCACAAAGAGACAGTCCATAGTTCAAGCTGATTAAAATCCTACATTTTAGATTAAACACACTTGCCAACATATATCCAGTAGATACAGGGACTTGTGAGTATTACTGAGGCGTATTGATTTAATAATGTCATATTCTTACTTTTAAGCCAGAAAATTACTTTGAAAAGAGTATAAAAAAATACCTTAAATTATATAGGGGTGATGTATGAAATCTTAAAGAGAGATAAAGTGAAGAGATAAAGGGATAGATGTATTGTACTAAGCCTGGAGAGTGATAGAATCGGAGAGAGATAAAGTACAAAGCACACAGCTCCTAACTGTCATTTTTTAAACAGAGCCTGTGACATGGCAGCTAGGAGCAGATGTGTTAGTACTTTATCTCTCTCCACGTTATCACTTCAGGGCTTAGTACATTTCCCCATAGTATTATCAAGTACGCAGCAGCCTACACAGGCAACTTGGAATACCTACGAGTTATTGAGTCAGATACATCTAGCTGCCCGTCGGCGCGGGGGACGGGCAATGACGGGGGGAGTGAAGTTTCTTCACTCCCCCCAAAACTTCACTCTCTCCGTAACTCGGCTCCATAGCAGTGCAGGCAGATCGTCCATATTGGCCTGCATGCACAAACGACGGGGGACCAGCGATGAATGAGCGCGGGGCCGCGCATCGTTCATCGCTGGTGCCTACACACTGAAAGATACTGTATGAACGTTATCTCGTTCATTAATGAACAAGATCGTTCATATCGTTCAGTAATATCGCCCAGTGTGTAGGGCCTATCAGATATGTGCCGCTCAGAATACAGGTGGATGTTCAAATACGACTTCTGACTGTTGGAAGTGTGGGAGATATATACTAAGCCGTGGAGAGAGATAAAGTGGATGGAGATAAAGTACCAGACAATCAGCTCCTAATTGTCATATTACAGGGGAGATGTACTGTACTAAGTCTTGGAGAGAGATAAAGTACCAACCAATTAGCTCCTACCTGCCATGTTACAAGCTACAACTGTTTACAAGTTAAATGCAATGTAACATTATTTTAATACAGTAACTAAAAAAAAAAAAAAGAAGCTGTCCGGTGCTCCAATAGAGAAGTAAAAAAAATATAAATTAGGGAAATATCAAGTCACTGAGGAGTTCTGTTACCAAATAAAGAACATAGGCCCTCATTCCGAGTTGTTCGCTCGTTCTTTTTCATCGCATCGCAGTGAAAATCCGCTTAGTACGCATGCGCAAAGTTCGCACTGCGACTGCGCCAAGTAACTTTACTATGAAGAAAGTATTTTTACTCACGGCTTTTTCTTCGCTCCGGCGATCGTAATGTGATTGACAGGAAATGGGTGTTACTGGGCGGAAACACGGCGTTTTAGGGGCGTGTGGCTGAAAACGCTACCGTTTCCGGAAAAAACGCAGGAGTGGCTGGAGAAACGGTGGGAGTGCCTGGGCGAACGCTGGGTGTGTTTGTGACGTCAACCAGGAACGACAAGCACTGAACTGATCGCACAGGCAGAGTAAGTCTGGAGCTACTCTGAAACTGCTAAGTAGTTTGTAATAGCAATATTGCGAATACATCGGTCGCAATTTTAAGAAGCTAAGATTCACTCCCAGTAGGCGGCGGCTTAGCGTGAGCAACTCTGCTAAATTCGCCTTGCGACCGACCAACTCGGAATGAGGGCCATAGTGTAGATGAAATGCTTTCACATAAAGTAAGTATTGTGACAGTTCTGCCGTGCCCATGTAAAAGAAGGGGGTGTGGCCAATTGTTGGAGGCGTGGCCAGATCCCCTCCTTTAAAAAATGAATAAACTGTGTAGTGGCCATGCGTGCTGCACAGCTGGGTGCCGGTGTGTAATCCTGCGGGCGGCCGGGTTAGGGTGTGATCATTGGCCCTCATTCCGAGTTGATCGGTCGCAAGGCGAATTTAGCAGAGTTACACACGCTAAGCCGCCGCCTACTGGGAGTGAATCTTAGCTTCTCAAAATTGCGACCGATGTATTCGCAATATTGCGATTACTAACTACTTAGCAGTTTCAGAGTAGCTTCAGACTTACTCTGCCTGTGCGATCAGTTCAGTGCTTGTCGTTCCTGGTTGACGTCACAAACACACCCAGCGTTCGCCCAGGCACTCACACCGTTTCTCCGGCCACTCCTGCGTTTTTTCCGGAAACGGTAGCGTTTTCAGCCACACGCCCCTGAAACGCCGTGTTTCCGCCCAGTAACACCCATTTCCTGTCAATCACATTACGATCGCCGGAGCGATGAAAAAGCCGTGAGTAAAATTACTTTCTACATAGCAAAGTTACTTGGCGCAGTCGCAGTGCGAACATTGCGCATGCGTACTAAGCGGATTTTCATTGCGATGCGATGAAAAATACAGAGCGAACAACTCGGAATGAGGGCCATTATTTGATGAGTGGCATGTCCAAACGTTAATCCTATAGTGTGGATTGGCGCTAGTCTGCGGAGCAGAAGTTTATTTTCCATTTGGATAAAGGTCAGCAAAGAATAAATAAAAAACTTAAACCATTACCAAATTTAAATTTAATAAAGTGGAGAACAATTTGGGGCATCTGGAATATACTATACAAATGATTTATAAAACTCATCTGTTTTTTTGTGTGTTTTTTTTTTAACTAGTTTGGAATAATGGAGAGGGGTGTCAGCCAATCTAGGTCTGGTTGAGAATTTGGGGAAGGGGCAGGGCCGGATCTACCATTAGGCGGATTTAGGCAGCTGCCTAGGGGCTCCGGCTCCTGGAGGGCGCCACTGAGTTCATCTAGCAAAAAACTGAAGGATGGCTCTGTATGTGGCCTCCTCCATTTACAGCTGGCTGTTGCTGTGGGTCTAATTAGGTGCAGCCACTGCTATCAGCAGGGGCGGATTGGGAACAAAAAGCGGCCCTGGAAAAATTTGTACTAGTGGCCCCACATGGGCAGCACCAGAGGTGTAAGGTCTAGCCATGGACCATGACAGCAGCACCCTCCACCCAAGACTTTACAGATAGTGGGGATGTCCAGCATCAAGGGGGAAGTTAAAAGGAAATAAAATTAAATATTATGAGCACATTATATGATACACCTACAGAATTTAGGAAACTATATAATTCTGTAGAAAGATATATTTTCTTGCTTATTACACCAACCGTATCCCAATCACTATTCACTCAATCTTATATGTCCGCCAAGCAGGCAGACAGAGCATACACTAGATCAGGCATGTCCAAACTGCGGCCCTCCAGCTGTTGAGAAACTACACATCCCAGCATGCCCTGACACAGCTTTAGCATTCTCTGACAGCAAAACTGTGTCAGGGAATGCTGGGATATGTAGTTTCACAACAGCTGGAGGGCCGCAGTTTGGACATGCCTGCACTAGATCATCTGCAATCACAGGCTAAGTGGCAAAGTCATTTTCATATATGCAAATTATTTGGCATCTTATTCATTATGTCTATAAAAAGGACCACATGTCCTCAAACAAAACAGGCCCCACGGGTGCGTCGGCCCACCGGGAATCTTCCCTGTAAGCCCTATGACCAATCCGCCTCTGGCTATCAGGCTGTACCTGTGTCTCAGAGCTTCCTCTGTGCTGACACGTGTAACATCAAGTCATGTGACGGCACATAGGAGGCGGATGTAACTATGGCTCCTGAGGAGCGCCCCCACGGCCACTCCTCCTAGCCCTGTAATGCTGCTGCCGTATGGGGCACTGGGGCACAATACAGTATATATGGAGGGGTTAGAATTAATTTACAGATGGGGGGATAGAACACAAATATATGTATGTGCATATTAGAGATGAGCGGGTTCGGTTTCTCTGAATCCGAACCCGCACGAACTTCATGTTTTTTTTCACGGGTCCGAGCGACTCGGATCTTCCCGCCTTGCTCGGTTAACCCGAGCGCGCCCGAACGTCATCATGACGCTGTCGGATTCTCGCGAGACTCGGATTCTATATAAGGAGCCGCGCGTCGCCGCCATTTTCACACGTGCATTGAGATTGATAGGGAGAGGACGTGGCTGGCGTCCTCTCCGTTATAGTAGAAAAGAGTAAAGACTGAGTGACTTAGTTATAATTGTGGGGAGGATTGGGGACGCGGAGCAGCTGTTAGGGAGTACAGTGATTTAGATTAGGAGAGAGAGAGAGATTGACCTGATTTACTGGAGTTTAGGAGTACTGTAGAAGAGAGTGCAGAGTTTACTAGTGACTGACCACAGTGACCACCAGACAGTGCAGTTTTATTTAATATATCCGTTCTCTGCCTGAAAAAAACGATACACACAGTGACTCAGTCACATACCATATCTGTGTGCACTGCTCAGCCCAGTGTGCTGCATCATCTATGTATATATTATATATCTGACTGTGCTCAGCTCACACAGCTTATAATTGTGGGGGAGACTGGGGAGCACTGCAGTGCCAGTTATAGGTTATAGCAGGAGCCAGGAGTACAAGACAGTCACATACCATATCTGTGTGCACTGCTCAGCCCAGTGTGCTGCATCATCTATGTATATATTATATATCTGACTGTGCTCAGCTCACACAGCTTATAATTGTGGGGGAGACTGGGGAGCACTGCAGTGCCAGTTATAGGTTATAGCAGGAGCCAGGAGTACATATTATATTAAAATTAAACAGTGCACACTTTTGCTGCAGGAGTGCCACTGCCAGTGTGACTGACCAGTGACCTGACCACACTGACCACCAGTATAGTTAGTAGTATACTATATTGTGATTGCCTGAAAAAGTTAAACACTCGTCGTGTGACTTCACTTGTGTGGTGTTTTTTTTTTTATTCTATAAAAAACTCATTCTGCTGACAGACAGTGTCCAGCAGGTCCGTCATTATATAATATATATACCTGTCCGGCTGCAGTAGTGATATATATATATTTTTTATATCATTATTTATCATCCAGTCGCAGCAGACACAGTACGGTAGTTCACGGCTGTAGCTACCTCTGTGTCGGCACTCGGCAGTCCGTCCATAATTGTATACCACCTAACCGTGGTTTTTTTTTCTTTCTTCTTTATACATACATACTACGACATCTCTTTATCAACCAGTCTATATTAGCAGCAGACACAGTACAGTACGGTAGTTCACGGCTGTGGCTACCTCTGTGTCGGCACTCGGCAGTCCGTCCATAATTGTATACCACCTAACCGTGGTTTTTTTTTTCTTTCTTCTTTATACATACATACTACGACATCTCTTTATCAACCAGTCTATATTAGCAGCAGACACAGTACAGTACGGTAGTTCACGGCTGTGGCTACCTCTGTGTCGGCACTCGGCAGTCCGTCCATAATTGTATACCACCTAACCGTGGTTTTTTTTTCTTTCTTCTTTATACGTACATACTACGACATCTCTTTATCAACCAGTCTATATTAGCAGCAGACACAGTACAGTACGGTAGTTCACGGCTGTGGCTACCTCTGTGTCGGCACTCGGCAGTCCGTCCATAATTGTATACCACCTAACCGTGGTTTTTTTTTCTTTCTTCTTTATACATACATACTACGACATCTCTTTATCAACCAGTCTATATTAGCAGCAGACACAGTACAGTACGGTAGTTCACGGCTGTGGCTACCTCTGTGTCGGCACTCGGCAGTCCGTCCATAATTGTATACCACCTAACCGTGGTTTTTTTTTCTTTCTTCTTTATACATACATACTACGACATCTCTTTATCAACCAGTCTATATTAGCAGCAGACACAGTACAGTACGGTAGTTCACGGCTGTGGCTACCTCTGTGTCGGCACTCGGCAGTCCGTCCATAATTGTATACCACCTAACCGTGTTTTTTTTCTTTCTTCTTTATACGTACATACTACGACATCTCTTTATCAACCAGTCTATATTAGCAGCAGACACAGTACAGTACGGTAGTTCACGGCTGTGGCTACCTCTGTGTCGGCACTCGGCAGTCCGTCCATAATTGTATACCACCTAACCGTGGTTTTTTTTTCTTTCTTCTTTATACATACATACTACGACATCTCTTTATCAACCAGTCTATATTAGCAGCAGACACAGTACAGTACGGTAGTTCACGGCTGTGGCTACCTCTGTGTCGGCACTCGGCAGTCCGTCCATAATTGTATACCACCTTACCGTGGTTTTTTTTTCTTTCTTCTTTATACATACATACTACGACATCTCTTTATCAACCAGTCTATATTAGCAGCAGACACAGTACAGTACGGTAGTTCACGGCTGTGGCTACCTCTGTGTCGGCACTCGGCAGTCCGTCCATAATTGTATACTAGTATCCATCCATCTCCATTGTTTACCTGAGGTGCCTTTTAGTTGTGCCTATTAAAATATGGAGAACAAAAATGTTGAGGTTCCAAAATTAGGGAAAGATCAAGATCCACTTCCACCTCGTGCTGAAGCTGCTGCCACTAGTCATGGCCGAGACGATGAAATGCCAGCAACGTCGTCTGCCAAGGCCGATGCCCAATGTCATAGTACAGAGCATGTCAAATCCAAAACACCAAATATCAGTAAAAAAAGGACTCCAAAACCTAAAATAAAATTGTCGGAGGAGAAGCGTAAACTTGCCAATATGCCATTTACCACACGGAGTGGCAAGGAACGGCTGAGGCCCTGGCCTATGTTCATGGCTAGTGGTTCAGCTTCACATGAGGATGGAAGCAATCAGCCTCTCGCTAGAAAAATGAAAAGACTCAAGCTGGCAAAAGCACAGCAAAGAACTGTGCATTCTTCGAAATCCCAAATCCACAAGGAGAGTCCAATTGTGTCGGTTGCGATGCCTGACCTTCCCAACACTGGACGTGAAGAGCATGCGCCTTCCACCATTTGCACGCCCCCTGCAAGTGCTGGAAGGAGCACCCGCAGTCCAGTTCCTGATAGTCCGATTGAAGATGTCAGTGTTGAAGTACACCAGGATGAGGAGGATATGGGTGTTGCTGGCGCTGGGGAGGAAATTGACCAGGAGGATTCTGATGGTGAGGTGGTTTGTTTAAGTCAGGCACCCGGGGAGACACCTGTTGTCCGTGGGAGGAATATGGCCGTTGACATGCCAGGTGAAAATACCAAAAAAATCAGCTCTTCGGTGTGGAGGTATTTCAACAGAAATGCGGACAACAGGTGTCAAGCCGTGTGTTCCCTTTGTCAAGCTGTAATAAGTAGGGGTAAGGACGTTAACCACCTCGGAACATCCTCCCTTATACGTCACCTGCAGCGCATTCATAATAAGTCAGTGACAAGTTCAAAAACTTTGGGTGACAGCGGAAGCAGTCCACTGACCAGTAAATCCCTTCCTCTTGTAACCAAGCTCACGCAACCCACCCCACCAACTCCCTCAGTGTCAATTTCCTCCTTCCCCAGGAATGCCAATAGTCCTGCAGGCCATGTCACTGGCAATTCTGACGAGTCCTCTCCTGCCTGGGATTCCTCCGATGCATCCTTGCGTGTAACGCCTACTGCTGCTGGCGCTGCTGTTGTTGCTGCTGGGAGTCGATGGTCATCCCAGAGGGGAAGTCGTAAGCCCACTTGTACTACTTCCAGTAAGCAATTGACTGTTCAACAGTCCTTTGCGAGGAAGATGAAATATCACAGCAGTCATCCTGCTGCAAAGCGGATAACTGAGGCCTTGACAACTATGTTGGTGTTAGACGTGCGTCCGGTATCCGCCGTTAGTTCACAGGGAACTAGACAATTTATTGAGGCAGTGTGCCCCCGTTACCAAATACCATCTAGGTTCCACTTCTCTAGGCAGGCGATACCGAAAATGTACACGGACCTCAGAAAAAGACTCACCAGTGTCCTAAAAAATGCAGCTGGACCCAATGTCCACTTAACCACGGACATGTGGACAAGTGGAGCAGGGCAGGGTCAGGACTATATGACTGTGACAGCCCACTGGGTAGATGTATGGACTCCCGCCGCAAGAACAGCAGCGGCGGCACCAGTAGCAGCATCTCGCAAATGCCAACTCTTTCCTAGGCAGGCTACGCTTTGTATCACCGCTTTCCAGAATACGCACACAGCTGAAAACCTCTTACGGCAACTGAGGAAGATCATCGCGGAATGGCTTACCCCAATTGGACTCTCCTGTGGATTTGTGGCATCGGACAACGCCAGCAATATTGTGTGTGCATTAAATATGGGCAAATTCCAGCACGTCCCATGTTTTGCACATACCTTGAATTTGGTGGTGCAGAATTTTTTTAAAAACAACAGGGGCGTGCAAGAGATGCTGTCGGTGGCCAGAAGAATTGCGGGACACTTTCGGCGTACAGGCACCACGTACAGAAGACTGGAGCACCACCAAAAACTACTGAACCTGCCCTGCCATCATCTGAAGCAAGAAGTGGTAACGAGGTGGAATTCAACCCTCTATATGCTTCAGAGGTTGGAGGAGCAGCAAAAGGCCATTCAAGCCTATACAATTGAGCACGATATAGGAGGTGGAATGCACCTGTCTCAAGCGCAGTGGAGAATGATTTCAACGTTGTGCAAGGTTCTGATGCCCTTTGAACTTGCCACACGTGAAGTCAGTTCAGACACTGCAAGCCTGAGTCAGGTCATTCCCCTCATCAGGCTTTTGCAGAAGAAGCTGGAGACATTGAAGGAGGAGCTAACACGGAGCGATTCCGCTAGGCATGTGGGACTTGTGGATGGAGCCCTTAATTCGCTTAACAAGGATTCACGGGTGGTCAATCTGTTGAAATCAGAGCACTACATTTTGGCCACCGTGCTCGATCCTAGATTTAAAGCCTACCTTGGATCTCTCTTTCCGGCAGACACAAGTCTGCTGGGGTTGAAAGACCTGCTGGTGAGAAAATTGTCAAGTCAAGCGGAACGCGACCTGTCAACATCTCCTCCTTCACATTCTCCCGCAACTGGGGGTGCGAGGAAAAGGCTCAGAATTCCGAGCCCACCCGCTGGCGGTGATGCAGGGCAGTCTGGAGCGACTGCTGATGCTGACATCTGGTCCGGACTGAAGGACCTGACAACGATTACGGATACGGACATGTCGTCTACTGGCACTGCATATGATTCTCTCCCCATTGAAAGAATGGTGGAGGATTATATGAGTGACCGCATCCAAGTAGGCACGTCACACAGTCCGTACTTATACTGGCAGGAAAAAGAGGCAATTTGGAGGCCCTTGCACAAACTGGCTTTATTCTACCTAAGTTGCCCTCCCACAAGTGTGTACTCCGAAAGAGTGTTTAGTGCCGCCGCTCACCTTGTCAGCAATCGGCGTACGAGGTTACATCCAGAAAATGTGGAGAAGATGATGTTCATTAAAATGAATTATAATCAATTCCTCCGCGGAGACATTGACCAGCAGCAATTGCCTCCACAAAGTACACAGGGAGCTGAGATGGTGGATTCCAGTGGGGACGAATTGATAATCTGTGAGGAGGGGGATGTACACGGTGATATATCGGAGGATGATGATGAGGTGGACATCTTGCCTCTGTAGAGCCAGTTTGTGCAAGGAGAGATTAATTGCTTCTTTTTTGGTGGGGGTCCAAACCATCCCGTCATTTCAGTCACAGTCGTGTGGCAGACCCTGTCACTGAAATGATGGGTTGGTTAAAGTGTGCATGTCCTGTTTATACAACATAAGGGTGGGTGGGAGGGCCCAAGGACAATTCCATCTTGCACCTCTTTTTTCTTTTATTTTTCTTTGCGTCATGTGCTGATTGGGGAGGGTTTTTTGGAAGGGACATCCTGCGTGACACTGCAGTGCCACTCCTAAATGGGCCCGGTGTTTGTGTCGGCCACTAGGGTCGCTTATCTTACTCACACAGTCAGCTACCTCATTGCGCCTCTTTTTTTCTTTGCGTCATGTGCTGTTTGGGGAGGGTTTTTTGGAAGGGACATCCTGCGTGACACTGCAGTGCCACTCCTAAATGGGCCCGGTGTTTGTGTCGGCCACGAGGGTCGCTTATCTTACTCACACAGTCAGCTACCTCATTGCGCCTCTTTTTTTCTTTGCGTCATGTGCTGTTTGGGGAGGGTTTTTTGGAAGGGACATCCTGCGTGACACTGCAGTGCCACTCCTAAATGGGCCCGGTGTTTGTGTCGGCCACTAGGGTCGCTTATCTTACTCACACAGTCAGCTACCTCATTGCGCCTCTTTTTTTCTTTGCGTCATGTGCTGTTTGGGGAGGGTTTTTTGGAAGGGACATCCTGCGTGACACTGCAGTGCCACTCCTAAATGGGCCCGGTGTTTGTGTCGGCCACTAGGGTCGCTTATCTTACTCACACAGTCAGCTACCTCATTGCGCCTCTTTTTTTCTTTGCATCATGTGCTGTTTGGGGAGGGTTTTTTGGAAGGGACATCCTGCGTGACACTGCAGTGCCACTCCTAGATGGGCCAGGTGTTTGTGTCGGCCACTAGGGTCGCTTAGCTTAGTCATCCAGCGACCTCGGTGCAAATTTTAGGACTAAAAATAATATTGTGAGGTGTGAGGTATTCAGAATAGACTGAAAATGAGTGGAAATTATGGTTTTTGAGGTTAATAATAATATGGGATCAAAATGACCCCCAAATTCTATGATTTAAGCTGTTTTTTAGGGTTTTTTGAAAAAAACACCCGAATCCAAAACACACCCGAATCCGACAAAAAAAATTCGGTGAGGTTTTGCCAAAACGCGGTCGAACCCAAAACACGGCCGCGGAACCGAACCCAAAACCAAAACACAAAACCCGAAAAATTTCAGGCGCTCATCTCTAGTTGAAAGACCTGCTGGTGAGAAAATTGTCAAGTCAAGCGGAACGCGACCTGTCAACATCTCCTCCTTCACATTCTCCCGCAACTGGGGGTGCGAGGAAAAGGCTCAGAATTCCGAGCCCACCCGCTGGCGGTGATGCAGGGCAGTCTGGAGCGACTTCTGATGCTGACATCTGGTCCGGACTGAAGGACCTGACAACGATTACGGATACGGACATGTCGTCTACTGGCACTGCATATGATTCTCTCCCCATTGAAAGAATGGTGGAGGATTATATGAGTGACCGCATCCAAGTAGGCACGTCACACAGTCCGTACTTATACTGGCAGGAAAAAGAGGCAATTTGGAGGCCCTTGCACAAACTGGCTTTATTCTACCTAAGTTGCCCTCCCACAAGTGTGTACTCCGAAAGAGTGTTTAGTGCCGCCGCTCACCTTGTCAGCAATCGGCGTACGAGGTTACATCCAGAAAATGTGGAGAAGATGATGTTCATTAAAATGAATTATAATCAATTCCTCCGCGGAGACATTGACCAGCAGCAATTGCCTCCACAAAGTACACAGGGAGCTGAGATGGTGGATTCCAGTGGGGACGAATTGATAATCTGTGAGGAGGGGGATGTACACGGTGATATATCGGAGGATGATGATGAGGTGGACATCTTGCCTCTGTAGAGCCAGTTTGTGCAAGGAGAGATTAATTGCTTCTTTTTTGGTGGGGGTCCAAACCATCCCGTCATTTCAGTCACAGTCGTGTGGCAGACCCTGTCACTGAAATGATGGGTTGGTTAAAGTGTGCATGTCCTGTTTATACAACATAAGGGTGGGTGGGAGGGCCCAAGGACAATTCCATCTAGCACCTCTTTTTTCTTTTATTTTTCTTTGCGTCATGTGCTGATTGGGGAGGGTTTTTTGGAAGGGACATCCTGCGTGACACTGCAGTGCCACTCCTAAATGGGCCCGGTGTTTGTGTCGGCCACTAGGGTCGCTAATCTTACTCACACAGCTACCTCATTGCGCCTCTTTTTTTCTTTGCGTCATGTGCTGATTGGGGAGGGTTTTTTGGAAGGGACATCCTGCGTGACACTGCAGTGCCACTCCTAAATGGGCCCGGTGTTTGTGTCGGCCACTAGGGTCGCTTATCTTACTCACACAGTCAGCTACCTCATTGCGCCTCTTTTTTTCTTTGCGTCATGTGCTGTTTGGGGAGGGTTTTTTGGAAGGGACATCCTGCGTGACACTGCAGTGCCACTCCTAAATGGGCCCGGTGTTTGTGTCGGCCACTAGGGTCGCTTATCTTACTCACACAGTCAGCTACCTCATTGCGCCTCTTTTTTTCTTTGCGTCATGTGCTGTTTGGGGAGGGTTTTTTGGAAGGGACATCCTGCGTGACACTGCAGTGCCACTCCTAAATGGGCCCGGTGTTTGTGTCGGCCACTAGGGTCGCTTATCTTACTCACACAGTCAGCTACCTCATTGCGCCTCTTTTTTTCTTTGCGTCATGTGCTGTTTGGGGAGGGTTTTTTGGAAGGGACATCCTGCGTGACACTGCAGTGCCACTCCTAAATGGGCCCGGTGTTTGTGTCGGCCACTAGGGTCGCTTATCTTACTCACACAGTCAGCTACCTCATTGCGCCTCTTTTTTTCTTTGCGTCATGTGCTGTTTGGGGAGGGTTTTTTGGAAGGGACATCCTCCGTGACACTGCAGTGCCACTCCTAGATGGGCCAGGTGTTTGTGTCGGCCACTAGGGTCGCTTAGCTTAGTCATCCAGCGACCTCGGTGCAAATTTTAGGACTAAAAATAATATTGTGAGGTGTGAGGTATTCAGAATAGACTGAAAATGAGTGGAAATTATGGTTTTTGAGGTTAATAATAATATGGGATCAAAATGACCCCCAAATTCTATGATTTAAGCTGTTTTTTAGGGTTTTTTGAAAAAAACACCCGAATCCAAAACACACCCGAATCCGACAAAAAAAATTCGGTGAGGTTTTGCAAAAACGCGGTCGAACCCAAAACACGGCCGCGGAACCGAACCCAAAACCAAAACACAAAACCCGAAAAATTTCAGGCGCTCATCTCTAGTGCATATATATGTACCGTATATACTCGAGTATAAGCCGACTTTTTCAGCACCTTTTTTTTGTGCTGAAAAAGCCACTTCGGCTTATACTTGAGTGAGTATTTACGAGTGACACGGAGGGCACAGCGCGCAGCTCTCCTGTGTCCCTCCTGCGTCTACGGCGGCAGCGGCGTGTGTGTGTTAAAGGAAGTGCACGAACCGGCACTTCCTTTACCACACACACGCCCCTGCCGCCGGAGACGCAGGAGGGACACAGGAGAGCCGCGCGCTGTGCCCTCCGTATCCCTCCTTCAGAAGACAGCGCGGGAGTGACGGGACAGCGTGGGAGCGACGGAGGGTAAGTAACAAACTGGCACTGTGGGGCATATCTGGCACATCTGGCACTGTGGGGCATATCTGGCACTGTGGGGCATATCTGGCAGCATGAGGGCATATCTGGCACTGTGGGGCATATCTGGCAGCATTAGGGCATATCTGGCACTATGGGGCATATCTGGCAGCATGAGGGCATATCTGGCACTGTGGGGCACATCTGGCACTGTGGGGCATAGCTAGAAGCATGAGGGCATATCGGGCACATCTGGCATTGTGGGGCATATCTGGTAGCATGAGGGCATATCTGGCACTGTGGGGGCATATCTGGCAGTATGAGGGCATATCTGGCACTATGAGGGCTGTGTACGGCTAGAGCTGCATTTCCCACCCTAGGCTTATACTCGAGTCAATAAGTTTTCCCAGGTTTTTGTGGTAAAATTAGGTGCCTCGGCTTATATTCGGGTCGACTTATACTCGAGTATATACGGGTATGTATAGTATACACATATATATATATATATATATATATATATATAATATTCCGGCACTCAGCAAAAATGTGAAATTGGCCCCAGTGTCCTATGCAACATGATAGCCAGAGTGTATACATAGGCAGAAAGAATGGCGGTCACTCAAGGATTTTAAATATATTGTGGACAAAGTAAAAAAAATTGTGACTTTGTTTACAATATACTTTTTTACACCGCCCCGTGGGCCCTACTGTCTAAGGGCCCGCCACCTCCTAGGGCTCATGTAACAGACTGCACACTTATGCATTATATCAGTGGCGGATCTACTACTTCCCTCATCACAGCGGCGGTGGCGGCCAGCCTATGTGGAAGGAGAGGGACAGCTGCAGCGGCGCCGCCACCAATTACATTGCGCTGCTGCGGCTCCCGAGTCACCCTCCCTCCTCCTCCTCCCTTGCCCAGGATCTGCCAGAAGCTGCACCAAGGAGCCTGACTGCCAGTGGAGACAGTAAGTATCATCTGTTCTTTCTGTCTGTCTGTCTATAGTATCTATCTATCTCTCTATTCTGTCTTCCTGCCGTAATGTGTAAAAAAGGGGACGCTGTCTGCCGTAAAAGTGTAAAAAGGGGGACTGTCTCCCATAATGTGTAAAAAGGGGACGCTGTCTGACGTAATGTGTAAAAAGGGGACGCTGTCTGACGTAATGTGTAAAAAGGGGACGCTGTCTGACGTAATGTGTAAAAAGGGGACGCTGTTTGCCGTAAAAGTGTAAAGAGGGGGACTGTCTGCCATAATGTGTAAAAAGGGGACGCTGTCTGACGTAATGTGTAAAAAGGGGATGCTGTCTGCCGTAATGTGTAAAACGGGGACGCTGTCTGCCGTAATGTGTAAAACGGGGACGCTGTCTGCCGTAATGTGTAAAAGGGGGACGCTGTCTGCCGTAATGTGTAAAAGGGGCTCTACCTGGTGTAGTAGCGCTACTGTGCGGCATAATTTAAATAATGGAGACTACTGTGCATCGTAATATGAATTGGTATTATTTTGTGGCCACACCCCTTCCCCATGAAGCCACGCTCCTATATTTTTTGCACGCGCCTATGGCGCGCACTGACCCTATTTTACATAAAGGGGGGGGGGCGCTGATACCGTTTCTTGCACACAGTGCTAAAATGTCTAGTTACAGCACGGTTGCTAGGTATCCATTTCCCTGGCCCTGAGCAGGTCACCCTCACCAGATCCTCTCCAGCACAGTGCCCCCATTGCATCCACATAATCACCCCCCTCTCCACATCCTAAATCTAGGACACATCCACATCCTAAACCTGAACGGATCCCATCTGTATGTGTATCTCTACCCTGTTATGTCATACTGGACTTTGCATCCCTGACTACCACTGAATATTGTATATGTATATATATATATATATATATATATATATATATAAACACATACACATACAACTGTGTGTCCAGCAATTGCTTTTTTAAATAATGTATCAATATTATGGGTGAGGGGATGGACTTGGACGGGATGAGAGGGGGGCAAAGTATTTTGTTGCACCTGGGCCCACCGCTCGCTAGTTCCGCCACTGCATTATATATATGTTACATTATACTGCATTGGAGGACTATGGTGTATTCTAATGTTAAGCCAAGCTTCTATGGAAGCTAGTTACATCTCCTATAGAACTGGACACACCCCTAAGCATGGGCCCCTACCACTTCATTCCCCCGGTGGACCCTTCATGCCCCAGTCCGACACTGCCTGTATCTCCCCTCAGAGAGGTGGTGGTAAGGTGGTTGCAGGTAAAGAGGGGGGAGGGGTGCAAGGCTGTAGCTTTACCTAGGGTGCACAGAGACCTTGCACTGGCCCTGGGAAGGGGGCATGTTGTTTATGTTTTTTAAACAGTTTATTGTACTTTGAACAATTAACCGGGGCCAGCCCTCAGCTCTATAGGAGTGTCAGGTCCCGTCACTACTGCAATCCCATGTTGGAGCGGTTCCAGACAATCACTGGTCACCGCTGATCCCTAAATTGGGAAATTGGGATATTATGCACATTTTCGGTGAATCGGCACCAATTCATCAATTTGTGAATCAATTAAATTTGAGTTAACTCCCAAACAGATTCCCCATCTGTGTGAATCCAACATTTTTAGAGCTTATACTGTATAGACAGGCAGCAGAGCTTAGTTACAAATGTTTTATATATATATATATATATATATATATATATATATATATATATATATGCAACGTTTGTGCTGAAAGTAATTAAACACTGTAGCTGGAAATGCTTGTTAATAATATACAATCCCTAATGAACACAATTCTCTGATTGTTTGCAAGGGTTTAATGAACGTGTTGTGCTTAATGTCCGGTTAATAAATTAGGCCTAATGCATTGTAGCTACTTCATACATTGTTTTATAATCTAAAGCAGACCGTTACATTTTATTACATAATAATATGCAAATAACAAGAAAACAAACATTTGCTTAGTAAGGAATCAAATTACTCTTAAATATGGATTGAAAATAACAAAGCAGCTTGTAAATAGTCAGCTCACATGTCTATAAATGAGGATTGCCGTAATTAGGGGATGCACCAATTGGGACACTAATCACATGAGTAACTGGAAAGATTTAAAACAGGTTGTTACATTTACACCGACATCCGCTGTAGATTGTGCTATGATACGACTGGAGGAGATAATAAGAATTTACTTACCGATAATTCTATTTCTCGGAGTCCGTAGTGGATGCTGGGGTTCCTGAAAGGACCATGGGGAATAGCGGCTCCGCAGGAGACAGGGCACAAAAAGTAAACCTTTACGATCAGGTGGTGTGTACTGGCTCCTCCCCCTATGACCCTCCTCCAAGCCTCAGTTAGGATACTGTGCCCGGACGAGCGTACACAATAAGGAAGGATTTATGAATCCCGGGTAAGACTCATACCAGCCACACCAATCACACCGTACAACCTGTGATCTAAACCCAGTTAACAGTATGATAACAGAGGAGCCTCTGAAAGATGGCTCCCTACAACAATAACCCGATTTAGGTAACAATAACTATGTACAATTATTGCAGATAATCCGCACTTGGGATGGGCGCCCAGCATCCACTACGGACTCCGAGAAATAGAATTATCGGTAAGTAAATTCTTATTTTCTCTATCGTCCTAGTGGATGCTGGGGTTCCTGAAAGGACCATGGGGATTATACCAAAGCTCCCAAACGGGCGGGAGAGTGCGGATGACTCTGCAGCACCGAATGAGAGAACTCCAGGTCCTCCTTAGCCAGGGTATCAAATTTGTAGAATTTTACAAACGTGTTCTCCCCCGACCACGTAGCCGCTCGGCAGAGTTGTAATGCCGAGACCCCTCGGGCAGCCGCCCAAGAAGAACCCACCTTCCTTGTGGAGTGGGCTTTTACCGATTTTGGCTGTGGCAGGCCTGCCACAGAATGTGCAAGCTGAATCGTACTACAAATCCAGCGAGCAATAGTCTGCTTAGACGCAGGAGCGCCCAACTTGTTGGGAGCATATAGTATAAACAGTGAGTCAGATTTCCTGACTCCAGCTGTCCTTGAAATGTATATTTTTAAAGCTCTGACAACGTCCAACAACTTGGAGTCCTCCAAGTCGCTTGTAGCCGCAGGCACTACAATAGGCTGGTTCAGATGAAATGCTGACACCACCTTAGGGAGAAAATGTGGACGAGTCCGCAGTTCTGCCCTGTCCGAATGGAAAATCAGATATGGGCTTTTGTAAGATAAAGCTGCCAGTTCTGACACTCTCCTGGCCGAAGCCAGGGCTAGTAGCATGGTCACTTTCCATGTGAGATATTTCAAATCCACATTTTTTAGTGGTTCAAACCAATGAGATTTGAGAAAGTCCAAAACAACATTGAGATCCCACGGTGCCACTGGAGGCACCACAGGGGGCTGTATATGCAGTACTCCCTTAACAAAGGTCTGGACTTCAGGAACTGAAGCCAATTCTTTCTGGAAGAAAATCGACAGGGCCGAAATTTGAACCTTAATAGATCCCAATTTGAGACCCATAGACAATCCTGATTGCAGGAAATGTAGGAATCGACCCAGTTGAAATTCCTCCGTCGGAGCACTCCGATCCTCGCACCACGCAACATATTTTCGCCAAATGCGGTGATAATGTTGCGCGGTTACTTCCTTCCTTGCTTTAATCAAGGTAGGAATGACTTCTTCCGGCATGCCTTTTTCCTTTAGGATCCGGCGTTCAACCGCCATGCCGTCAAACGCAGCCGCGGTAAGTCTTGAAACAGACAGGGACCCTGCTGAAGCAAGTCCCTTCTCAGAGGTAGAGGCCACGGATCCTCCGTGATCATCTCTTGAAGTTCCGGGTACCAAGTCCTTCTTGGCCAATCCGGAACCACTAGTATCGTTCTTACGCCTCTTTGCCGTATAATTCTCAATACTTTTGGTATGAGAGGCAGAGGAGGAAACACATACACCGACTGGTACACCCAAGGCGTTACCAGCGCGTCCACAGCTATTGCCTGCGGGTCTCTTGACCTGGCGCAATACCTGTCCAGTTTTTTGTTGAGGCGAGACGCCATCATGTCCACCATTGGTCTTTCCCAACGGGTTACAAGCATGTGGAAAACTTCTGGATGAAGTCCCCACTCTCCCGGGTGAAGGTCGTGTCTGCTGAGGAAGTCTGCTTCCCAGTTGTCCACTCCCGGGATGAACACTGCTGACAGTGCTATCACATGATTCTCTGCCCAGCGAAGAATCCTTGCAGCTTCTGCCATTGCACTCCTGCTTCTTGTGCCGCCCTGTCTGTTTACATGGGCGACTGCTGTGATGTTGTCCGACTGGATCAACACCGGTTTTCCTTGAAGCAGAGGTTCTGCCTGGCTTAGAGCATTGTAGATTGCTCTTAGTTCCAGAATGTTTATGTGAAGAGACGTTTCCAGGCTCGACCACACGCCCTGGAAGTTTCTTCCTTGTGTGACTGCTCCCCAGCCTCTCAGGCTGGCGTCCGTGGTCACCAGGATCCAATCCTGTATGCCGAATCTGCGGCCCTCCAATAGATGAGCACTCTGCAACCACCACAGAAGAGATACCCTTGTCCTTGGAGACAGGGTTATCCGCTGGTGCATCTGAAGATGCGACCCTGACCATTTGTCCAGCAGATCCCTCTGGAAAATTCTTGCGTGGAATCTGCCAAATGGAATTGCTTCGTAAGAAGCCACCATTTTTCCCAGGACTCTTGTGCATTGATGTACAGACACCTTTCCTGGTTTTAGGAGGTTCCTGACAAGTTCGGATAACTCCTTGGCTTTTTCCTCCGGGAGAAAAACCTTTTTCTGAACCATGTCCAGAATCATCCCTAGGAACAGCAGACGTGTTGTCGGAATTAACTGGGATTTTGGAATATTCAGAATCCACCCGTGCTGCTTTAGCACTTCTTGAGACAGTGCTAATCCCATCTCTAGCTGTTCTCTGGACCTTGCCCTTATTAGGAGATCGTCCAAGTATGGGATAATTAATACGCCTTTTCTTCGAAGAAGAATCATCATCTCGGCCATTACCTTGGTAAAGACCCCAGGTGCCGTGGACAATCCAAACGGCAGCGTCTGAAACTGATAGTGACAGTTCTGTACGACGAACCTGAGGTACCCCTGGTGTGAGGGGTAAATTGGAACGTGGAGATACGCATCCTTGATGTCCAAGGATACCATAAAGTCCCCTTCTTCCAGGTTCGCTATCACTGCTCTGAGTGACTCCATCTTGAACTTGAACTTTTTTATGTACAGGTTCAAGGATTTCAGATTTAGAATAGGTCTTACCGAGCCATCCGGCTTCGGTACCACAAATAGAGTGGAATAATACCCCTTTCCTTGTTGTAAAAGAGGTACCTTGACAATCACCTGCTGAGAGTACAGCTTGTGAATGGCTTCCAAGACCGTCACCCTGTCGGAGGGGGACGTTGGTAAAGCAGACTTCAGGAAACGGCGAGGTGGATCCGTCTCTAGTTCCAACCTGTACCCCTGAGATATTATCTGCAGGATCCAGGGATCTACCTGCGAGTGAGCCCACTGCGCGCTGAAATTCTTGAGACGACCGCCCACCGCCCCCGAGTCCGCTTGAGAAGCCCCAGCGTCATGCTGAGGCTTTTGTAGAAGCGGGGGAGGGCTTCTGTTCCTGGGAAGGAGCTGCCTGTTGCAGTCTCTTCCCCCTTCCTCTGCCTCGTGGCAGATATGAATATCCCTTTGCTCTCTTGTTTTTAAAGGAACGAAAGGGCTGCGGTTGAAAAGTCGGTGTCTTTTTCTGTTGGGGAGTGACTTGAGGTAAAAAGGTGGATTTCCCGGCTGTAGCCGTGGCCACCAAATCCGATAGACCAACACCAAATAACTCCTCCCCTTTATACGGCAAAACTTCCATATGCCGTTTTGAGTCCGCATCACCTGACCACTGTCGCGTCCATAAACTTCTTCTGGCCGAAATGGACATAGCACTTACCCGTGATGCCAGTGTGCAAATATCCCTCTGTGCATCACGCATATAAAGAAATGCATCCTTTATTTGCTCTAAAGACAGTAAAACATTGTCCCTTTCCAGGGTATCAATATTTTCAATCAGGGACTCTGACCAAGCTACCCCAGCACTGCACATCCAGGCTGTCGCTATAGCTGGTCGTAGTATAACACCTGTATGTGTGTATATACTTTTTTGGATATTTTCCATCCTCCTATCTGCTGGATCTTTAAGTGCGGCCGTCTCAGGAGAGGGTAACGCCACTTGTTTTGAAAAGCGTGTGAGCGCCTTGTCCACCCTAGGAGGTGTTTCCCAGCGCGCCCTAACCTCTGGCGGGAAAGGGTATAAAGCCAATAACTTCTTTGAAATTAGCAGTTTTTTATCGGGGGCAACCCACGCTTCATCACACACCTCATTTAATTCATCTGATTCAGGAAAAACTATAGGTAGTTTTTTCACACCCCACATAATACCCTGTTTTGTGGTACCTGTAGTATCAGCAATATGTAACGCCTCCTTCATTGCCAAAATCATATAACGTGTGGCCCTACTGGAAAATACGGTTGATTCGTCACCGTCGCCACTGGAATCAGTGCCTGTGTCTGGGTCCGTGTCGACCGACTGAGGTAACGGGCGTTTTACAGCCCCTGACGGTGTTTGAGGCACCTGGACAGGTGCTAATTGATTGTCCGGCCGTCTCATGTCGTCAAACGACTGCTTTAGCGTGTTGACACTATCCCGTAATTCCATAAATAAAGCCATCCATTCTGGTGTCGACTCCCTAGGGGGTGACATCCCCATATTTGGCAATTGCTCCGCCTCCACACCAATATCGTCCTCATACATGTCGACACACACGTACCGACACACAGCAGACACACAGGGAATGCTCTTAAAGAAGACAGGACCCCCCTAGCCCTTTGGGGAGACAGAGGGAGAGTTTGCCAGCACACACCAAAAGCGCTATATATGACAGGGATAGCCTTATAATAAGTGCTCCCTGTATAGCTGCTTTAATATATATATTTTTGCCACAATTTTGCCCCCCCTCTCTTGTTTTACCCTGTTTCTGTAGTGCAGTGCAGGGGAGAGCCTGGGAGCCTTCCTGACCAGCGGAGCTGTGTGAGGAAAATGGCGCTGTGTGCTGAGGAGATAGGCCCCGCCCCTTTTTCGGCGGGCTCGTCTCCCGCTCTTTAACGGATTCTGGCAGGGGTTAAATATCTCCATATAGCCCCCGGAGGCTATATGTGAGGTATTTTTTGCCAAAAAATAGGTTTACATTGCCTCCCAGGGCGCCCCCCTCCCAGCGCCCTGCACCCTCAGTGACTGCCGTGTGAAGTGTGCTGAGAGGAAATGGCGCACAGCTGCAGTGCTGTGCGCTACCTTAAGAAGACTGAGGAGTCTTCTGCCGCCGATTCTGGACCTTCTTCTCGTTTCAGCATCTGCAAGGGGGCCGGCGGCGAGGCTCCGGTGACCATCCAGGCTGTACCTGTGATCGTCCCTCTGGAGCTAATGTCCAGTAGCCAAAGAAGCCAATCCATCCTGCACGCAGGTGAGTTCACTTCTTCTCCCCTAAGTCCCTCGTTGCAGTGATCCTGTTGCCAGCAGGACTCACTGTAAAATAAAAAACCTAAGCTAAACTTTTCTAAGCAGCTCTTTAGGAGAGCCACCTAGATTGCACCCTTCTCGGCCGGGCACAAAAATCTAACTGGAGGAGGGTCATAGGGGGAGGAGCCAGTGCACACCACCTGATCGTAAAGCTTTACTTTTTGTGCCCTGTCTCCTGCGGAGCCGCTACTCCCCATGGTCCTTTCAGGAACCCCAGCATCCACTAGGACGATAGAGAAAAAAAGATGAATGAGGACCTGTCATGTAAATAAAACATGTAATGTATATATCATGTAAATAAAACATGTAATGTATATAGGTCCTCATTCCGAGTTGATCGCTAGCTGCCGTTGTTCGCAGCACAGCGATCAGGCTAAAAATCGGATGTTCTGCGCATGTGTATGGGCCGCAGTGCGCACGCGCCAAGTATTTTCACACAAAACTATGCAATTTTACACAAGGCAGAGCGACTCTTTTCAGTCGCTCGGCTGATCGGTGAGTGATTGACAGGAAGTGGGTGTTTCTGGGAGGTAACTGACCATTTTCCGGGAGTGTGCTAAAAAAAGCAGGCGTGTCAGGTTAAAACACAGGAGTGGCTGGAGAAACGGGGGAGTGGCTGGCCGAATACAGGGTGTGTTTGTGACGTCAAAACAGGAACTAAACTGTCTGCAGTGATCGCAAGGTAGGAGTAGGTCTGGAGCTACTCAGAAACTGCATGAAAATTTTTACGAGCACTTCTGCTAAGCTAAGATACACTCCCAGAGGGCGGCGGCCTAGCGTGTGCACTGCTGCTAAAAGCAGCTAGCGAGCGATCAACTCGGAATGAGGGCCATAGAGCCTTGTGCACTATACACTATGGGGCCTATTTATCACCATCCGCATCCAGGATGTAGATGACAGGTGATAAAATCGCCCAAACTTGCACTGCGATAATTGACTACATTGCAGGGATGTATCAATTATTGCGTGCAGGGACAGAGCTTGCGGTCAAGCTCTGTCCCTGCGATGCCTCTTCGCAGCATCATCAGGGTATTTTTCGTAAAAAAACACCCCGATGTCCTGCTGCGCATGCGCCACCCCTGCCGACATCGCCGCTACCACTGCCGCCCGGTCGACCCCCCCATCACGGGGGGCGGTGGGCAGAGGATAACTCATTGCTGGTCTGGGCAGCAATGGGCCCCTAAGTCCTCAGAGGCGATGCACCTTCTGCACCAGTGGTAGTTCCGCCTCTGCCTAGATAATAAGAGCTGGTTCCATGTCGTTAGGGTTAGCTGAATTAGTAAAGCTAATTAAATTGTTAGCATCCCCCATGTCTATGGTTATGCTGAGTGAGCCCATAGGGTTCGGTATGTGTGGCCGGCTGGCGGTCACAATACTGACGCCATTATCCCAATTCTTAAAATCCTGACAGGGCGATGTAAGTACGCTATCTCCACTCCATTACTCCCTAATTTTAACCCTCCACGCAGCCTAACCCTAACCCCCCCCCCCCCATCCCACAGCCTAACCCCCCTGGGTGGCGCTTAAACCATCTCCCGGCCCTAGCCCTTAACCACCTGCTAAACTTATGGTCGTGATGATGGCTTTCGGGATGGTTGCGTCCGTCTCCTGACCCTGTCGGGATTTCTGACGGTGTCGCAATTCCGGCGGCGGTATTCCGACTGTCGGGATCCTGACGGTATCTTAACCACATACCATGTAAGAGTCCTAACATACATCTCCATGACGTCTATGGTGTGGCACTTTGAGTTAAACTGTAGCCCTTCGGAATAATTCCTGACAATTAAAACAGGACTTCAGCCTGAAATAGCCTGCTTAAGTTACAGAAACACACTGTTGCTGCCATTTGACAGATAGGTTGGTAATAAATTATAAAAATTCTAATTGATAACCCATCCACTAGAATTCCAGAGTAGTAAGGTGCATTAGTTCTGTTCTGATCTAATTGCAGGTCATTGGTCATTGGTCATGGAGGGCGGCAATTTATTTGCTACAGCGCATGTGCGGAAATCCCTTAAAACAAGTGTGTTGCATGCGTCACATTGTGTATATGCAGAGAGCCGCCATTGTGACTGAGAAATGTACTGGAAATGTATTGGGTGATTATTATTGTTAAAACCACAGACAAGAGGTGACAAATACAGGGGAAAGGGTGGCGGCATTTGCTGTAGCTAGAGTGTCGGCAGTAAGTCACTAGGGAAAGTACAGCAGCTCCTGTACCCAAGGGTGTAGCTACCATAGGTGCAGGCAGTGCAGCTGCTATGGGGCCCAGATCTGAGAGGAGCCGCCTTCCCTGTCACAGTTACATGTGTTATATAGTATACAGGGTGTAGCTACCATAGGTGCAGAGAGTGCAGCTGCTATGGGGCCCAGATCTGAGAGGAGCCGCCTTCCCTGTCACAGTTACATGTGTTATATACAAGGGTGTAGCTACCATAGGTGCAGGGAGTGCAGCTGCTATGGGGCCCAGAGCTGAGGGGGGCCACCTTCCCTGTCACAGTTACATGTGTTATATACAGGGTGTAGCTACCATAGGTGCAGGGAGTGCAGCTGCTATGGGGCCCAGAGCTAAGAGGGGCCACCTTCCCTGTCACAGTTACATGTGTTATATACAAGGGTGTAGCTACCATAGGTGCAGGGAGTGCAGCTGCTATGGGGCCCAGAGCTAAGAGGGGCCACCTTCCCTGTCACAGTTACATGTGTTATATACAGGGGTGTAGCTACCATAGGTGCAGGGAATGCAGCTGCTATGGGGCCCAGAGCTAAGAGGGGCCACCTTCCCTGTCATAGTTACATGTGTTATATACAGGGTGTAGCTACCATAGGTGCAGGGAGTGCAGCTGCTATGGGGCCCAGAGCTGAGAGGGGCCACCTTCTCTGTCACAGTTACATGTGTTATATACAAGGGTGTAGCTGCTATAGGTGCAGGGAGTGTAGCTGCTATGGGGCCCAGAGCTGAGGGGGGCCACCTTCCCTGTCACAGTTACATGTGTTATATACAGGGGTGTAGCTTAGGGATGTGCACTTGAAATTTTTCGGGTTTTGTGTTTTGGTTTTGGGTTCGGTTCCGCGGCCGTGTTTTGGGTTCGACCGCGTTTTGGCAAAACCTCACCGAATTTTTTTTGTCGGATTCGGGTGTGTTTTGGATTCGGGTGTTTTTTTCAAAAAACCCTAAAAAACAGCTTAAATCATAGAATTTGGGGGTCATTTTGATCCCAAAGTATTATTAACCTCAAAAACCATAATTTCCACTCATTTTCAGTCTATTCTGAATACCTCACACCTCACAATATTATTTTTAGTCCTAAAATTTGCACCGAGGTCGCTGGATGATTAAGCTAAGCGACCCTAGTGGCCGACACAAACACCTGGCCCATCTAGGAGTGGCACTGCAGTGTCACGCAGGATGGCCCTTCCAAAAAACACTCCCCAAACAGCACATGACGCAAAGAAAAATAAGATTTTACTTACCGATAAATCTATTTCTCATAGTCCGTAGTGGATGCTGGGGACTCCGTCAGGACCATGGGGAATAGCGGCTCCGCAGGAGACAGGGCACAAAAGCAAGCTTTTAGGATCACATGGTGTGTACTGGCTCCTCCCCCTATGACCCTCCTCCAAGCCTCAGTTTGGTACTGTGCCCGGACGAGCGTACACAATAAGGAAGGATCTTGAATCCCGGGTAAGACTCATACCAGCCACACCAATCACACCGTACAACTTGTGATTTGAACCCAGTTAACAGTATGATAACAATGAAGTAGCCTCTAAAAAAGATGGCTCACAACAATAATAACCCGATTTTTTTGTAACAATAACTATGTACAAGTAATGCAGACAATCCGCACTTGGGATGGGCGCCCAGCATCCACTACGGACTATGAGAAATAGATTTATCGGTAAGTAAAATCTTATTTTCTCTAACGTCCTAGTGGATGCTGGGGACTCCGTCAGGACCATGGGGATTATACCAAAGCTCCCAAACGGGCGGGAGAGTGCGGATGACTCTGCAGCACCGAATGAGAGAACTCCAGGTCCTCCTCAGCCAGGGTATCAAATTTGTAGAATTTAGCAAACGTGTTTGCCCCTGACCAAGTAGCTGCTCGGCAAAGTTGTAAAGCCGAGACCCCTCGGGCAGCCGCCCAAGATGAGCCCACCTTCCTTGTGGAATGGGCATTTACAGATTTTGGCTGTGGCAGGCCTGCCACAGAATGTGTAAGCTGAATTGTACTACAAATCCAACGAGCAATAGTCTGCTTAGAAGCAGGAGCACCCAGCTTTTTGGGTGCCTACAATATAAACAGCAAGTCAGACTTTCTGACTCCAGCCGTCCTGGAATTATATATATATATATATATTTTCAGGGCCCTGACAACGTCTAGCAACTTGGAGTCCTCCAAGTCCCTAGTAGCCGCAGGCACCACAATAGGTTGTTTCAGGTGAAACGCTGACACCACCTTAGGAAGAAACTGGGGACGAGTCCGCAGTTCTGCCCTGTCCGAATGGAAAATCAAATATGGGCTTTTGTAAGACAAAGCCGCCAATTTTGACAATCGCCTGGCCGAGGCCAGGGCCAACAGCATGGTCACTTTCCATGTGAGATATTTCAAATCCACAGATTTGAGTGGTTCAAACCAATATGATTTGAGGAATCCCAACACTACGTTGAGATCCCACGGTGCCACTGGAGGCACACAAGGGCTGTATATGCAATACTCCCTTGACAAACGTCTGGACTTCAGGAACTGAAGCCAATTCTTTCTGGAAGAAAATCTATAGGGCCGAAACTTGAACCTTAATGGACCCCAATTTGAGGCTCATAGACACTCCTGTTTGCAGGAAGTGCAGAAATCGACCTAGTTGAAATTTTTTCGTGGGGCCTTCCTGGCCTCACCCACGCAACATATTTTTACCACATGTGGTGATAACGTTGTGCGGTCACCTCCTTCCTGGCTTTGACCAGGGTAGGTATGACCTCTTCCGGAATGCCTTTTCCCTTAGGATCCGGCGTTCAAACCGCCATGCCGTCAAACGCAGTCGCGGTAAGTCTTGGAACAGACAAGGTCCCTGCTGGAGCAGGTCCTTTCTTAAAGGCCGATGCCACGGTTCCTCTTGGAACAGACATGGTACTTGCTGAAAGCAAATCCCTTCTTAGCTCCCGAGGCCATTAGTCCTCTGTGAGCATCTCTTGAAGTTCCGGTTACCAAGTCCCTCTTGGCCAATCCGGAGCCACGAGTATAGTTCTTACTCCTCTATGTCTTATAATTCTCAATACCTTGGTTATGAGAAGCAGAGAAGGGAACACATACACCAACTGTTACACCCACGGTGTTACCAGGACGTCCACAGCTATCGCCTGAAGGTCTCGTGACCTGGCGCAATACCTGTCCCATTTTTTTGTTCGGGCGGGACGCCATCATGTCCACCTTTGGTTCCCAACGGTTCACAATCATGCGGAAAACTTCCCGATGAAGTTCCCACTCTCCCGGGTGGAGGTCGTGCCTGCTGAGGAAGTCTGCTTCCCAGTCGTCCACTCCCGGAATGAACACTGCTGACAGTGCTATCACATGATTTTCCGCCTAGCGAAAAAACCTTGCAGTTTTGCCACTGCCCTCCTGCTTCTTGTGCCGCCCTTTCTGTTTACGTGGGCGACTGCCGTGATGTTATCCCACTGGATCAATACCGGCTGACCTTGAAGCAGAAGTCTTGCTAAGCTTAGAGCATTATAAATTTGCTCTTAGCTCCAGTATATTTATGTGGAGAGAATTCTCCAGACTTGATCACACTCCTTGTGTGACTGCTCCCCAGCCTCTCAGGCTGGCCTCCGTGGTCACGAGCATCCAATCCTGAATGCCGAATCTGCGGCCCTCTAGAAGATGAGCACTCTGTAATCACCACAGGAGAGACACCCTTGTCCTTGGATATAGGGTTATCCGCTGATGCATCTGAAGATGCGATCCGGACCATTTGTCCAGCAGATCCCACTGAAGAGTTCTTGCGTGAAATCTGCCGAATGGAAGCGCTTCGTAATAAGCCACCATTTTTACCAGGACTCTTGTGCAATGATGCACTGACACTTTTCCTGGTTTTAGGAGGATCCCGATTAGCTCGGATAACTCCCTGGCTTTCTCCTCTGGGAGAAACACCTTTTTCTGGACTGTGTCCAGAATCATCCCTAGGACCAGCAGACGTGTCGTCGGAACAACTGCGGATTTGGAATATTTAGAATCCACCCGTGCTGTCGTAGAACTACTTGAGATAGTGCTACTCCGACCTCCAACTGTTCTCTGGACCTTGTTCTTATCAGGAGGTCGTCCATTTTCTTTGAAGACGAATCCTCCTTTCGGTCATTACCTTGGTAAGGACCCGGGGTGCCTTGGACAATCCAACGGCATCGTCTTGAAACTGATAGTGACAGTTCTGTACCACGAACCTGAGGTACCCTTGGTGAGAAAAGGCAAATTTTGGGACATGGAGGTAAGCATCCCTGATGTCCCGGGACACCATATAGTCCCCTTGTTCTTTGCTATCACTGCTCTGAGTGACTCCATCTGGATTTGAACCCTTGTAGTGTTCAAATTTTTCAGATTTAGAATAGGTCTCACCTAGCCTTCAGTACCACCATATAGTGTGGAGTAATACCCCTTTCCTTGTTGTCGGAGGGGTAAATTTATTATCACCTGCTGGGAATACAGCTTGTGAATTGTTTTCAATACTGCCTCCCTGTCGGAGGGAGACATTGGTACAGCAGACTACAGGAACCTGCGAGGGGGGAAACCTCTCGACATTCCAATCTGTACCCCTTGGATACTACTTGTAGGATCCAGGGGTCCTGTACGGTCCCAGCGTCATGCTGAGAACTTGGTAGAAGCGGTGGAGGGCTTCTGTTCCTGGGAATGGGCTGCCTGCTGCAGTCTTCTTCCCTTTCCTCTATCCCTGTGCAGATATGACTCTTATAGGGACGAAAGGACTGAGGCTGAAAAGACGGTGTCTTTTTCTGCAGAGATGTGACTTAGGGTTAAAAAACGGTGGATTTTCCAGCAGTTGCCCTGGCCACCAGGTCCCATGGACCGACCCCAAATAACTCCTCCCCTTTATACGGCAATACATCTTTGTGCCGTTTGGAATCTGCATCACCTGACCACTGTCGTGTCCATAAACATCTTCTTGCAGATATGGACATCGCATTTACTCTTGATGCCAGAGTGCAAATATCCCTCTGCGCATCTCGCATATATAGAAATGCATCCTTTAAATGCTCTATAGTCAATAAAATACTGTCCCTGTCAAAGGTATCAATATTTTTAGTCAGGGAATCCGACCAAGCCACCTCAGCTCTGCACATCCAGGCTGAGGCGATCGCTGGTCGCAGTATAACACCAGCATGTGTGTGTATACTTTTTAGGATATTTTTCAGCCTCCTATCAGCTGGCTCCTTAAGTACGGCCCTATCCGTAGATGGTACCGCCACTTGTTCTGATAAGCGTGTGAGCGCCTTATCCACCCTGAGGGGTGTTTCCCACCGCACCTTAACTTCTGGCGGGAAAAGGTATACCGCCAATAATTTTCTATCGGGGGAAACCCACGCATCATCATCACACACTTCATTTAATTTATCTGATTCAGGAAAACTACAGGTAGTTTTTTCACCTCACACATAATACCCTTTTTTGTGGTACTTGGAGTATCAGAAATATGTAACACCTCCTTCATTGCCCTTAACGTGTGGCCCTAAAAGAAAATACGTTTGTTTCTTCAACGTCGACACTGAAATCAGTGTCCGTGTCTGGGTCTGTGTCGACCGACTGAGGTAAATGGGCATTTTACAGCCCCTGACGGTGTTTGAGACGCCTGGACAGATACTAATTTGTTCGCCGGCCCTCTCATGTCGTCAACCGGCTTGCAGCGTGTTGACATTTTCACGTAATTTCCATAAATAAGCCATCCATTCCGGTGTCGACTCCCTAGAGAGTGACATCACCATTACAGGCAATTTGCTCCGCCTCCTCACCAATATTTTCCTCATACATGTCGACACACACGTACCGACATACAGCACACACATAGGGAATGCTCTGATAGAGGACAGGACCCACTAGCCCTTTGGGGAGACAGAGGGAGAGTTTGCCAGCACACACCAAAACGCTATAATTATCCAGGGACAACCTTTATATAAGTGTTCCTCCCTTATAGCATTTTAATATATATACATATCGCCAAATCAGTGCCCCCCCTCTCTGTTTTAACCCTGTTTCTGTAGTGCAGTGCAGGGGAGAGCATGGGAGCCTTCCCACCAGCCTTTCTGTGAGGGAAAATGGCGCTGTGTGCTGAGGAGAATAGGCCCCGCCCCCTTTTCGGCGGGCTTCTTCTCCGGAGTTTTAGATATCTGGCAGGGGTTAAATACATCCATATAGCCTCAAGGGCTATATGTGATGTATTTTTCGCCATACAGGTATTATACATTGCTGCCCAGGGCGCCCCCCCCCAGCGCCCTGCACCCTCCGTGACCGCTGTGTGAAGTGTGCTGACAACAATGGCGCACAGCTGCAGTGCTGTGCGCTACCTGATGAAGACTGAGAGTCTTCTGCCGCCTGGTTCCGGACCTCTTCATCTTCAGCGTCTGCAAGGGGGGTCGGCGGCGCGGCTCCGGGACGAACCCCAGGGCGAGCCCTGTGTTCCGACTCCCTCTGGAGCTATGTCCAGTAGCCTAAGAATCCAATCCATCCTGCACGCAGGTGAGTTGAAAATCTCTCCCCTAAGTCCCTCGATGCAGTGAGCCTGTTGCCAGCAGGACTCACTGAAAATAAAGAACCTAAAAACTTTTTCTAAGTAACTCTTTAAGAGAGCCACCTAGATTGCACCCTTCTCGGCCGGGCACAAAAACCTAACTGAGGCTTGGAGGAGGGTCATAGGGGGAGGAGCCAGTACACACCATGTGATCCTAAAAGCTTGCTTTTGTGCCCTGTCTCCTGCGGAGCCGCTATTCCCCATGGTCCTGACGGAGTCCCCAGCATCCACTAGGACGTTAGAGAAAAAAGAGGCGCAATGAGGTAGCTGTGTGAGTAAGCTAAGCGACCCTAGTGGCCGACACAAACACCTGGCCCATCTAGGAGTGGCACTGCAGTGTCACGCAGGATGGCCCTTCCAAAAAACACTCCCCAAACAGCACATGACGCAAAGAAGAAAAAAAGAGGCGCAATGAGGTAGCTGTGTGAGTAAGCTAAGCGACCCTAGTGGCCGACACAAACACCTGGCCCATCTAGGAGTGGCACTGCAGTGTCACGCAGGATGGCCCTTCCAAAAAACACTCCCCAAACAGCACATGACGCAAAGAAGAAAAAAAGAGGTGCAATGAGGTAGCTGTGTGAGTAAGATAAGCGACCCTAGTGGCCGACACAAACACCTGGCCCATCTAGGAGTGGCACTGCAGTGTCACGCAGGATGGCCCTTCCAAAAAACACTCCCCAAACAGCACATGACGCAAAGAAAAATGAAAGAAAAAAGAGGTGCAAGATGGAATTGTCCTTGGGCCCTCCCACCCACCCTTATGTTGTATAAACAGGACATGCACACTTTAACCAACCCATCATTTCAGTGACAGGGTCTGCCACACGACTGTGACTGAAATGACGGGTTGGTTTGGACCCCCACCGAAAAAGAAGCAATTAATCTCTCCTTGCACAAACTGGCTCTACAGAGGCAAGATGTCCACCTCATCATCATCCTCCGATATATCACCGTGTACATCCCGCTCCTCACAGATTATCAATTCGTCCCCACTGGAATCCACCATCTCAGCTCCCTGTGTACTTTGTGGAGGCAATTGCTGCTGGTCAATGTCTCCACGGAGGAATTGATTATAATTCATTTTAATGAACATCATCTTCTCCACATTTTCTGGAAGTAACCTCGTACGCAGATTGCTGACAAGGTGAGCGGCGGCACTAAACACTCTTTCGGAGTACACACTTGTGGGAGGGCAACTTAGGTAGAATAAAGCCAGTTTGTGCAAGGGCCTCCAAATTGCCTCTTTTTCCTGCCAGTATAAGTACGGACTGTCTGACGTGCCTACTTGGATGCGGTCACTCATATAATCCTCCACCATTCTTTCAATGGTGAGAGAATCATATGCAGTGACAGTAGACGACATGTCCGTAATCGTTGTCAGGTCCTTCAGTCCGGACCAGATGTCAGCATCAGCAGTCGCTCCAGACTGCCCTGCATCACCGCCAGCGGGTGGGCTCGGAATTCTGAGCCTTTTCCTCGCACCCCCAGTTGCGGGAGAATGTGAAGGAGGAGATGTTGACAGGTCGCGTTCCGCTTGACTTGACAATTTTGTCACCAGCAGGTCTTTGAACCCCAGCAGACTTGTGTCTGCCGGAAAGAGAGATCCAAGGTAGGTTTTAAATCTAGGATCGAGCACGGTGGCCAAAATGTAGTGCTCTGATTTCAACAGATTGACCACCCGTGAATCCTTGTTAAGCGAATTAAGGTCTCCATCCACAAGTCCCACATGCCTAGCGGAATCGCTCCCTTTTAGCTCCTCCTTCAATGCCTCCAGCTTCTTCTGCAAAAGCCTGATGAGGGGAATGACCTGACTCAGGCTGGCAGTGTCTGAACTGACTTCACGTGTGGCAAGTTCAAAAGGTTGCAGAACCTTGCACAACGTTGAAATCATTCTCCACTGCGCTTGAGACAGGTACATTCCACCTCCTATATCGTGCTCAATTGTATAGGCTTGAATGGCCTTTTGCTGCTCCTCCAACCTCTGAAGTATATAGAAGGTTGAATTCCACCTCGTTACCACTTCTTGCTTCAGATGATGGCAGGGCAGGTTCAGGCGTTTTTGGTGGTGCTCCAGTCTTCTGTACGTGGTGCCTGTACGCCGAAAGTGTCCCGCAATTCTTCTGGCCACCGACAGCATCTCTTGCACGCCCCTGTCGTTTTTTAAAAAATTCTGCACCACCAAATTCAAGGTATGTGCAAAACATGGGACGTGCTGGAATTTGCCCATATTTAATGCACACACAATATTGCTGGCGTTGTCCGATGCCACAAATCCACAGGAGAGTCCAATTGGGGTAAGCCATTCCGCGATGATCTTCCTCAGTTGCCGTAAGAGGTTTTCAGCTGTGTGCGTATTCTGGAAACCGGTGATACAAAGCGTAGCCTGCCTAGGAAAGAGTTGGCGTTTGCGAGATGCTGCTACTGGTGCCGCCGCTGCTGTTCTTGCGGCGGGAGTCCATACATCTACCCAGTGGGCTGTCACAGTCATATAGTCCTGACCCTGCCCTGCTCCACTTGTCCACATGTCCGTGGTTAAGTGGACATTGGGTACAACTGCATTTTTTAGGACACTGGTGAGTCTTTTTCTGACGTCCGTGTACATTCTCGGTATCGCCTGCCTAGAGAAGTGGAACCTAGATGGTATTTGGTAACGGGGGCACACTACCTCAAGAAATTGTCTAGTTCCCTGTGAACTAACGGCGGATACCGGACGCACGTCTAACACCAACATAGTTGTCAAGGCCTCAGTTATCCGCTTTGCAACAGGATGACTGCTGTGATATTTCATCTTCCTCGCAAAGGACTGTTGGACAGTCAATTGCTTACTGGAAGTAGTAAAAGTGGGCTTACGACTTCCCCTCTGGGATGACCATCGACTCCCAGCAGCAACAACAGCAGCGCCAGCAGCAGTAGGCGTTACACGCAAGGATGCATCGGAGGAATCCCAGGCAGGAGAGGACTCGTCAGAATTGCCAGTGACATGGCCTGCAGGACTATTGGCATTCCTGGGGAAGGAGGAAATTGACACTGAGGGAGTTGGTGGGGTGGTTTGCATGAGCTTGGTTACAAGAGGAAGGGATTTACTGGTCAGTGGACTGCTTCCGCTGTCGCCCAAAGTTTTTGAACTTGTCACTGACTTATTATGAATGCGCTGCAGGTGACGTATAAGGGAGGATGTTCCGAGGTGGTTAACGTCCTTACCCCTACTTATTACAGCTTGACAAAGGCAACACACGGCTTGACAAATGTTGTCCGCATTTCTGGTGAAATACTTCCACACCGAAGAGCTGATTTTTTGGGTATTTTCACCAGGCATGTCAACGGCCCTATTCCTCCCACGGACAACAGGTGTCTCCCCGGGTGCCTGACTTAAACAAACCACCTCACCATCAGAATCCTCCTTGTCAATTTCCTCCTCAGCGCCAGCAACACCCATATCCTCCTCATCCTGGTGTACTTCAACACTGACATCTTCAATCTGACTATCAGGAACTGGACTGCGGGTGCTCCTTCCAGCACTTGCAGGGGGCGTGCAAATGGTGGAAGGCGCATGCTCTTCACGTCCAGTGTTGGGAAGGTCAGGCATCGCAACCGACACAATTGGACTCTCCTTGTGGATTTGGGATTTCGAAGAACGCACAGTTCTTTGCGGTGCTTTTGCCAGCTTGAGTCTTTTCAGTTTTCTAGCGAGAGGCTGAGTGCTTCCATCCTCATGTGAAGCTGAACCACTAGCCATGAACATAGGCCAAAGCCTCAGCCGTTCCTTGCCACTCTGTGTGGTAAATGGCATATTGGCAAGTTTACGCTTCTCCTCCGACAATTTTATTTTAGATTTTGGAGTCCTTTTTTTACTGATATTTGGTGTTTTGGATTTTACATGCTCTGTACTATGACATTGGGCATCGGCCTTGGCAGACGACGTTGCTGGCATTTCATCGTCTCGGCCATGACTAGTGGCAGCAGCTTCAGCACGAGGTGGAAGTGGATCTTGATCTTTCCCTAATTTTGGAACCTCAACATTTTTGTTCTCCATATTTTAATAGGCACAACTAAAAGACACAGAGGTAGCTACAGCCGTGGACTACCGTACTGTGTCTGCTGCTAATATAGACTGGATGATAATGAGATGAAATCAATATATATTATATCACACTAGTACTGCAGCCGGACAGGTAGATATATTTATTATGTAATGACTGATGACGGACCTGCTGGACACTGTCAGCTCAGCAGCACTGCAGACTGCTACAGTAAGCTACTATAGTAGTATGTATAAAGAAGAAAGAAAAAAAAAAAACCACGGGTAGGTGGTATACAATTATGGATGGACGAGCGACTGCCGACACAGAGGTAGCTACAGCCGTGGACTACCGTACTGTGTCTGCTGCTAATATAGACTGGATGATAATGAGATGAAATCAATATATATATATATATATATATATAATATCACTAGTACTGCAGCCGGACAGGTAGATATATTTATTATGTAATGACTGATGACGGACCTGCTGGACACTGTCAGTTCAGCAGCACCGCAGACTGCTACAGTAAGCTACTATAGTAGTATGTATAAAGAAGAAAGAAAAAAAAAACCACGGGTAGGTGGTATACAATTATGGATGGACGAGCGACTGCAGACACAGAGGTAGCTACAGCCGTGGACTACCGTACTGTGTCTGCTGCTAATATAGACTGGATGATAATGAGATGAAATCAATATATATATATATATAATATCACTAGTACTGCAGCCGGACAGGTAGATATATTTATTATGTAATGACTGATGACGGACCTGCTGGACACTGTCAGCTCAGCAGCACCGCAGACTGCTACAGTAAGCTACTATAGTAGTATGTATAAAGAAGAAAGAAAAAAAAAACCACGGGTAGGTGGTATACAATTATGGATGGACGAGCGACTGCCGACACAGAGGTAGCTACAGCCGTGGACTACCGTACTGTGTCTGCTGCTAATATAGACTGGATGATAATGAGATGAAATCAATATATATATATATAATATCACTAGTACTGCAGCCGGACAGGTAGATATATTTATTATGTAATGACTGATGACGGACCTGCTGGACACTGTCAGCTCAGCAGCACCGCAGACTGCTACAGTAAGCTACTATAGTAGTATGTATAAAGAAGAAAGAAAAAAAAAACCACGGGTAGGTGGTATACAATTATGGATGGACGAGCGACTGCCGACACAGAAGTGGCTACAGCCGTGGACTACCGTACTGTGTCTGCTGCTAATATAGACTGGATGATAATGAGATGAAATCAATATATATATATATATAATATCACTAGTACTGCAGCCGGACAGGTATATATATTTATTATGTAATGACTGATGACGGACCTGCTGGACACTGTCAGCTCAGCAGCACCGCAGACTGCTACAGTAAGCTACTATAGTAGTATGTATAAAGAAGAAAGAAAGAAAAAAAAACCACGGGTAGGTGGTATACAATTATGGATGGACGAGCGACTGCCGACACAGAGGTAGCTACAGCCGTGGACTACCGTACTGTGTCTGCTGCTAATATAGACTGGATGATAATGAGATGAAATCAATATATATTATATCACACTAGTACTGCAGCCGGACAGGTAGATATATTTATTATGTAATGACTGATGACGGACCTGCTGGACACTGTCAGCTCAGCAGCACCGCAGACTGCTACAGTAAGCTACTATAGTAGTATGTATAAAGAAGAAAGAAAAAAAAAAAACACGGGTAGGTGGTATACAATTATGGATGGACGAGCGACTGCCGACACAGAGGTAGCTACAGCCGTGGACTACCGTACTGTGTCTGCTGCTAATATAGACTGGATGATAATGAGATGAAATCAATATATATATATATAATATCACTAGTACTGCAGCCGGACAGGTAGATATATTTATTATGTAATGACTGATGACGGACCTGCTGGACACTGTCAGCTCAGCAGCACCGCAGACTGCTACAGTAAGCTACTATAGTAGTATGTATAAAGAAGAAAGAAAAAAAAAAAACACGGGTAGGTGGTATACAATTATGGATGGACGCGCGACTGCCGACACAGAGGTAGCTACAGCCGTGGACTACCGTACTGTGTCTGCTGCTAATATAGACTGGATGATAATGAGATGAAATCAATATATATATATATATATACTATCACTAGTACTGCAGCCGGACAGGTATATATATTTATTATGTAATGACTGATGACGGACCTGCTGGACACTGTCAGCTCAGCAGCACCGCAGACTGCTACAGTAAGCTACTATAGTAGTATGTATAAAGAAGAAAGAAAAAAAAAAACCACGGGTAGGTGGTATACAATATTATATATATATTATATACAATTATATATATATATATATATATATATATATTAAACTCACTGGTGGTGATTATTAAACTGGTGGTCAGGTCACTGGTCACACTATCAGCAACTTGCAAGTAGTACTCCTAAGCAGACAATCACAATATATATTATACTGGTGGTCAGTGTGGTCACAATGGCAGTGTGGCACTCTGGCAGCAAAAGTGTGCACTGTACGTTATATGTACTCCTGAGTCCTGCTCTCAGACTCTAACTGCTCCCCACTGTCAGTGTCTCCCCCACAAGTCAGATAATACAGTCACACTAGCTATCACTTCAGCAAGTAACTACTAGTACTCCTCCTAATGCTCCCCAAAATTACTACTGTGTCTCTCTCTACTGTCTCACTCTCTTCTCTATAAACGGAGAGGACGCCAGCCACGTCCTCTCCCTATGAATCTCAATGCACGTGTGAAAATGGCGGCGACGCGCGGCTCCTTATATAGAATCCGAGTCTCACGATAGAATCCGAGCCTCGCGAGAATCCGACAGCGGGATGATGACGTTCGGGCGCGCTCGGGTTAACCGAGCAAGGCGGGAAGATCCGAGTCGCTCGGCCCCGTGTAAAAAAAACTGAAGTTCGGGCGGGTTCGGATTCCGAGGAACCGAACCCGCTCATCCCTAGTGTAGCTACCATAGGTGCAGGGAGTGCAGCTGCTATGGGGCCCAGAGCTGAGAGGGGCCACCTTCTCCGTCACAGTTACATGTGTTATATACAAGGGTGTAGCTGCCATAGGTGCAGGGAGTGTAGCTGCTATGGGGCCCAGAGCTGAGAGGGGCCACCTTCTCCGTCACTGTTACATGTGTTATATACAAGGGTGTAGCTGCCATAGGTGCAGGGAGTGTAGCTGCTATGGGGCCCAGAGCTGAGAGGGGCCACCTTCCCTGTCACAGTTACATGTGTTATATACAGGGTGTAGCTACCATAGGTGCAGGGAGTGTAGCTGCTATGAGGCCCAGAGCTGAGAGGGGCCACCTTCCCTGTCACAGTTTCTTGTATTATATAATTGTTTCACCACTGGTAGATGTATATGGACCCTTACATCATTTTGCCTTGGACTCTGCAATATATCTAGGTATGTCCCTGGAACTGCTCATTGTAATGTGGTATAAAATGAACCAAAGGGCATTATAATGTTACATAATATAACCTGGGGGCACTATAGTGTGGCAATATATGAACTGGGGCACTGTAGTGTGGCAATATATGAAGTGGAGGCACTATAGTGTGGCATAATATGAACTGGGGCACTGTAGTGTGCCAATAGATGAAGCGCGGGCACTTTAGTGTGGCATAATATGAACTGGGGCACTGTAGTGGCGCACATTTTTAACAGGGGGCAGTGTAAATTATAATGTGAATTAGGGGTACTGTGTTGCATAATGTGTACTGGCTTCCCTATAATGTGACATAATGTGAACTAGGGCACTACTATGGGGCATAAAATTAACAAATGCTGCGGAGAGGTGTCACTCTGGACACAATGAGACAGGGGGCCCTTCAAAATGTTGCTATGGGGCCCACAAAGTTCTGGCTACGCCCCTGCCTGTACCCATTGCATGGGAGGAGTTATGGTATTGCCCTGTATTCACCCTAGAGTGGAATTCTGTGGGTAAGTAATGGGTGGGAATCAGCGACTCTCATTGATGTGATAGTGTGAAAGTCAATTTGTTTTCCTTTGTGACATCATGCACCAATTTTTGCATCTGGCTTTACACAAGAAGACACCGATTGTAAGTTAATTTTTACTCCCAAGACGGCTAACTGGGAGGGTAGGGAAGATTGGGGTGTCCCGGGTAGGATGTGAGAAAGCCTGGTTACGCTTCTGAATGCAAAAACATAGATGTCTGTCTGAGGACTTGCATAAAACAGGCAGATTGGTTACCATAGTGCGCTTCCTATGGAATGCCTCCTCTGTGTCGGCACACGCCGTTAGTCAGAACATGTGAGGTAACGGAGCACCAGTTTCCCTTTATTGACCTTAGGCAGAAAGGAGGGTCAGCATTTTAGGTGGGAATGACTAGCGTGTTGCACACAGGCAGGTGATCACAAAAGGAGCTCACCCTCAAATCGGAACCCTAAGTGGCCGCTGGTGTCCATACAAGGACTGCAACCAGTCACACAAGGCAGTTGCACATTGGTTACACTGGGCCCTTTGCAGAGTACAATGGCAATCGGCCTTAAGTCATACTTGCCTGCGCTCCCAGAACGTCCACGAGACTCCCGAATCTCAGATGTCTCTGCCTGGAGAAGTGGGCAAGTCTTCTGGAGGCCGCCTGTGACGGCCAGCAGTCCCCTACATCTCAAGTGAACTGGATGGTCTGGGCCCTCAAGTATCTTGAATAACTGTCTTCTCTGTGGCGGAGGCCATTTTGGGAGGGACGTTTTCAATACAGCTGCAGGAAGATGGAGGAGAGCAGCAGAACAGCGGGGGATGGAGGTGGACAGGCAGATGAATCAGCATCCCGGGCCCTACTGACAGCGCACATGTATGTATGCATGCATGTGTGTGTATAAAACACATACATACACACACACACACACACACACACACACACACACACACTTAACTGGTGCTATTCTACAGTGGGGGAGGGGGAGGGGGCTGCCTATTTTGTCAGTCCCGGGCCCCACAATTTCTGATGGCAGCCCTGCCTTGGGGGTGTATATTAGAATGCGCACACCTCCCAACATAATCCATTCCAGGAGAGACAAAATGATCTGCTCCTGGACTTCTCTCTTAATATATGATTGGCATCACCTGTTTTGAACTATTTTATTGAGAAGAAATGTGCTCCAACACAGGTGTTGCAATCATAAATTAAGAGAGAAGTTATAGCTCCACCTAATTGAGAGACAACTATCTTATAAAGTTTTCATGTATTGGAACAAAGAGAACTTAAAACAACATTAAAATACACATAGAAAATAAAATCTATAATTTATCTTGTCACATGCAAGAATATCAGCAGCCTGTCTCACTCTCTGAAACCTGATACTCCTGTGTCTCTGCCTGCACTACATGCTGTCCTGTTCACATTTTGGCTGCCTTATTCCGCTGCTGCACAAGAAGGAGAGCTACTGATGTCAGTGTGATCTGACCAGGGGGGGGCCCCTGACAGAGGGGGGCCCGGGGTACAGTATCCCCTGGATTCCTCCCTTAATCTGGGTATGGTCCGGGCTACGTGAGGGCGCCCTGTTACAGACCAGTTACGTTTCTTCAGTCGCAAGTGATGGTCTAGCAAAATGGCATATGCCGCTGCGTAACCAGTAATGATGTGCACCGGAAATTTTTCGGGTTTTGTGTTTTGGTTTTGGATTCGGTTCCGCGGCCGTGTTTTGGATTCGGACGCGTTTTGGCAAACCTCCCTGAAATTTTTTTGTCGGATTCGGGTGTGTTTTGGATTCGGGTGTTTTTTTTACAAAAAACCCTCAAAAACAGCTTAAATCATAGAATTTGGGGATCATTTTGATCCCATAGTATTATTAACCTCAATAATCATAATTTCCACTCATTTCCAGTCTATTCTGAACACCTCACACTTCACAATATTATTTTTAGTCCTAAAATTAGCACCGAGGTCACTGGATGGCTAAGCCAAGCGACCCAAGTGGCCGACACAAACACCTGGAGTGGCACTGAAGTGTCAGACAGGATGGCAGATTTAAAAAATAGTCCCCAAAAAGCACATGATGCAAAGAAAAAAAGAGGTGCAATGAGGTATCTGTGTGACTAAGCTAAGCGACCCAAGTGGCCAACACAAACACCTGGCCCATCTAGGAGTGGCACTGCAGTTTTCTAGCGAGAGGATGAGTGCTTCCATCCTCATGTGAATCTGAACCACTAGCCATGAACATAGGCCAGGGCCTCAGCCGTTCCTTGCCAATCCGTGTCGTAAATGGCATATTGGCAAGTTTACGCTTCTCATCAGACGCTTTTAATTTAGATTTTTGGGTCATTTTACTGAACTTTTGTAGTATACTTGACAACACAGAGGTAGAGCAATGGACTACTGTACCGTACTGCTATATATATACTGGTGGTCACAGCAACATTCTGCACTGTCCCCTCCTACTATATACTGCGCACAACTAAAATGCAGCACAGGTATGGATGCATAGTATACTTAACGACACAGAGGTAGAGCAGTGGACTACTGTACCGTACTGTTATATATATATATATACTGGTGGTCACAGCAACATTCTGCACTGTCCCCTCCTACTATATACTACAATGCAGCACAGATATGGAGCGTTTTTCAGGCAGAGAACGTAGATATTTGCAAGCACACTGAGCACAGATAGTTGCAGCACACTGAGCACAGATATTTGCAGCACACTGAGCACAGATATTTGCAGCACACTGAGCACAGATATTTGCAGCACACCTAGTACAGATATGGAGCGTTTTTCAGGCAGAGAACGTAGATATTTTCAGCACACTGAGCACAGATATTTTCAGCACACTGAGCACAGATATTTGCAGCACATTGAGCACAGATATTTGCAGCACACTGAACACAGAAACTGAGAGAACGCAGCCACGTCCTCTCGCTATCATCTCCAACGCACGAGTGAAAATGGCGGCGACGCGTGGCTCCTTATATAGAATACGAATCTCGCGAGAATCCGACAGCGGGATGATGACGTTCGGGCGCGCTCGGGTTAACCGAGCAAGGCGGGAAGATCCGAGGCTGCCTCGGAACCGTGTAAAATGGGTGAAGTTCGGGGGGGGTTCGGATCTCGAGGAACCGAACCCACTCATCACTAGTAACCAGCAGTTGGGTGTTCTTGGTTGCAGACTTACATTATGCTCTGCCTCAGCCCCACTGTACTGAGCTGCCATAAATGGTCCGCGTTATAAAGCATTAGGTGCCCTCAGCAAATGAAAGTATTTACGAGTACGAATCTGTGATCACCGCGGGAGAAATGTGCCATATTCCTTCTGTAATCTGTTAAGATTCAATGCCGCAATAAAACATAGCGAGACAGGACGCAGTCAGCGGGGCACAATGAGAGCGCCATAAAACGCCAAATAACTGTATTACAAGTAAGGTGGGCTTTAAACCAGGCCATAAAGAGCAATTACTGCAGCCTGTGTAAATCTGACAGACCCTTCATGTCTCGCAATAATATGTCAGACTGCTGGCAGTATTAAGGAGATCACATTTTCTTAAAATGATGTAGGTGGGCTGTCCTGGCTAGAGCTATTCCTCTTCCAGATATGTGACACAGGGTTCATAAATTAAGTTCAATAAGGCAGCATAAAATCAGAGCCTACAGCAAAACAGGAAAAGCTGCCAGGACATGCTACAACTTCACAGCTGCAGAACACCGGCATCCACTACGCCGAATCATTTCCAGAATGCCGGTCTGGGATGTGGTGTTCTGATCAACGACAGTATCTGAAAACATATACTAAGCCTTGAAGTGAGATAAAGTCCCAACCAATCAGCTCCCAACTGTCATTTTTCAAATACAGCCTGTGACATGGCAATTAGGAAGCTGATTGATTGGCTGGTACTTTATCTCTGTCTACTTTATCTCTCTCCAAGGATTAATACATAGACCCCCTAAGCGGGACATGTACTAAGCAGTGATAAAAGTGGAGAAGTGAGCCAGTGGAGAAGTTGCCCATGGCAACCAATCAGCATTGACGTAACATTTATAATTTGCATACTACTGACTCACTTCTCCACTTTTATCACTGCTTCGTACGTGTCCCCAAGTGTCACAAGACCAGATAGCCAGATGAAAAAGCTTGTAATATACAATATATCATTTGTTTTTAAAACAATATTTATTGAGTAAAGTAACGCAGCACATTAAAGTGAGTATATTAGCCATTCTCAATTAGTCCCTGCCCCACTGGAGCTTACAATCTATATTAACCATCACAGTGCTTCCCAAACGCGGCCATCAAGGCACCCTAACAGTCCAGGTTTTAAGGATATCCCTGCTTGTGCACAGATGGTATAATCAAACTGACTGAGGAACTAATTAAGGCAGCATTTGGGAACCATTGTCCTATCACAAAGGAATATGCACATACACATTAGGGGGTCACTCTTGTCAGACGCCACTTAACCTGCCAGTGTGTTTTTTTCAATTCTGGGGGGACCACCACACAAACATGGGGAGGACGTACAAACTCAACACAGATCGGTCCCTTGTTTAAATTAAACACACAATCCAAGTGCAGGGGCAGCAAAGCTGACTAGTGGTGCCTACGGTGCCACAATGGCGTTATTGTACATTATATTGTAGTGGTATATTATTGTAAAATATATATATACTAGGTGCTTCATCGCGCCCTACGGGCGCTCTTCACACCGGCGCAAGGGGCTACGCCCCCTTAACCCTTGCATGCCTTTCTGGGGTTTAATATTTGTATTATATGGAGTATTACCTGCATTCCTTTGTTAGTGGTTAAATATTGCACAATGAAAGGGCGTGCGATGGTGAAGGAGGCGCAGCCCCTTGCGACGGCGTGAACAGCACCCGCAGGGCACGATGTACAGAATGTAGCGGGTGCGGGGGGGACTGCGGATGGTGTCTGTAGATGCTGCGGGTGGAGGGGAGGCAGAAGTGGGGGTGGGGCTCGGATGGGGAAGGTTCGGGAGGTGCTGCGCGTGGGGGAGGGGCAGAGGAGTGGGGGATGCAGATGGGGGAGGGGTCCGGAGGCACTGCAGGTGGGGGAGGGGCAGGGGTGCCACGGGTGTGAGAGGGGCAGGTGTGGGGATGTTGTGGATGGGTGAAGGGTTCCGGAGGTGCTGTGGGATGGGTGTGCCGGGGGTTGGGTAGGGGACCGCAGGCACCATGGGTAGGGTAGGGGCAGGTACGGGTGTTGCGGCGGATGGGAAAGGAGGTCCGGAGGTGCTGCAGGTGGTGGAGGGGCAGGTGCGGGGGTGCCATTGGTGGGGGTGGGGTTGGTGAGGGGCGGACCGCTGATGGAGGAGGGTGTCTGCAGATGCTGCGGGTGGAGGGGGGCAGGTGTGGGGGGAGACGTATAAGGGGGGTGAATGGTGGAAGGGGCCTGGAGGTGCTGTGGGTGGTGAAGGGGTGGAGGAGTGGGAGCCACGGGTGGTGTAGGGGGTCTGGAGGCACAGCATGTGGGGGAGGGGTGGAGTGCTGCATGTGGTGGAGGGGAAGGTGCGGAGGTGTAGTGCATTGGGGAGAGGTCTGGAGGCGCTGCGGGTACTGTACATGCCATAAAAGGTAGTTGGAGGGTATGCAGTAACAGGGCCAGGACAGGGGTGACAGGGTCAGTACAGGGTTGACGGGGCCAGGACAGGGGTGACGGTGCCAGGACAGGGGTGACGGGGCCAGGACATGGGTGACGGGGCCAGGACAGGGGTGACAGGGCCAGGACAGAAATGATAGGGACATGATAGGGGTGACAGGGCCAGGGTAGGGGCGGCAGGACCAGGACAGGGGTGACGGGGCCAGTATAGGGTTGACAGGGCAAGCACAGGGGTGACAGGGCCAGGATAGGGGTAACAGGGCCAGCATAAGGGTGACAGGGCCAGGATAAGGGTGAAAGGGCCAGGATAAGGGTGAAAGGGCCAGAATAAGGGTGGCAGGGCAAGGCCAGGGGTGACAGGGACATGACAGAACACAGGGCACGGGAGAGATTGGTATTAGGGACAAAACAGTGGTGACAGACAGATGTGTCTTACCGGAGTCACTGCTGCTGGCTGCTGCTGTTCCATTCCAACCTGTTGGGATCTGCTGCTGCTGGAGACTTGGCATGGCTGACTCTCTCAGGCTGGAGTCCTGCTTTCTCTGCCAGTCCGCATCCCACCCCCCCTCCTCAGTCACACACCGCAGACCTCGCGCAGCTGCCGGGCACTGTGGTAAGGTGAGACTGGAAATGACTGGTTAGCCCCCAGGAGATGCTGCGGCTGGAGGGAGGAGGGGGTCATAGCATGCACGTGGCGCGGACCTCACGGCTTCCGGGCACTGTGGTAAGGGGAGACTGGGAGTGACTGGTTAGCTCCCAGGAGACGCTGCGGCTGGTGGGAGGAGTGGGTCAGAGCCTGCAAGCAGCTCGGATTTCTGCAGCGCTACCCGCCAGCTAAAGTGTGTGAATGAGCTGGGCGCACTCCACTGCGGGTGGCAGCGCTGCAGCTAGCGGTGGGGTTGCCGGGGCTGGAGATAACAGAGGCAGTATGGAACCTGCACAGCGGCAGGTGCCCCACTAAACTGCAGCTAAGAAGCGTGGAGTGTGTCAGAAAGTGACGCTCCTCCGCACCAGAGAGACCCTGCTGAGTATGCCGATGTGGGGGGTCAAGCACACAGTGAGCCGGTGCCCGTCTGTCTGTATGACATACCCCTCACACACCCCCATACCTCCCAAATGTCCCGTTTTTCGCGGGACAGTCCCATTTTTTGGGGTCTGTCCCGCTGTCCCACCCGCGGGTCGCAGTGTCCGGCGGTGGGGGGGGGCAGTTGGAAAGCTCCTGTACTCGCTGCTCTGCTTAGCAGAGCAGCGGTGAATAGTGGAGACAGAGGGAGAGGGGGCATCAGGGGGTACGGATTACGGGGGGGGTTCCAGCAGCAGAGCCGGATTAAGGTGGGGGGGGGGGGCAGGGGATACGTACCGTTGGCCCCACAGTTTTAGGGGTCCCCCCGGCTGGAGTAGCTCTGTCCCAGCTCAGAAGCTCCCCCCGTCCTGCCAGCAACAGCGGCAGCATTGTGCTACAGTCAGCACACGCTGCTGCATATTGGCAGGTCTGTGGTGTTGCAGGGAGGCAGCAGTCTCCCTGCTTTCTTCTCCCTGTGCGGGTGTGTAGGGGGAGCGACCACGTCCTCTGGATTTAGCCCTAGCTGAGGGGCCAAAATCCCATAAAAAAAATAAAAATAAAAATCGGAATTTGCATAAGGGGGCGTGGCCGCGCGGGGCGCGATCAGGCCACGCCCCCAACCCACAGCAGGCACAGCAATGAGATAGGGCTCCCCTGTCTCAAGTGCCCTGTGCCCCCCGGACTCATAATCAACCCTGGGGGCATGCCAGCAGCTCACAGAGCGCTGGGCAAGCCCCCTCACTGATGAAAACGGGGGCCCTCCCGTGAAGCCACGCCCCCTTTTCGCCGAGTGTGTTTCCCTCCTTCTGCCTGGAGAAAGCTCCTGCAGAAAGCTGGGAGGTATGCACCCCTGCCTGTGACATGCCCAATGCCCATGCTATCTGCTTCTGCTCCTAGTCTCCTGTAGATTTGGCCAGATCTCTGTGACTCATTTGAATAACTCCGCCCACTGTTGTGACTCCGCCCAGCGTTAGCAAATGAATCACAAGGTCACAGAATAGGGCTATTATATAGGAGATGTTTTAGAATAATTAATGTAATGATTGAAAAAATCTTGTTTTCTGACCAAGATAGTGTCATTAATGTACAGTAATGTAGAAAGATCCACAACACAAATTTTAATACATATTTTTCATTTTCAGTCGCTTCAATGTCGCTGCTGCCTCTCTTCGTATAAAGGTATCCTGTATATTAATGGTGCAACACTCAGCTATGCCTGGTGAGGAGAACTGAGGATCCCATTAGAAGATTGGCTTTTAATAGGCTCTATAAATGTGTTCATATTTAAAGTGAACTATTTTCGCCTTTTAAACTGTATACAGCAGCACAGTATTTATTTTGCATGTACAAGTGAGACTAGAAATATATCATATGTTTTCTATAAGGATTTATATATGCAGAGCCGGCCCTAACCAATATGATACCTTAGGCAAGAATTTGGCTGGTGCCCCCTAGCACCACCGCTAGTTCCGCCTCTGACCCTGCACCCCTTTCCCAGCACCATCACGACCCACCCATGGCAGTCCTTTTTTTTCCCTACCCCCTGTAATTTAAATAAGAACAGTGTGCACATTTGGCACACAGCCCAAAAAGGTATGTGTTTTTGCTGGCAAGGGGCATGGCCACACAATAGTACCCCCAATTCAAATTATGCCTCACAGTAGTGCAATTTTATTCACAGTTTACCATACGATAGTGTCCCTTATTCACATTACATCACACAGTTGTACCACTCTACCTTATATACGTTACTCCTCACAGTAGTGCTCCTCATTCACATAACATCATACTGAATTGCTCCTTATTCACATTACACTACACCATATTGCTCTTTATTCACATTAGACCACACTGTAGTGACCTTTCTATACGTTATGCCACACAGTAGAGCACCTTATACACATAATGCCAGACATTGGTAATGCATTTATACACATAATACCACACAGTAATGCCCCTTACACATATGACACACATTATTAATGTCCTTATAAACATATTGCACCTTACACATTATGCTAACCCTTATTAATGCCCTTATACAGATAATTTCCCTTACACATATGCCGCACATTGTTAATGCCCTTATACACATAATGACACACATAATGTCCCTTACACATATGCCGCACATTATTAGTGCCCTTATACACATAATGACACACATAGTGCCCCTTACACATATGTTACACATTATTAATGCCCTTATACACATAATGACACATGTAGTTCCTGGTGTGAGTCAATTGGCAGCTCTGCTAACGTCGGGTGCCTATTTTTTATAAAAATGCACCTTATTTGCATCGCTATGTGGCTAGGATGCACAAGCAGCTTCTGCTGATTAAAATGATATGCAGCATGCCTATATTCTGTGTGCGACTGTGGCTGTATCTGCATACGAAATGCTACACACAGAATATAGGCATGCCGCATATCATTTTAATCAGCGAAAGCTGCTTGTGCCCCTAGGCATACCAGATGCCCTAGGCAATTGCCTAGTTTGCCTATGCCTAGGGCCGGCTCTGTATATATGTGCTGAAATTTAAAGTGAATCATCTCCTTTTTATTTATATAAGCAGTGTCATTTTCTTGTGTTATAACGCCACAACAGTTTTTCAGTACAAATACGCATTGAGCTAAATACAGCACAGGTACCTCTAGTGACTATCTATTCATGGAGCAGTGAAAAGTGAGGAGAAGTAAGCCAGTGGAGAAGTTGCCTATGGCAACCAATCAGTGTTGAGGTAACACTTCTAAAATGCATTCTATAAAATTATACGTAGCAGCTGATTGGTTGCCATAGGCAACTTCTCCACTGGCTCACTTCTCCACACTTTTCACTGCTTCATGAATAGACCCCCTATATTCCCTGCCCCTGACCCCTGCTGCAGCTTATGAGGGCTGATTCCGCCAGTATATGGATGGGAGAGGATGCAGCTGGCACTGAATATGGGCAGAAATCTGCATTTATTTCCGAATGTGCCGCTCTGAATTTCTGAATGCTCCTCTCAGACCTGTACACATGGGATGCGGTTAAGATACCGGCTGTCGGAATCCCAGCAGTCAGAATCCCGACGCCAGAATCCCGACACCTGTCAGATAGCTGATGCCAGAATCCCGACAGGGTCAGGAGACCAAAGCTGGAATCTCGACAGCTGGCATCCCTAAACCTAACCCCCCGATACCCGGGGGGGTTAGGTTTAGGCTACGGGGGGAGGAGGGGGGGCGTAAACTTAAGCTGCAGGGAGGGGTGGGTTAGGCACCACTGGTGGGAGGTTAGGGTTAGGAACTAAGTGCGGTAGGTTAGTAGGCCGTGGGCAGAAGGGGGGGTATGGGGTGGTTAGGCTGTGGGAGGAGGGGGTTAGGTACCACAGGGGAGAGGTTAGGTCTCGGCACTAAAGGGATGAAGGCTAGAGTTAGGCTGTGGGGAGGGGAAGGTTAGGCTACGGGGGGAGGGGAGGGAGCTTAGGCTGCAGGGAGGGGAGAGTTAGGGTTAGGTACCACCGGGGAGAGGTTAGGTCTCGGCACTAAAGGGATGAGGGCTAGAGTTAGGCTGTGGGGAGGGTTAGGCTACGGGGGGGGGGGGGGGGGGAGCTTAGGCTGCAGGGAGGGGTGGGTTAGGGTTAGGCTGTGGGGAGGGGAGGGTTAGGCTACGGGGGTGGGGAGGGGGGGTAAGCTTAAGCTACAGGGAGGGGAGAGTTAGGGTTAGGCACCACTGGGGGGAGGTTAGGGTTCGGGCACTAAGGCTTGCAGCCAGAAAATCCACAAGTGAGACTAAAGTTCAATTTCAATTGATTTTTTTTAAACAATTTTAAGCCGATCGACATCGATGTTGTGTTTCAGGGGCTAAACTGCAGTTATATTAATACTTAAAAAATGTGTAATTCAGGGGGACATTTATCAAAGCTTGGAGAGAGATAAAGTGAAGAGAGATAAAATACCAACCAGTCAGCTCCTAACTGTCATTTTTCAAACACGGCCTTCTAACATGTCAGTTAGGTTGGTTGGTAATTTATCTCTCTCCACTTAATGGGCCTAATTCAGACCTGGTGGCACGTAGGCTATTTTTTGCACTGCTGCGACCAGGTAATCGCCGCCTACAGGGGAGGGGGTAAATGCTGTGCAGGGGTGCGAACGGCTGTGCAGAGAGCTGCATAACCCAGGACTTACTCAGCCGCTGCGACGATCCGGGCCGCTGGTGACGTCAGGAATCCTCCTCCGGAACGGGTGGACAGAGTCTGCATTTTTCCCGACACTCCCAGAAAACGGTGAGTTGCCGCCCAGGAACGCCTTCTGCCTGTCAATCTTCTTGCGATCGCTTTCGTCGTAGAAACCGTCGCTATCCGGTGACCCCCGTCACCGAAGAGCGGCGCGTCGTGTCAAGAGGATGTGCAGTTCAGACCCGATTGCACTGCTGTGAAAAAATGCAGCGTGCGATCGGGTCTTAATGACCCCCAAAGTCTCTCCAAGCATTGATAAATCTCCCCATAGCCCCTGAAACACAGCATCAATGTTGATCAGTTTAGTTCGATTGAAATAGACCTTTCATAAATTACCCCCTGAGTGTGCTACCTCTAGATTTAAGGGGGGAAATTTACTAAAATGGGAGTTCTATTTGCCATAGCAACCAATCAGATTCTACATCTCATTTATCTAGCACCTTCTAGAATATAATACCTGGAATCTGATTGGTTGCTATAGGCAACATCCCATCTTACATAGAACTCCCATCTTAGTAAATTTACCCATAGGAAAGCCTTTTTCGAGTGGCAGGTTGATGACATCACTGTGCAGGGTTATGCGCAGCGGCCATATTGAGAAGGTCAAAGTGTTACTCCTGCCTGCAGGTTTGTTAGAGCCAAGCCTCGCTAAGGAGCTGACAGGGGACACAGTTTGTTTAGGTTTTTTTAAGACAAGAGATTTAACTACAATATGCTGTAAATATTCATTTGCCCCGCAGCCGTAGGCTATTGTTTGCCCATATAAAATATTGTCTTTCAGCATATTGATTATCCCGCATCTTCTGCAGACGTTTCCCATTGTAGTGTTAATCTGTTGTAAAAAGCCCAAATGTTACAGCTCACAGGTCAAGCACATAGGGTGCAAGGGCTTAAAGTGCATTATAGAACTGGAATTACTAATCATGGCTCTTGGATCTGTTGTACGAATGCTGGCCCCGGGCTCTGAAATTAGAGGATCAGGCTAACATTACTCACAGAGCCGGTGACAGACAGGGGATGAGAAAAAAGACTATTCTAATGGGAATGACGGCCCATCCATTGGCTGTGATGAGTAAATTGTCTTTCTCAGGGAAATTGCTTTAGAACAATGTAACACCCGCAGTACAAGTCATTTACAAAGGCTTTGATGTCATATACCTTATACCTGGATAACAGCGCCCATCAAAGTGATGATGATGATGATGAAGATGGGAGGAGCTGGGTGAGACCTCCTTTCTGTACCAGTAGGATTCTGCGACCACATACAAAAAAAAAAGGGGTTTTATTGTTGCCACAATATAGCCTAAAGAACGTGAAGGGACTGGAGATTGTAAATTATACAGGATGATAGACACCTTGGATGAAATGTCCTGGTTTTTTTTTTTTGCATCCTCCAAGGTGGGTTAGCTGCACATATACATACACACACACACACACACACACACACACACACACACACACACACACACACACATATCTATATATCTATCTATCTATCTATCTATCTATCTATCTATCTATCTATCTATCTATCTATATATATACATACACATGTACACCACCGCCATTAAAAATAAAAAAAATATGCAAATGTGGTGCAAGATGTATAGACAGCTGTAGGGCTCTATTCAGAGGTGGGCACAGCGCCAGTAAGTGCGCAGGTGACCGATTTTTTTTGCACCGCGCACGCTTCCTAGTCACAAGTTCACAACACACATGCATGTACAGAATCGCTTGCAGGGTCTGAGATTTTTAGTGCGGTTCCTATGATTTAATAGGGGGGGCATGTTTCTGAAAGGTGCTGCATTCAAAGAAGCCCAGCCGCTCGCACAGCATGCTATAGGCCATATCTTGCAGAGGCGGATGAGCCAGTGATCAGGGACTTCTCTGTCATACTCCCTGCGTGGCTCCCTGGAACTGCATGGAGAGACGAGGCAGTGAGGCTCACCTCTGGCAGAGAGACACCACTTGCAGAGCTGGGGGCGGGGCCACACCGCAGCCAGCAACACTGCACAGAAAGAGAGCCAAGAGAGGCGTGCCTTACTGTGGGGGTGCCGGGCATGACTTGAGCACTGATGGACACCTTAGATGTGTCATGTGACCAGGAAGTGCACACGCTCCCGGCACTCAAACCCACCCCGAGGTGTGCCTTCCCCTTACACTGACCTACCCGCACGTCACTGCCGATGAGTGATACTCAACTGTGTTGGCCACCTCTCTCTTCTTACTACCATGATATACTTAAAAATGTAAATGAAGCCACAGGGCGCGTGTCAGCGGGATTACGTGCTGTGCAGATTTGCATGCACGTGTAGTTATGCCTGTTTAAAAATGGATCGTTTGCACTAAGCACAGGACTGGAGCAAATATTAAAATATGGAGAACAAAAATGTTGAGGTTCCAAAATTAGGGAAAGATCAAGATCCACTTCCACCTCGTGCTGAAGCTGCTGCCACTAGTCATGGCCGAGACGATGAAATGCCAGCAACGTCGTCTGCCAAGGCCGATGCCCAATGTCATAGTACAGAGCATGTCAAATCCAAAACACCAAATATCAGAAAAAAAAGGACTCCAAAACCTAAAATAAAATTGTCGGAGGAGAAGCGTAAACTTGCCAATATGCCATTTACCACACGGAGTGGCAAGGAACGGCTGAGGCCCTGGCCTATGTTCATGGCTAGTGGTTCAGATTCACATGAGGATGGAAGCACTCAGCCTCTCGCTAGAAAAATGAAAAGACTCAAGCTGGCAAAAGCAGCACAGCAAAGAACTGTGCATTCTTCGAAATCCCAAATCCACAAGGAGAGTCCAATTGTGTCGGTTGCGATGCCTGACCTTCCCAACACTGGACGTGAAGAGCATGCGCCTTCCACCATTTGCACGCCCCCTGCAAGTGCTGGAAGGAGCACCCGCAGTCCAGTTCCTGATAGTCAGATTGAAGATGTCAGTGTTGAAGTACACCAGGATGAGGAGGATATGGGTGTTGCTGGCGCTGGGGAGGAAATTGACCAGGAGGATTCTGATGGTGAGGTGGTTTGTTTAAGTCAGGCACCCGGGGAGACACCTGTTGTCCGTGGGAGGAATATGGCCGTTGACATGCCAGGTGAAAATACCAAAAAAATCAGCTCTTCGGTGTGGAGGTATTTCACCAGAAATGCGGACAACAGGTGTCAAGCCGTGTGTTCCCTTTGTCAAGCTGTAATAAGTAGGGGTAAGGACGTTAACCACCTCGGAACATCCTCCCTTATACGTCACCTGCAGCGCATTCATAATAAGTCAGTGACAAGTTCAAAAACTTTGGGTGACAGCGGAAGCAGTCCACTGACCAGTAAATCCCTTCCTCTTGTAACCAAGCTCACGCAAACCACCCCACCAACTCCCTCAGTGTCAATTTCCTCCTTCCCCAGGAATGCCAATAGTCCTGCAGGCCATGTCACTGGCAATTCTGACGAGTCCTCTCCTGCCTGGGATTCCTCCGATGCATCCTTGCGTGTAACGCCTACTGCTGCTGGCGCTGCTGTTGTTGCCGCTGGGAGTCGATGGTCATCCCAGAGGGGAAGTCGTAAGCCCACTTGTACTACTTCCAGTAAGCAATTGACTGTTCAACAGTCCTTTGCGAGGAAGATGAAATATCACAGCAGTCATCCTACTGCAAAGCGGATAACTGAGGCCTTGGCATCCTGGGTGGTGAGAAACGTGGTTCCGGTATCCATCATTACTGCAGAGCCAACTAGAGACTTGTTGGAGGTACTGTGTCCCCGGTACCAAATACCATCTAGGTTCCATTTCTCTAGGCAGGCGATACCGAAAATGTACACAGACCTCAGAAAAAGAGTCACCAGTGTCCTAAAAAATGCAGCTGTACCCAATGTCCACTTAACCACGGACATGTGGACAAGTGGAGCAGGGCAGGGTCAGGACTATATGACTGTGACAGCCCACTGGGTAGATGTATGGACTCCCGCCGCAAGAACAGCAGCGGCGGCACCAGTAGCAGCATCTCGCAAACGCCAACTCTTTCCTAGGCAGGCTACGCTTTGTATCACCGGTTTCCAGAATACGCACACAGCTGAAAACCTCTTACGGCAACTGAGGAAGATCATCGCGGAATGGCTTACCCCAATTGGACTCTCCTGTGGATTTGTGGCATCGGACAACGCCAGCAATATTGTGTGTGCATTAAATATGGGCAAATTCCAGCACGTCCCATGTTTTGCACATACCTTGAATTTGGTGGTGCAGAATTTTTAAAAAAACGACAGGGGCGTGCAAGAGATGCTGTCGGTGGCCAGAAAAATTGCGGGACACTTTTGGCGTACAGGCACCACGTACAGAAGACTGGAGCACCACCAAAAACTACTGAACCTGCCCTGCCATCATCTGAAGCAAGAAGTGGTAACGAGGTGGAATTCAACCCTCTATATGCTTCAGAGGTTGGAGGAGCAGCAAAAGGCCATTCAAGCCTATACAATTGAGCACAATATAGGAGGTGGAATGCACCTGTCTCAAGTGCAGTGGAGAATGATTTCAACGTTGTGCAAGGTTCTGATGCCCTTTGAACTTGCCACACGTGAAGTCAGTTCAGACACTGCCAGCCTGAGTCAGGTCATTCCCCTCATCAGGCTTTTGCAGAAGAAGCTGGAGACATTGAAGGAGGAGCTAACACGGAGCGATTCCGCTAGGCATGTGGGACTTGTGGATGCAGCCCTTAATTCGCTTAACAAGGATTCACGGGTGGTCAATCTGTTGAAATCAGAGCACTACATTTTGGCCACCGTGCTCGATCCTAGATTTAAAGCCTACCTTGGATCTCTCTTTCCGGCAGACACAAGTCTGCTGGGGTTGAAAGACCTGCTGGTGACAAAATTGTCAAGTCAAGCGGAACGCGACCTGTCAACATCTCCTCCTTCACATTCTCCCGCAACTGGGGGTGCGAGGAAAAGGCTCAGAATTCCGAGCCCACCCGCTGGCGGTGATGCAGGGCAGTCTGGAGCGACTGCTGATGCTGACATCTGGTCCGGACTGAAGGACCTGACAACGATTACGGACATGTCGTCTACTGTCACTGCATATGATTCTCTCAACATTGATAGAATGGTGGAGGATTATATGAGTGACCGCATCCAAGTAGGCACGTCACACAGTCCGTACTTATACTGGCAGGAAAAAGAGGCAATTTGGAGGCCCTTGCACAAACTGGCTTTATTCTACCTAAGTTGCCCTCCCACAAGTGTGTACTCCGAAAGAGTGTTTAGTGCCGCCGCTCACCTTGTCAGCAATCGGCGTACGAGGTTACATCCAGAAAATGTGGAGAAGATGATGTTCATTAAAATGAATTATAATCAATTCCTCCGCGGAGACATTGACCAGCAGCAATTGCCTCCACAAAGTACACAGGGAGCTGAGATGGTGGATTCCAGTGGGGACGAATTGATAATCTGTGAGGAGGGGGATGTACACGGTGATATATCGGAGGGTGAAGATGAGGTGGACATCTTGCCTCTGTAGAGCCAGTTTGTGCAAGGAGAGATTAATTGCTTCTTTTTTGGGGGGGGTCCAAACCAACCCGTCATATCAGTCACAGTCGTGTGGCAGACCCTGTCACTGAAATGATGGGTTGGTTAAAGTGTGCATGTCCTGTTTTGTTTATACAACATAAGGGTGGGTGGGAGGGCCCAAGGACAATTCCATCTTGCACCTCTTTTTTCTTTTCATTTTCTTTGCATCATGTGCTGATTGGGGAGGGTTTTTTGGAAGGGACATCCTGCGTGACACTGCAGTGCCACTCCTAGATGGGCCCGGTGTTTGTGTCGGCCACTAGGGTCGCTAATCTTACTCACACAGTCAGCTACCTCATTGCGCCTCTTTTTTTCTCTGCGTCATGTGCTGTTTGGGGAGGGTTTTTTGGAAGGGACATCCTGCGTGACACTGCAGTGCCACTCCTAGATGGGCCCGGTGTTTGTGTCGGCCACTAGGGTCGCTAATCTTACTAACACAGCTACCTCATTGCGCCTCTTTTTTTCTTTGCGTCATGTGCTGTTTGGGGAGGGTTTTTTGGAAGGGCCATCCTGCGTGACACTGCAGTGCCACTCCTAGATGGGCCCGGTGTTTGTGTCGGCCACTAGGGTCGCTAATCTTACTCACACAGCTACCTCATTGCGCCTCTTTTTTTCTTTGCGTCATGTGCTGTTTGGGGAGGGTTTTTTGGAAGGGACATCCTGCGTGACACTGCAGTGCCACTCCTAGATGGGCCCGGTGTTTGTGTCGGCCACTAGGGTCGCTTATCTTACTCACACAGCGACCTCGGTGCAAATTTTAGGACTAAAAATAATATTGTGAGGTGTGAGGTATTCAGAATAGACTGAAAATGAGTGGAAATTATGGTTTTTGAGGTTAATAATACTTTGGGATCAAAATGACCCCCAAATTCTATGATTTAAGCTGTTTTTTAGTGTTTTTTGAAAAAAACACCCGAATCCAAAACACACCCGAATCCGACAAAAAAAATTCGGTGAGGTTTTGCCAAAACGCGTTCGAACCCAAAACACGGCCGCGGAACCGAACCCAAAACCAAAACACAAAACCCGAAAAATTTCAGGCGCTCATCTCTAATTCTATTATATATAATTAAACATTTAATATATTCATGCCCAGATTATTATTATCCTTTATTTATATGGCGCCACAAGGGTTCCGCAGCGCCCAGTTACAGATTTATCAAGCCTTTGAGAGAGTGATAAATAGCACAGTGATAAAGTATCAATCAACCAGCTCCTAACTGCCATGTTACATTACAGGCTCTGTTTGAAATATGAGAGTAGCTGATTGGTTGGTACTTTATCACCATGCAATTTATCACTCTCCAAGGCTTGATAAATCTGGCCCATAAAATGATGACAGCATCAGGATTCTATAGAGGTGAATGTGAACCAATGGGAAGTCCATAAAACTCTTTACTCATGCACTCAAGTAATGATGTGTAACTATCTCTCTCGACTTCCCCATCTCTACCTCCTAAGGCTACCATCACTAAGCGTAACATTGAAGCTATTGACACCACATTCCTTTCCTCCCTGTTTGACTCACTTCTCTCTCCTATTCTCTCTCTCTCATGCCCTGAACAAGCCACTTCCACATACAATGCTTCCCTCACTTCTGCTCTTGACTCTGTTGCTCCACCAACCACTATTCACCCTCGCAAATTAACACCTCAACCCTGGCACACCAAATGCACCAGATATCTGCAAAAATGCTCACGTACTGCTGAGCGACACTGGAGGAAATCACGCTCTAAGGCAGACTTCCTCCATTTCAAACTTATGCTTTCATCCTTCAGTGCTGCCCTTTCTCTTGCTAAACAGTCATACTTCAAGAACCTCATCTCCTCCCAGTCTTCCAACCCCCGGCGCCTCTTTGCCACTCTCAACTCACTCCTCTGCCCACCTCCACCTCGTCTCCCTTCCTCACTCTCTGCTCTTGACTTTGCCACTTACTTCACATCCAAAATTGACTCCATACGTCAGGACATCACATCACACCAGACCATCAGTAACCAGCCTTCTCCCATCCCTTACCAACCCTCCCCATCCCTCGCACCAACTCTGTCATCTTTCTCCCATGCATCTGGAGAGGAAGTCATGGCCCTCATTCGTTCCTGTCCCCTCACCACCTCCCCACTTGACCCTATCCCCTCCCGCCTCCTCCGCTACCTCTCTTCTTCTGCTTGTTCCCATCTTTCCCACCTTCTCAATCTCTCCCTATCATCAGGCACTGTCCCCTCTGCCTTCAAGCATGCACTCATCTCTCCTATTCTTAAAAAACCTACCCTTGATCCAAACACTCTCTCCAACTACCGACCCATCTCTCTCCTCCCTTTTGCCTCCAAACTCCTTGAGCGTATTGTCTAGAGATGAGCGGGTTCGGTTTCTCTGAATCCGAACCCGCACGAACTTCATGTTTTTTTCACGGGTCCGAGCAGACTCGGATCCTCCCGCCTTGCTCGGTTAACCCGAGCGCGCCCGAACGTCATCATGACGCTGTCGGATTCTCGCGAGACTCGGATTCTATATAAGGAGCCGCGCGTCGCCGCCATTTTCACACGTGCATTGAGATTGATAGGGAGAGGACGTGGCTGGCGTCCTCTCCATTTAGATTAGGGTTGAGAGAGAGAGAGAGAGAGAGAGATTGACCTGAGGCTGTGATACTGTAGAAGAGAGTGCAGAGTTTAGTGACTGACGACCACAGTGACCACCAGACAGTGCAGTTGTTTGTTTTATTTAATATATCCGTTCTCTGCCTGAAAAAAACGATACACACAGTGACTCAGTCACATACCATATCTGTGTGCACTGCTCAGCCCAGTGTGCTGCATCAATGTATATATATATCTGACTGTGCTCAGCTCACACAGCTTATAATTGTGGGGGAGACTGGGGAGCACTGCAGTGCCAGTTATAGGTTATAGCAGGAGCCAGGAGTACATAATATTATATTAAAATTAAACAGTGCACACTTTTGCTGCAGGAGTGCCATACCCTCCAACATGACCCGCCCCACTAGGTACAAAATGCTCTGTTTCTGGACTTCCCTCTTAATTTATTATTGCCATCACCTGTGAAGAAACAGCTTTCTTACCATTTAACTAGTTCAACACAGGTGATGGAAATCATAAATTAAGAGGGAAGTCCAGAAACAGAGCATTTTGTACCTAGTGGGGCGGGTCATGTTGGAGGGTCTGGAGTGCCACTGCCAGTGTGACTAGTGACCAGTGACCTGACCACCAGTATATATAATATTAGTAGTATACTATCTCTTTATCAACCAGTCTATATTAGCAGCAGACACAGTACAGTGCGGTAGTTCACGGCTGTGGCTACCTCTGTGTCGGCACTCGGCAGCCCGTCCATAATTGTATATACCACCTAACCGTGTTTTTTTTTTCTTTCTTTATAGTCATACTAGTTACGAGTATACTATCTCTTTATCAACCAGTCTATATTAGCAGCAGACACAGTACAGTGCGGTAGTTCACGGCTGTGGCTACCTCTGTGTCGGCACTCGGCAGCCCGTCCATAATTGTATATACCACCTAACCGTGGTTTTTTTTTCTTTCTTTATACATACATACTAGTTACGAGTATACTATCTCTTTATCAACCAGTCTATATTAGCAGCAGACACAGTACAGTGCGGTAGTTCACGGCTGTGGCTACCTCTGTGTCGGCACTCGGCAGCCCGTCCATAATTGTATATACCACCTAACCGTGGTTTTTTTTTCTTTCTTTATACATACATACTAGTTACGAGTATACTATCTCTTTATCAACCAGTCTATATATTAGCAGCAGACACAGTACAGTGCGGTAGTTCACGGCTGTGGCTACCTCTGTGTCGGCACTCGGCAGCCCGTCCATAATTGTATATACCACCTAACCGTGGTTTTTTTTTCTTTCTTTATACATACATACTAGTTACGAGTATACTATCTCTTTATCAACCAGTCTATATATTAGCAGCAGACACAGTACAGTGCGGTAGTTCACGGCTGTGGCTACCTCTGTGTCGGCACTCGGCAGCCCGTCCATAATTGTATATACCACCTAACCGTGGTTTTTCTTTCTTTCTTTATACATACATACTAGTTACGAGTATACTATCTCTTTATCAACCAGTCTATATTAGCAGCAGACACAGTACAGTGCGGTAGTTCACGGCTGTGGCTACCTCTGTGTCGGCACTCGGCAGCCCGTCCATAATTGTATATACCACCTAACCGTGGTTTTTTTTTCTTTCTTTATACATACATACTAGTTACGAGTATACTATCTCTTTATCAACCAGTCTATATATTAGCAGCAGACACAGTACAGTGCGGTAGTTCACGGCTGTGGCTACCTCTGTGTCGGCACTCGGCAGCCCGTCCATAATTGTATATACCACCTAACCGTGGTTTTTTTTTTTTTCTTTATAGTCATACTAGTTACGGTATACTATCTCTTTATCAACCAGTCTATATTAGCAGCAGACACAGTACAGTGCGGTAGTTCACGGCTGTGGCTACCTCTGTGTCGGCACTCGGCAGCCCGTCCATAATTGTATATACCACCTAACCGTAGTTTTTTTTCTTTCTTTATACATACATACTAGTTACGAGTATACTATCTCTTTATCAACCAGTCTATATATTAGCAGCAGACACAGTACAGTGCGGTAGTTCACGGCTGTGGCTACCTCTGTGTCGGCACTCGGCAGCCCGTCCATAATTGTATATACCACCTAACCGTGGTTTTTTTTTCTTTCTTTATAGTCATACTAGTTACGAGTATACTATCTCTTTATCAACCAGTCTATATTAGCAGCAGACACAGTACAGTGCGGTAGTTCACGGCTGTGGCTACCTCTGTGTCGGCACTCGGCAGCCCGTCCATAATTGTATATACCACCTAACCGTGGTTTTTTTTTCTTTCTTTATACATACATACTAGTTACGAGTATACTATCTCTTTATCAACCAGTCTATATATTAGCAGCAGACACAGTACAGTGCGGTAGTTCACGGCTGTGGCTACCTCTGTGTCGGCACTCGGCAGCCCGTCCATAATTGTATATACCACCTAACCGTGGTTTTTTTTTCTTTCTTTATAGTCATACTAGTTACGAGTATACTATCTCTTTATCAACCAGTCTATATTAGCAGCAGACACAGTACAGTGCGGTAGTTCACGGCTGTGGCTACCTCTGTGTCGGCACTCGGCAGCCCGTCCATAATTGTATATACCACCTAACCGTGTTTTTTTTTTCTTTCTTTATACATACATACTAGTTACGAGTATACTATCTCTTTATCAACCAGTCTATATTAGCAGCAGACACAGTACAGTGCGGTAGTTCACGGCTGTGGCTACCTCTGTGTCGGCACTCGGCAGCCCGTCCATAATTGTATATACCACCTAACCGTGGTTTTTTTTTCTTTCTTTATACATACATACTAGTTACGAGTATACTATCTCTTTATCAACCAGTCTATATATTAGCAGCAGACACAGTACAGTGCGGTAGTTCACGGCTGTGGCTACCTCTGTGTCGGCACTCGGCAGCCCGTCCATAATTGTATATACCACCTAACCGTGGTTTTTTTTTCTTTCTTTATACATACATACTAGTTACGAGTATACTATCTCTTTATCAACCAGTCTATATATTAGCAGCAGACACAGTACAGTGCGGTAGTTCACGGCTGTGGCTACCTCTGTGTCGGCACTCGGCAGCCCGTCCATAATTGTATATACCACCTAACCGTGGTTTTTTTTCTTTCTTTATACATACATACTAGTTACGAGTATACTATCTCTTTATCAACCAGTCTATATATTAGCAGCAGACACAGTACAGTGCGGTAGTTCACGGCTGTGGCTACCTCTGTGTCGGCACTCGGCAGCCCGTCCATAATTGTATACTAGTATCCAATCCATCCATCTCCATTGTTTACCTGAGGTGCCTTTTAGTTGTGCCTATTAAAATATGGAGAACAAAAATGTTGAGGTTCCAAAATTAGGGAAAGATCAAGATCCACTTCCACCTCGTGCTGAAGCTGCTGCCACTAGTCATGGCCGAGACGATGAAATGCCAGCAACGTCGTCTGCCAAGGCCGATGCCCAATGTCATAGTACAGAGCATGTCAAATCCAAAACACCAAATATCAGTAAAAAAAGGACTCCAAAACCTAAAATAAAATTGTCGGAGGAGAAGCGTAAACTTGCCAATATGCCATTTACCACACGGAGTGGCAAGGAACGGCTGAGGCCCTGGCCTATGTTCATGGCTAGTGGTTCAGCTTCACATGAGGATGGAAGCACTCAGCCTCTCGCTAGAAAAATGAAAAGACTAAAGCTGGCAAAAGCAGTAGCACCGCAAAGAACTGTGCGTTCTTCGAAATCCCAAATCCACAAGGAGAGTCCGACTCCAATTGTGTCGGTTGCGATGCCTGACCTTCCCAACACTGGACGTGAAGAGCATGCGCCTTCCACCATTTGCACGCCCCCTGCAAGTGATGGAAGGAGCACCCGCAGTCCAGTTCCTGATAGTCAGATTGAAGATGTCAGTGTTGAAGTACACCAGGATGAGGAGGATATGGGTGTTGCTGGCGCTGGGGAGGAAATTGACCAGGAGGATTCTGATGGTGAGGTGGTTTGTTTAAGTCAGGCACCCAGGGAGACACCTGTTGTCCGTGGTAGGAATATGGCCGTTGACATGCCTGGTGAAAATACCAAAAAAATCAGCTCTTCGGTGTGGAAGTATTTCACCAGAAATGCGGACAACAGGTGTCAAGCCGTGTGTTCCCTTTGTCAAGCTGTAATAAGTAGGGGTAAGGACGTTAACCACCTCGGAACATCCTCCCTTATACGTCACCTGCAGCGCATTCATAATAAGTCAGTGACAAGTTCAAAAACTTTGGGTGACAGCGGAAGCAGTCCACTGACCAGTAAATCCCTTCCTCTTGTAACCAAGCTCACGCAAACCACCCCACCAACTCCCTCAGTGTCAATTTCCTCCTTCCCCAGGAATGCCAATAGTCCTGCAGGCAATGTCACTGGCAATTCTGACGAGTCCTCTCCTGCCTGGGAATCCTCCGATGCATCCTTGCGTGTAACGCCTACTGCTGCTGGCGCTGCTGTTGTTGCTGCTGGGAGTCGATGGTCATCCCAGAGGGGAAGTCGTAAGCCCACTTGTACTACTTCCAGTAAGCAATTGACTGTTCAACAGTCCTTTGCGAGGAAGATGAAATATCACAGCAGTCATCCTGCTGCAAAGCGGATAACTGAGGCCTTGACAACTATGTTGGTGTTAGACGTGCGTCCGGTATCCGCCGTTAGTTCACAGGGAACTAGACAATTTATTGAGGCAGTGTGCCCCCGTTACCAAATACCATCTAGGTTCCACTTCTCTAGGCAGGCGATACCGAGAATGTACACGGACGTCAGAAAAAGACTCACCAGTGTCCTAAAAAATGCAGTTGTACCCAATGTCCACTTAACCACGGACATGTGGACAAGTGGAGCAGGGCAGGGTCAGGACTATATGACTGTGACAGCCCACTGGGTAGATGTATGGACTCCCGCCGCAAGAACAGCAGCGGCGGCACCAGTAGCAGCATCTCGCAAACGCCAACTCTTTCCTAGGCAGGCTACGCTTTGTATCACCGCTTTCCAGAATACGCACACAGCTGAAAACCTCTTACGGCAACTGAGGAAGATCATCGCGGAATGGCTTACCCCAATTGGACTCTCCTGTGGATTTGTGGCATCGGACAACGCCAGCAATATTGTGTGTGCATTAAATATGGGCAAATTCCAGCACGTCCCATGTTTTGCACATACCTTGAATTTGGTGGTGCAGAATTTTTAAAAAAACGACAGGGGCGTGCAAGAGATGCTGTCGGTGGCCAGAAGAATTGCGGGACACTTTCGGCGTACAGGCACCACGTACAGAAGACTGGAGCACCACCAAAAACTACTGAACCTGCCCTGCCATCATCTGAAGCAAGAAGTGGTAACGAGGTGGAATTCAACCCTCTATATGCTTCAGAGGTTGGAGGAGCAGCAAAAGGCCATTCAAGCCTATACAATTGAGCACGATATAGTAGGTGGAATGCACCTGTCTCAAGCGCAGTGGAGAATGATTTCAACGTTGTGCAAGGTTCTGATGCCCTTTGAACTTGCCACACGTGAAGTCAGTTCAGACACTGCCAGCCTGAGTCAGGTCATTCCCCTCATCAGGCTTTTGCAGAAGAAGCTGGAGACATTGAAGGAGGAGCTAACACGGAGCGATTCCGCTAGGCATGTGGGACTTGTGGATGGAGCCCTTAATTCGCTTAACAAGGATTCACGGGTGGTCAATCTGTTGAAATCAGAGCACTACATTTTGGCCACCGTGCTCGATCCTAGATTTAAAGCCTACCTTGGATCTCTCTTTCCGGCAGACACAAGTCTGCTGGGGTTCAAAGACCTGCTGGTGACAAAATTGTCAAGTCAAGCGGAACGCGACCTGTCAACATCTCCTCCTTCACATTCTCCCGCAACTGGGGGTGCGAGGAAAAGGCTCAGAATTCCGAGCCCACCCGCTGGCGGTGATGCAGGGCAGTCTGGAGCGACTGCTGATGCTGACATCTGGTCCGGACTGAAGGACCTGACAACGATTACGGACATGTCGTCTACTGTCACTGCATATGATTCTCTCAACATTGATAGAATGGTGGAGGATTATATGAGTGACCGCATCCAAGTAGGCACGTCACACAGTCCGTACTTATACTGGCAGGAAAAAGAGGCAATTTGGAGGCCCTTGCACAAACTGGCTTTATTCTACCTAAGTTGCCCTCCCACAAGTGTGTACTCCGAAAGAGTGTTTAGTGCCGCCGCTCACCTTGTCAGCAATCGGCGTACGAGGTTACATCCAGAAAATGTGGAGAAGATGATGTTCATTAAAATGAATTATAATCAATTCCTCCGCGGAGACATTGACCAGCAGCAATTGCCTCCACAAAGTACACAGGGAGCTGAGATGGTGGATTCCAGTGGGGACGAATTGATAATCTGTGAGGAGAGGGATGTACACGGTGATATATCGGAGGGTGATGATGAGGTGGACATCTTGCCTCTGTAGAGCCAGTTTGTGCAAGGAGAGATTAATTGCTTCTTTTTTGGGGGGGGTCCAAACCAACCCGTCATATCAGTCACAGTCGTGTGGCAGACCCTGTCACTGAAATGATGGGTTGGTTAAAGTGTGCATGTCCTGTTTTGTTTATACAACATAAGGGTGGGTGGGAGGGCCCAAGGACAATTCCATCTTGCACCTCTTTTTTCTTTTCTTTTTCTTTGCGTCATGTGCTGTTTGGGGAGGGTTTTTTGGAAGGGACATCCTGCGTGACACTGCAGTGCCACTCCTAGATGGGCCCGGTGTTTGTGTCGGCCACTAGGGTCGCTTATCTTACTCACACAGCTACCTCATTGCGCCTCTTTTTTTCTTTGCGTCATGTGCTGTTTGGGGAGGGTTTTTTGGAAGGGACATCCTGCGTGACACTGCAGTGACACTCCTAGATGGGCCCGGTGTTTGTGTCGGCCACTAGGGTCGCTTATCTTACTCACACAGCTACCTCATTGCGCCTCTTTTTTTCTTTGCGTCATGTGCTGTTTGGGGAGGGTTTTTTGGAAGGGACATCCTGCGTGACACTGCAGTGCCACTCCTAGATGGGCCCGGTGTTTGTGTCGGCCACTAGGGTCGCTAATCTTACTCACACAGCTACCTCATTGCGCCTCTTTTTTTCTTTGCGTCATGTGCTGTTTGGGGAGGGTTTTTTGGAAGGGCCATCCTGCGTGACACTGCAGTGCCACTCCTAGATGGGCCCGGTGTTTGTGTCGGCCACTAGGGTCGCTTATCTTACTCACACAGCGACCTCGGTGCAAATTTTAGGACTAAAAATAATATTGTGAGGTGTGAGGTATTCAGAATAGACTGAAAATGAGTGGAAATTATGGTTTTTGAGGTTAATAATACTTTGGGATCAAAATGACCGCCAAATTCTATGATTTAAGCTGTTTTTTAGGTTTTTTGGAAAAAAACACCCGAATCCAAAACACACCCGAATCCGACAAAAAAAATTCGGTGAGGTTTTGCCAAAACGCGGTCGAACCCAAAACACGGCCGCGGAACCGAACCCAAAACCAAAACACAAAACCCGAAAAATTTCCGGCGCTCATCTCTAGTATTGTCTACAACCGCCTTACTTCCTTTCTTTCCTCACACTCACTGCTTGACCCATTCCAATCTGGCTTCCATCCTCTCCACTCCACTGAAACTGCCCTTACAAAAGTATGCAATGACCTCCATGCTGCTAAATCTAAGGGACACTACTCTCTACTTATTCTACTTGATCTCTCTGCTGCTTTTGACACTGTGGACCATCCTCTCCTACTGCAAATCCTTCACTCCATTGGTCTGCGTGACACTGCCCTCTCTTGGTTGTCGTCCTACCTTTCTAACCGTTCATTCTCTGTCTCCTCTCATGACTCCACCTCCCCCTCACTTCCACTAACTGTAGGGGTACCCCAAGGTTCTGTCCTTGGTCCTCTTCTCTTCTCTCTCTATACGTCCTCACTAGGTAAGCTCATTAGTTCTTTTGGTTTCCAATATCATCTTTATGCTGATGACACTTAAATCTATCTTTCCTCTCCAGACCTCTCCCCTACTCTCCTCACTCGTATCTCCAACTGTCTCTCTGCTATCTCTTCCTGGATGTCCCAGCGCTTTCTTAAACTTAACATGTCTAAGACCGAGCTGATCATCTTCCCTCCCTCCCGCATAACCTCACCTTCTACAATCTCATTATCTATTGATGGCACTACTATCTCCTCTACCCCCCAAGTGCGCTGTCTTGGAGTAATCCTTGACTTCTCCCTCTCCTTCAAACCTCACATTCAGCACCTCTCACAAACCTGCCGTTTTCATCTAAAAAATATTTCCAGGATCAGACCCTTTCTGACCCAGGATGCTACTAAGACTCTTATCCACTCACTGGTCATCTCCAGACTGGACTACTGTAATCTCCTCCTGACTGGCATTCCTGACAAATACCTCTCTCCACTCCAATCTATCCTCAATGCTGCTGCCCGGCTCATTTTCCTCACCAAACGCACTACGTCCACCTCTCCTCTCTTACTAGACCTTCACTGGCTTCCCTTCCCTTTCAGAATCCATTTCAAGCTTCTCACACTTGCTTACAAAGCCCTCACCCACTCCTCTCCCATCTACATCTCTGATCTTATCTCGCTTTACACTCCCACCCGTCCTCTTCGCTCTGCTAATGCTCGCCGACTCTCCTGCCTACGGATTACTTCCTCCCACTCCTACCTCCAAGATTTTTCACGTGCTGCTCCAATTCTCTGGAATTCCCTACCTCTCCCCCTCAGACTCTCCACCTCTCTACAAAACTTCAAATGGGCTCTCAAGACCCACTTCTACACCAAACCCAGCCAAATCTCATCCTAAACCTCTGTTCCACGCTCTCTATGTACCCCATCTGTCTCACCCCTGTCTGTCTACCCCTCCCCGTTAGAATGTAAGCTCTCACGAGCAGGGCCCTCTTCCCTCATGTGCTTACCCTTTTCTTACTTTAATAATCTTCAACTGCACCAAATCCAGCAGTCTTCTGCCACCTGATACTTATTCCAGTGTCATCTGCTGATGTAGCTATGTTTATTTACCCTGTACTTGTCCTATATTGTCGTCAACTGTAAGTTGCTGTTTTCTTGTTTGATTATTTGTTTATGTACTCTGTAATTGGGCGCTGCGGAACCCCTGTGGCGCCATATAAATAAAGGATAATAATAATAATAATAATAATACATATAAAGACCCATTCTTTTTATATTACATAACCTATTCTTAGTTTATGTTATAGTTATATTTATATATACTGTATATATATATATATATATACTGTATATATAATGTCCTTTAGCAGATTATTACAGCACCCGCGAGCCTCTGCTGAGACGTCTCCATGAGACATGTAAGGATATTACTGTGGGTGCTGACTGTTCTGCACACTTGGCCGTATGAGACTATTTGTTTGCTTTCACCGGCCGCAGATAAACCGTTCTCTGGTAAAGCTATAAAATGAGCAGTTTCCATTTCAGAAGAGGCAGAAAAGTAAATGGACACAGTTTATTTTCTCTTATTTCATCTGCAATTTAATCTAATCACTTTGAGAGCTTTTTAAATCATAGCAGGATTACTGAGTTTATTACACTTGGGATTTGGGGAAGTGCCATGGGTTAAGCTTTATAACCAACTAGTAATTTATATGTTTGCAAAAGAACTTCAAAAGAGCGCTGCAGTTTGGCCGTATAGTGGTGTCTGGGAGTCTCTCTGCACAGAAACCCAGAGGTCTATTCATGAAGCAGTGAAAAGAGTGGAGAAATGAGCCTGTGGAGAAGTTGCCCATGGCAACCAATCACCACTGGCTCACTTCTCCACACATTTCACTGCTTCATGAATAGACTCCTCAATGAGGGCTTTTTACTACTGGTGGCCACATTACATATCTTACTATTATTTATTCACAGACTTAAATGAAACAATTTGCATATCCCCGCCCATAATTCCTCAAAGTACCATAAAAACTCAAACACAAGTTGCTGAAGAACTTTTATGGTGTTGACCTTTTGAAGCTGTCGACCTTTTAACCCTATTGACCTAAGTCAATGTAGACCTTTTGACCCTGTCAACCAATTGTTTGTACACCAACTGGTGTCGACCTGTGTTGACTTTTTGACTGCCGACCGTTACCATCCGGATACCATGCGCTAGCAAGAGCATTGCGGCAACCACCAACATTTCGATTCACCGGATTTTGGTGGTGATAACCAATTGAATAAAGATTATTATTATTATTATTATTATTATTATTACTGTTATCAGTATTATAATTAGAGATGAGCGACTCAGGACTTCCCGCCAGACTCGGAAACCAGAACGAGGAATTATGTCATCATCCTGCTGTCGGATTATCGCAGGTTTTGGATGCCATATAAGGAGCTGCGCATTGCCGCCATTTTCACTCCAGTCCTGGATAGTGTAGCGAGAGGATGTGTCTCCTCAGTGTCTGTGCGGGAAAGTGGCACGGTGCGTGGGGTGGCGACCTGCTCTTATGTGTCATTCCAGTGCTGTCTTCTGCGGAATCAGTCCAGTGATGGTGTCCTGTGCTGCATCAGTCCAGTCACAGTGGTGTCCTGTGCTGCCATAAGACAAGTGGTGGTGTCCTGTGTTACCATAAGTCCAGTGCTGCTGCTGTATAAGTCCAGTGCAGTGGTGCTGTGTTGTGCTGCATCAGTCCAGTGGTGGTGTCCTGTGCTTCCATAAGTTCAGTGGTGGTGTCCTGTGGGGTCATAAGTACAGTGGTGGTATCCTGTACTGCCATAAGTCCAGTGCTGCTGCTGTATACGTCCAGTGCAGTGGTGGTGTCCTGTGCTGCCATAAGTCCAGTGCTGCAGCCGTATAAGTCCAGGGGTACTGCCATATAAGTCATGTGGTACTGCCGTATTAGTCCAGTGGTACTGCCGTATAAATCCAGTCCAGTGGTACTGCCATATAAGTCCAGTGGTACTGCCATATAAGTCCAGTGGTACTGCCATATAAGTCCAGTGATACTACCGTATAAGTCCAGTGATATTGCCGTATAAGTCCAGTAATACTGCCGTATAAATCCAGTCCAGTGGTACTGCCATATTAGTCCAGTGATACTGACGTAAAAGTCCAATGGTACTGTCGTATAAATCCAGTGGTACTGCCGCATAAATCCAGTCCAGTGGTACTGCCGTATAAGTCCACTGGTACTGCCATGTAACTTCAGTGGTACTGCCGTATAAGTCCAGTGGTACTGTTGTATAAGTCCAGTGGTACTGCCGTATAAATCCAGTGATACTGCCGTTTAAATCCAGTGGTACTGCCATATAAATCCAGTCCAGTGGTACTGCCGTATAAGCCCAGTGGTACCGCCATATAAGACCAGTAATACTGCCATATAAGTTCAGTGGTACTGCTGTATAAATCCAGTGGTACTGCCATATAAATCCAGTCCAGTGGTACTGCCATATAAGTCCAGTGGTCGTCCTGTGCTGCCATAAGTCTAGTGCTACTGTATAAGTTCAGTCCAGTGCAGTGGTGCTGTGTTGTGCTGCATCAGTCCAGTGGTAGTGTCCTGTGCTGCCATAAGTCCAGTTATGGTGTCCTGTGCTGCCATAAGTCCAGTGCTGCTGCTGTATAAATCCAATGCAGTGGTGCTGTGTTGTGCTGCATCAGTCCAGTGATTGTTTCCTGTGCTGCCATAAGTCCAGTGGTGGTGTCTTGTGCTGCCATAAATCCAGTGCTGCTGCTGTATAAGTCCAGTGCAGTGGTAATGTGTTGTGCTGCATCAGTCCAGTGGTGTCCTGTGCTGCCATAAGTCCAGTGCTGCAGCCGTATAAGTCCATTGGTACTGCCATATAAGTCCAGTCCAGTGATGCAGCCATATAAGTTCAGAGGTACTGCCATATAAGTCCAAGGATACTGCCGTATAAGTCCAGGGGTACTGCCATATAATTCCAGGGGTACTGTCGTATAAGTCCAGGGGTACTGCCATATAAGTCCCATCCAGTGGTGCTGCCGTATAAGTTCAGGGGTACTGCCGTAGAAGTCCAGGGGTACTGCCGTAGAAGTCCAGTAGTACTGCCGTACAAGTCCGGGGGTACTGCCGTATAAGTCCAGTGGTACTGCCGTAAAAGCCCAGTGGTACTGACATATAAGTCCAGCAGTACTGCCGTATAAGTCCAGGGATACTGCCGTATAAGTCCAGTCCAGTGGTGCAGCCATATAAGTTCAGGGGTACTGCTGAATAAGTCCAGGGGTACTGCTGAATAAGTCCAGTCTAGTGGTACTGCTGTATAAGTCCAGTGGTACTGCCATATAAGTCCAGTGATACTGCCGTATAAGTCCAGTGGTACTGCTGTATAAATCCATTGGTACTGCCGTATAAATCCAGTCCAGTGTTACTGCCATTTAAGTCCAGTGGTACTGCAGTATAAGTCCAGTGGTACGACCGTATAAGTCCGTTCCAGTGGTACTGCCGTAAAAGTTCAGTCCAGTGGTACTGCCATATAAATCCAGTCCAGTGGTACTGCCGTATAAGTCCAGTCCAGTGGTGCTGCCATATAAGTCCAGTGGTGCTGTCCTGTGCTATATATTATGTACTCCAAATAAAGGGGTTATTAATATTTAATTCAAATAATTTTTACAGGGTTTGCCCTGTGTGGTGTAGGGGTACGCTCTCCTATGCCGTATATTGTTATATAACTCCAGAAAAATAATGGAGAACAAAAATTTGGAGGATAAAATAGGGAAAGATCAAGAACCACTTCCTCCTAGTGCTGCTGCTGCCACTGCTGTTGTTGCTGCTGGGAGTCGATCATCATCGCTGAGGGGAAGTCATAAGCCCACTTGTACTACTTCAACTAAGCAATTGGCTGTCCAACAGTGCTTTGCGAGGAATATGAAATATCACAGCAGTCATCCTGTTGCAAAGCGGATAACTGAGGCCTTGACACTTATGTTGGTGTTAGACGTGTGTCCGGTATCCGCCATTAGTGCAGTGGGATTTAGACAATTGATGGAGGCAGCGGTCCCCGGGAACCAAATCCCATCTAGATTCCACTTCACTAGGAAAGCGATTCTCGAACTGTACAGGGATATTACGAAAAGTGTCCTCGTTGTCCTGAAAAATGCGGTTGTACCCAGTGTCCAGTGGAGCAGGGCAAACTAAGGACTACATGACTGTGACAGCCCACTGGGTAGATGTATTGCCTCCCACAGAAACAACCAGCGGCACCAGTAGCAGCATCTTACAAACGCCAACTCATTCCTAGGCAGGCTACGCTATGTATCACAGTTTTCCATAAGAGGCACACAGCTGACAAACTCTTACGGAAACTGGGGGACATCATCGCACAATGGCAGAAACGGTATGAAGAAAACATGAAAAAAGTAAAACATTGCAGAACAAGGACAAGGTTATAAACATTGCTACATCGGCGGTCAGCGGGTTGGCAGGACCGAAAGGTTTGGTGCAGTTGTTGGCAGTGGGAAGGAGGTGAAGGTATAAGTGAGGGAAGGAAAAGCACATCAGGGAAGAGGGCCCTGCTCGTGAGCGCTTACAATCAAAAGGGGAGGGGCAGGCAGACAACAGCTGTGCTTTTATTGCTGTATTCGGTGCTGCTCAGTTACACCCACTCAAGTGGAGATGCGTATGGCTTTGAATTGCCCACCTCTGCACGAACATGTGTACGGAGGCTGCGGGAGACTGCTCGAAATCATGAGCCTCTAGCAATGTGTCATTGTGGATCAGGTAGTTTGGTATGACTTTGCAGCGTGAAACGCGTCATGCTCCGTGCTCTGCCCATTATCACAATCCAGCATTCGCTCACTGCTCAATGCGTGGTGTTTTTCTTGCAAAAGGTATTTTAATGTCCCGTACAAGTCCAAAATATAATGTTGGGATTATACAACGATTCAGGCATCTTGTGCTGCAGTGCAGCTTGGGAAATGACGCACTATTTGCAACATCTAGCACATCTAAAAGCCAGGCTAAAATTAGATCACCATCAAGCACAAACTGCGAGGAAAGTGCCATAAGTCCCAATAATTACAAAAATCCAGATAAAACTCTGAGGGAGTTGGGAGAGCAGTAGGAGAGAGACACACATGGCAGAAGTGCCTCCGGCGCACAAGTTTCGTTTAATACAACACTGAATACGACACAAATGCACATTGCGCAATGTAACCTTCAGGCTTTGTCGACGGGCTTGTTCCAGAGCTCGGGCATCTCACTGTATGGGGCAAAGTACGTCCTTAATGTCTTTACAACTATCTAACACATTTTCTCTTTACTTTCTATAGTTTTATATCCTTGGCGTTGAATTCCAAAGTTGTCTTTAAACCTCCGATACCCAGAAGTGGCGTTAGGCTATGCCCCGAACTGGAAAACAAAAGGATAACGCAGCTAGTGTGCATTTCGACACATCTAGAACAATAACTAGACTTAAATAATGTGGGAATACCTATAATAAGACACGCATGGTTTGATTATTCATGGAACAGCGGTAGCAATAATAGGAGGCAATCTGATGCTTTTAACATAATTTGGGAACATGCTTTAAATTGATTTTTATTTCTTTGGGGGCTGTTTCTTTTAAAATTAAACCTAACGAATGAAAACGGATTACTCTCAATACAATTTGTCAAATCAGCTCCGTGAGGCGCGTGGGCAAATGAATAAAAGGGAACTACTGAATCACATTATTTTCTCTATATATATAAATCTTATATAAATCTATGGCTTGTAGCCAACATCACGTACGGCGCTTTCTAATCTTCCCTGCGCGATATTACTTTTAGACGTTTAATATTTTTGAACTTGATAGTTTTTAATGAATTTCATTTATCTATATTACTATATGTAATGTGCAAAGCATTTGGGATTACTGTATAGGAAGCAGTGGGGGTGACGCCATGGCGGTAGTGGCTGCATCTTACTTTGTGGCAGCTGGTAGTGCGTCTTTATACTAATGCCACGTCTGATGGCAATGTGCGTACAAAGACGCACTATTGAAGCATTATTAACTGCACTATCGGCTCGACCGTGGCAGTGTGATTCTCAACACAGACATGTCTGTGACACACCCACATATGGGCGCCAACCCCGTTTACTTCCCAGACACGCCCATCAAAAATGCATGGATCTGGATGCAAAATTGATCTGTGACTCTAGGCCTGATTTGTACGAAAAAATTGCAAAAGGAGCAGGAGACGTCCTGAGTACATAGACATGCGTGCTTGCGCAAACCGCTGCTGCGTACGAAGATGCAGCATTGCATCGCTTGTGTGAACATTGGGCATCTGGGTATTCCTCGGGTTACGCTGGATGGCTGGGCTGTTCATGCGGCTGGGGCCAGGAAATTTGGGTTTGAAGACGCAGACCCTGGGTTCTCCAATTCCAGAAAACAGGCGAAACTCCGCCCAGCGCCGCCCACCCCCTGCCCCCAAACACCAGCAGCATGTCAGTCTGCCTGCGGGCACTGCGTCATACCCTCCAACCTGACCCATTCCATTTGGTTCAAAATGCTCTGCTCCTGGACTTCCATAGTAAGAAGCCAAGTAAGTCCAGAAGCAGAGCATTTTGTCCCTCCAGGAATGGGTCTTGTTGGAGGGTATGCTGTATGCGAGGATGCACATACTCAGGCTCCTCACATGTATGTAAACCACCCGATTTGCATAGATCTCCAAAAAAGGCCTCCTCTGTAATAACCATCTGGGCGCATGTGCAGTGTGATCAGATCCCTGCACAAGGGAAAACATCAACCACTCACTCCAACGTCTCTCTCATCTCTGTCACCCACACCACGTCTCTCTCATCTCTGTCACCCACACCACGTCTCTCTCATCTCTGTCACCCACACCACGCCTCTCTCATCTCTGTCACCCACACCACGTCTCTCTCTCATCTCTGTCACCCACACCACGTCTCTCTCATCTCTCACCTACACCATGTCTCTCTCATCTCTGTCACCCACACCACGTCTCTCTCATCTCTGTCACCCACACCACGTCTCTCTCATCTCTCACCTACACCATGTCTCTCTCATCTCTGTCACCCACACCACGCCTCTCTCATCTCTGTCACCCACACCACGTCTCTCTCTCATCTCTGTCACCCACACCACGTCTCTCTCATCTCTCACCTACACCATGTCTCTCTCATCTCTGTCACCCACACCACGTCTCTCTCATCTCTGTCACCCACACCACGTCTCTCTCATCTCTCACCTACACCACGTCTCTCTCATCTGTCACCCACACCACGCCTCTCTCATCTCTGTCACCCACACCACGTCTCTCTCATCTCTCACCTACACCATGTCTCTCTCATCTCTGTCACCCACACCACGTCTCTCTCATCTCTGTCACCCACACCACGTCTCTCTCATCTCTCACCTACACCATGTCTCTCTCATCTCTGTCACCCACACCACGTCTCTCTCATCTCTGTCACCCACACCACGTCTCTCTCATCTCTCACCTACACCACGTCTCTCTCATCTGTCACCCACACCACGCCTCTCTCATCTCTGTCACCCACACCACGTCTCTCTCATCTCTCACCTACACCACGTCTCTCTCATCTCTCACCTACACCACGTCTCTCTCACCTACACCACGTCTCTCTCACCTACACCACGTCTGTCTCATCTCTCACCTACACCACGTCTCTCTCATCTCTCACCTACACCACGTCTGTCTCATCTCTCACCTACACCACGTCTGTCTCATCTCTCACCTACACCACGTCTGTCTCATCTGTCACCCACACCACGCCTCTCTCATCTCTGTCACCCACACCACGTCTCTCTCATCTCTGTCACCCACACCACGTCTCTCTCATCTCTGTCACCCACACCACGTCTCTCTCATCTCTGTCACCCACACCACGTCTCTCTCATCTCTGTCACCCACACCACGTCTCTCTCATCTGTCACCTACACCACATCTCTCTCATCTCTGTCACCCACACCACGTCTCTCTCATCTCTGTCACCCACACCACGTCTGTCTCATCTCTCACCTACACCATGTCTCTCTCATCTGTCACCCACACCACGTCTCTCTCATCTCTGTCACCCACACCACGTCTCTCTCATCTCTCACCTACACCACGTCTCTCTCATCTCTCACCTACACCATGTCTCTCTCATCTCTGTCACCCACACCACGCCTCTCTCATCTCTGTCACCCACACCACGTCTCTCTCATCTCTCACCTACACCACGTCTCTCTCATCTCTCACCTACACCACGTCTCTCTCATCTCTCACCTACACCACGTCTCTCTCATCTCTCACCTACACCACGTCTGTCTCATCTCTCACCTACACCACGTCTGTCTCATCTCTCACCTACACCACGTCTGTCTCATCTGTCACCCACACCACGCCTCTCTCATCTCTGTCACCCACACCACGTCTCTCTCATCTCTCACCTACACCATGTCTCTCTCATCTCTGTCACCCACACCACGTCTCTCTCATCTCTGTCACCCACACCACGTCTCTCTCATCTCTCACCTACACCACGTCTCTCTCATCTGTCACCCACACCACGCCTCTCTCATCTCTGTCACCCACACCACGTCTCTCTCATCTCTCACCTACACCACGTCTCTCTCATCTCTCACCTACACCACGTCTCTCTCACCTACACCACGTCTCTCTCACCTACACCACGTCTGTCTCATCTCTCACCTACACCACGTCTCTCTCATCTCTCACCTACACCACGTCTGTCTCATCTCTCACCTACACCACGTCTGTCTCATCTGTCACCCACACCACGCCTCTCTCATCTCTGTCACCCACACCACGTCTCTCTCATCTCTGTCACCCACACCACGTCTCTCTCATCTCTGTCACCCACACCACGTCTCTCTCATCTCTGTCACCCACACCACGTCTCTCTCATCTCTGTCACCCACACCACGTCTCTCTCATCTCTGTCACCCACACCACGTCTCTCTCATCTGTCACCTACACCACATCTCTCTCATCTCTGTCACCCACACCACGTCTCTCTCATCTCTGTCACCCACACCACGTCTGTCTCATCTCTCACCTACACCATGTCTCTCTCATCTGTCACCCACACCACGTCTCTCTCATCTCTGTCACCCACACCACGTCTCTCTCATCTCTCACCTACACCACGTCTCTCTCATCTCTCACCTACACCATGTCTCTCTCATCTCTGTCACCCACACCACGCCTCTCTCATCTCTGTCACCCACACCACGTCTCTCTCATCTCTCACCTACACCACGTCTCTCTCATCTCTCACCTACACCACGTCTCTCTCATCTCTCACCTACACCACGTCTCTCTCATCTCTCACCTACACCACGTCTGTCTCATCTCTCACCTACACCACGTCTGTCTCATCTCTCACCTACACCACGTCTGTCTCATCTGTCACCCACACTACGCCTCTCTCATCTCTGTCACCCACACCACGTCTCTCTCATCTCTGTCACCCACACCACGTCTCTCTCATCTCTGTCACCCACACCACGTCTCTCTCATCTCTGTCACCCACACCACGTCTCTCTCATCTCTGTCACCCACACCACGTCTCTCTCATCTCTGTCACCCACACCACGTCTCTCTCATCTGTCACCTACACCACATCTCTCTCATCTCTGTCACCCACACCACGTCTCTCTCATCTCTGTCACCCACACCACGTCTGTCTCATCTCTCACCTACACCATGTCTCTCTCATCTGTCACCCACACCACGTCTCTCTCATCTCTGTCACCCACACCACGTCTCTCTCATCTCTCACCTACACCACGTCTCTCTCATCTCTCACCTACACCACGTCTCTCTCATCTGTCACCTACACCACGTCTCTCTCATCTCTCACCTACACCACGTCTCTCTCACCTACACCACGTCTCTCTCACCTACACCACGTCTGTCTCATCTCTCAGCTACACCACGTCTCTCTCATCTGTCACCCACACCACGCCTCTCTCACCTACACCACGTCTGTCTCATCTCTCAGCTACACCACGTCTCTCTCATCTGTCACCCACACCACGTCTCTCTCACCTACACCACGTCTGTCTCATCTCTCAGCTACACCACGTCTCTCTCATCTGTCACCCACACCACGCCTCTCTCATCTCTGTCACCCACACCACGTCTCTCTCATCTCTGTCACCCACACCACGTCTCTCTCATCTCTCACCTACACCACGTCTCTCTCATCTCTGTCACCCACACCACATTTCTCTCATCTCTCACCTACACCACATCTCTCTCATCTCTGTCACCCACACCATGTCTCTCTCATCTCTCACCTACACCACGTCTGTCTCATCTCTGTCACCCACACCACGTCTCTCTCATCTCTCACCTACACCACGTCTCTCTCATCTCTCACCTACACCACATCTCTCTCATCTCTGTCACCCACACCACGTCTCTCTCATCTCTCACCTACACCACATCTCTCTCATCTCTGTCACCCACACCCCGCCTCTCTCATCTCTGTCACCCACACCACGTCTCTCTCATCTCTCACCTACACCACATCTCTCTCATCTCTGTCACCCACACCACGTCTGTCTCATCTCTGTCACCCACACCACGTCTCTCTCATCTCTCACCTACACCACGTCTCTCTCATCTCTGTCACCCACACCACGTCTGTCTCATCTCTGTCACCCACACCACGTCTCTCTCATCTCTCACCTACACCACGTCTCTCTCATCTCTCACCTACACCACATCTCTCTCATCTCTGTCACCCACACCACGTCTCTCTCATCTCTCACCTACACCACATCTCTCTCATCTCTGTCACCCACACCACGTCTCTCTCATCTCTGTCACCCACACCACGTCTCTCTCATCTCTCACCTACACCACATCTCTCTCATCTCTGTCACCCACACCACGTCTGTCTCATCTCTGTCACCCACACCACGTCTCTCTCATCTCTCACCTACACCACGTCTCTCTCATCTCTGTCACCCACACCACGTCTGTCTCATCTCTGTCACCCACACCACGTCTCTCTCATCTGTCACCCACACCACGCCTCTCTCATCTCTGTCACCCACACCACGTCTGTCTCATCTCTCACCTACACCACATCTCTCTCATCTGTCACCCACACCACGTCTCTCTCATCTCTCACCTACACCACGTCTCTCTCATCTCTGTCACCCACACCACGTCTCTCTCATCTCTCACCTACACCACATCTCTCTCATCTCTGTCACCCACACCACGTCTCTCTCATCTCTGTCACCCACACCACGTCTCTCTCATCTCTCACCTACACCACATCTCTCTCATCTCTGTCACCCACACCACGTCTCTCTCATCTCTGTCACCCACACCACGTCTCTCTCATCTCTCACCTACACCACGTCTCTCTCATCTGTCACCCACACCACATCTCTCTCATCTCTCACCTACACCACGTCTCTCTCACCTACACCACGTCTCTCTCACCTACACCACGTCTGTCTCATCTCTCAGCTACACCACGTCTCTCTCATCTGTCACCCACACCACGCCTCTCTCATCTCTGTCACCCACACCACGTCTCTCTCATCTCTGTCACCCACACCACGTCTCTCTCATCTCTCACCTACACCACATCTCTCTCATCTCTGTCACCCACACCACGTCTCTCTCATCTCTGTCACCCACACCACGTCTCTCTCATCTCTCACCTACACCACGTCTCTCTCATCTCTGTCACCCACACCACGTCTGTCTCATCTCTGTCACCCACACCACGTCTCTCTCATCTCTCACCTACACCACGTCTCTCTCATCTCTCACCTACACCACATCTCTCTCATCTCTGTCACCCACACCACGTCTCTCTCATCTCTCACCTACACCACATCTCTCTCATCTCTGTCACCCACACCACGTCTCTCTCATCTCTGTCACCCACACCACGTCTCTCTCATCTCTCACCTACACCACATCTCTCTCATCTCTGTCACCCACACCACGTCTGTCTCATCTCTGTCACCCACACCACGTCTCTCTCATCTCTCACCTACACCACGTCTCTCTCATCTCTGTCACCCACACCACGTCTGTCTCATCTCTGTCACCCACACCACGTCTCTCTCATCTGTCACCCACACCACGCCTCTCTCATCTCTGTCACCCACACCACGTCTGTCTCATCTCTCACCTACACCACATCTCTTTCATCTGTCACCCACACCACGCCTCTCTCATCTCTGTCACCCACACCACGTCTCTCTCATCTCTGTCACCCACACCATGTCTCTCTCATCTCTCACCCACACCATGTCTCTCTCATCTCTGTCACCCACACCACGTCTCTCTCATCTCTCACCCACACCATGTCTCTCTCATCTCTCACCTACACCACGTCTCTCTCATCTCTCACCTACACCACGTCTGTCTCATCTCTCACCTACACCACGTCTCTCTCATCTCTGTCACCCACACCACGTCTCTCTCATCTCTGTCACCCACACCACGTCTCTCTCATCTCTGTCACCCACACCACGTCTCTCTCATCTCTCACCTACACCACGTCTCTCTCATCTCTGTCACCCACACCACGTCTCTCTCATCTCTCACCTACACCACATCTCTCTCATCTCTGTCACCCACACCACGTCTCTCTCATCTCTGTCACCCACACCACGTCTCTCTCATCTCTCACCTACACCACATCTCTCTCATCTCTGTCACCCACACCACGTCTCTCTCATCTCTGTCACCCACACCACGTCTCTCTCATCTCTCACCTACACCACGTCTCTCTCATCTGTCACCCACACCACGCCTCTCTCATCTCTGTCACCCACACCACGTCTCTCTCATCTCTCACCTACACCACATCTCTCTCATCTCTGTCACCCACACCACGTCTCTCTCATCTCTGTCACCCACACCACGTCTCTCTCATCTCTCACCTACACCACGTCTCTCTCATCTGTCACCCACACCACGCCTCTCTCATCTCTGTCACCCACACCACGTCTCTCTCATCTCTCACCTACACCACATCTCTCTCATCTCTGTCACCCACACCACGTCTCTCTCATCTCTGTCACCCACACCACGTCTCTCTCATCTCTGTCACCCACACCACGTCTCTCTCATCTCTGTCACCCACACCACGTCTCTCTCATCTCTCACCTACACCACATCTCTCTCATCTCTGTCACCCACACCACGTCTCTCTCATCTCTCACCTACACCACGTCTCTCTCATCTGTCACCCACACCACGCCTCTCTCATCTCTGTCACCCACACCACGTCTCTCTCATCTCTCACCTACACCACGTCTCTCTCATCTCTCACCTACACCACGTCTCTCTCACCTACACCACGTCTGTCTCATCTCTCACCTACACCACGTCTCTCTCATCTGTCACCCACACCACGCCTCTCTCATCTCTGTCACCCACACCACGTCTCTCTCATCTCTCACCTACACCACGTCTCTCTCATCTGTCACCCACACCACGTCTCTCTCATCTCTGTCACCCACACCACGTCTCTCTCATCTCTGTCACCCACACCACGTCTCTCTCATCTCTCACCTACACCACGTCTCTCTCATCTCTGTCACCCACACCACGCTTCTCTCATCTCTGTCACCCACACCACGCTTCTCTCATCTCTGTCACCCACACCACGTCTCTCTCATCTCTCACCTACACCACATCGCTCTCATCTCTGTCACCCACACCACGCCTCTCTCATCTCTCACCTACACCACGTCTCTCTCATCTCTGTCACCTACACCACGTCTCTCTCATCTCTCACCTACACCACGTCTCTCTCATCTATGTCACCCACACCACGTCTCTCTCATCTCTGTCACCCACACGACGCCTCTCTCATCTCTGTCACCCACACCATGTCTCTCTCATCTCTGTCACCCACACCACGTCTCTCTCATCTCTGTTACCCACACCACGCCTCTCTCATCTCTGTCACCCACACCACGTCTCTCTCATCTCTCACCTACACCACGTCTATCTCATCTCTCACCTACACCACGTCTCTCATCTCTCACCTACACCACGTCTCTCATCTCTGTCACCCACACCACGTCTCTCATCTCTGTCACCCACACCACGTCTCTCTCATCTCTGTCACCCACACCACGTCTCTCTCATCTCTGTCACCCACACCACGCCTCTCTCACCTACACCATGTCTCTCTCATCTCTGTCACCCACACCACGTCTCTCTCATCTCTATCACCCACACCACGTCTATCTCATCTCTCACCTACACCACGTCTCTCTCTTCTCTGTCACCCACACCACGCCTCTCTCATCTCTGTCACCCACACCACGCCTCTCTCATCTCTCACCTACACCACGTCTCTCTCATCTGTCACCCACACCACGCCTCTCTCATCTCTGTCACCCACACCACGTCTCTCTCATCTCTCACCTACACCACATCGCTCTCATCTCTGTCACCCACACCACGTCTCTCTCATCTCTGTCACCTACACCACGTCTCTCTCATCTCTCACCTACACCACGTCTCTCTCATCTCTCACCTACACCACGTCTCTCTCATCTCTGTCACCCACACCACGTCTCTCTCATGTCTGTCACCCACACGACGCCTCTCTCATCTCTGTCACCCACACCATGTCTCTCTCATCTCTGTCACCCACACCACGTCTCTCTCATCTCTGTCACCCACACCACGCCTCTCTCATCTCTGTCACCCACACCACGTCTCTCTCATCTCTCACCTACACCACGTCTCTCTCATCTCTCACCTACACCACGTCTCTCATCTCTCACCTACACCACGTCTCTCATCTCTGTCACCCACACCACGTCTCTCATCTCTGTCACCCACACCACGTCTCTCTCATCTCTGTCACCCACACCACGTCTCTCTCATCTCTGTCACCCACACCACGCCTCTCTCACCTACACCACGTCTCTCTCATCTCTGTCACCCACACCACGTCTCTCTCATCTCTATCACCCACACCACGTCTCTCTCATCTCTCACCTACACCACGTCTCTCTCTTTTCTGTCACCCACACTACGCCTCTCTCATCTCTGTAACCCACACCACGCCTCTCTCATCTCTCACCTACACCACGTCTCTCTCATGTCACCCACACCACGCCTCTCTCATCTCTGTCACCCACACCACGTCTCTCTCATCTCTCACCTACACCACATCGCTCTCATCTCTGTCACCCACACCACGCCTCTCTCATCTCTCACCTACATCACGTCTCTCTCATCTCTGTCACCTACACCACGTCTCTCTCATCTCTCACCTACACCACGTCTCTCTCATCTCTGTCACCCACACCACGTCTCTCTCATCTCTGTCACCCACACCACGTCTCTCTCATCTCTGTCACCCACACCATGTCTCTCTCATCTCTGTCACCCACACCACGTCTCTCTCATCTCTGTCACCCACACCCCGCCTCTCTCATCTCTGTCACCCACACCATGTCTCTCTCATCTCTGTCACCCACACCACGTCTCTCTCATCTGTCACCCACACCACGCCTCTCTCATCTGTCACCCACACCACGTCTCTCTCATCTCTCACCTACACCACGTCTCTCTCATCTGTCACCCACACCACGCCTCTCTCATCTCTGTCACCCACACCACGTCTCTCTCATCTCACCTACACCACGTCTCTCTCATCTCTCACCCACACCACGCCTCTCTCATCTCTGTCACCCACACCACGTCTCTCTCATCTCTGTCACCCACACCACGTCTCTCTCATCTCTGTCACCCACACCACGCCTCTCTCATCTCTGTCACCCACACCACGCCTCTCTCATCTCTCACCTACACCACGCCTCTCTCATCTCTGTCACCCACACCACGTCTCTCTCATCTCTCACCTACACCACGTCTCTCTCATCTGTCACCCACACCACACCTCTCTGATCTCTGTCACCCACACCACGTCTCTCTCATCTCTCACCTACACCACATCGCTCTCATCTCTGTCACCCACACCACGCCTCTCTCATCTCTCACCTACACCACGTCTCTCTCATCTCTGTCACCTACACCACGTCTCTCTCATCTCTCACCTACACCACGTCTCTCTCATCTCTGTCACCCACACCACGCCTCTCTCATCTCTGTCACCCACACCACGTCTCTCTCATCTGTCACCCACACCATGTCTCTCTCATCTCTGTCACCCACACCACGCCTCTCTCATCTCTGTCACCCACACCATGTCTCTCTCATCTCTGTCACCCACGCAACGTCTCTCTCATCTCTGTCACCCACACCACGCCTCTCTCATCTCTGTCACCCACACCACGTCTCTCTCATATCTCACCTACACCACGCCTCTCTCATCTCTCACCTACACCACGTCTCTCTCATCTCTGTCACCCACACCACGTCTCTCTCATCTCTGTCACCCACACCACGTCTCTCTCATCTCTCACCTACACCACGTCTCTCTCTTCTCTGTCAACCACACCACGCCTCTCTCATCTCTGTCACCCACACCACGCCTCTCTCATCTCTCACCTACACCACGTCTCTCTCATCTGTCACCCACACCACGCCTCTATCATCTCTGTCACCCACACCACGTCTCTCTCATCTCTCACCTACACCACATCGCTCTCATCTCTGTCACCCACACCACGCCTCTCTCATCTCTCACCTACACCACGTCTCTCTCATCTCTGTCACCTACACCACGTCTCTCTCATCTCTCACCTACACCACGTCTCTCTCATCTCTGTCACCCACACCACGCCTCTCTCACCTACACCATGTCTCTCTCATCTCTGTCACCCACACCACGTCTCTCTCATCTCTATCACCCACACCACGTCTATCTCATCTCTCACCTACACCACGTCTCTCTCTTCTCTGTCACCCACACCACGCCTCTCTCATCTCTGTCACCCACACCACGCCTCTCTCATCTCTCACCTACACCACGTCTCTCTCATCTGTCACCCACACCACGCCTCTCTCATCTCTGTCACCCACACCACGTCTCTCTCATCTCTGTCACCTACACCACGTCTCTCTCATCTCTCACCTACACCACGTCTCTCTCATCTCTCACCTACACCACGTCTCTCTCATCTCTGTCACCCACACCACGTCTCTCTCATGTCTGTCACCCACACGACGCCTCTCTCATCTCTGTCACCCACACCATGTCTCTCTCATCTCTGTCACCCACACCACGTCTCTCTCATCTCTGTCACCCACACCACGCCTCTCTCATCTCTATCACCCACACCACGTCTCTCTCATCTCTCACCTACACCACGTCTCTCTCATCTCTCACCTACACCACGTCTCTCATCTCTCACCTACACCACGTCTCTCATCTCTGTCACCCACACCACGTCTCTCATCTCTGTCACCCACACCACGTCTCTCTCATCTCTGTCACCCACACCACGTCTCTCTCATCTCTGTCACCCACACCACGCCTCTCTCACCTACACCACGTCTCTCTCATCTCTGTCACCCACACCACGTCTCTCTCATCTCTATCACCCACACCACGTCTCTCTCATCTCTCACCTACACCACGTCTCTCTCTTTTCTGTCACCCACACTACGCCTCTCTCATCTCTGTAACCCACACCACGCCTCTCTCATCTCTCACCTACACCACGTCTCTCTCATGTCACCCACACCACGCCTCTCTCATCTCTGTCACCCACACCACGTCTCTCTCATCTCTCACCTACACCACATCGCTCTCATCTCTGTCACCCACACCACGCCTCTCTCATCTCTCACCTACATCACGTCTCTCTCATCTCTGTCACCTACACCACGTCTCTCTCATCTCTCACCTACACCACGTCTCTCTCATCTCTGTCACCCACACCACGTCTCTCTCATCTCTGTCACCCACACCACGTCTCTCTCATCTCTGTCACCCACACCATGTCTCTCTCATCTCTGTCACCCACACCACGTCTCTCTCATCTCTGTCACCCACACCCCGCCTCTCTCATCTCTGTCACCCACACCATGTCTCTCTCATCTCTGTCACCCACACCACGTCTCTCTCATCTGTCACCCACACCACGCCTCTCTCATCTGTCACCCACACCACGTCTCTCTCATCTCTCACCTACACCACGTCTCTCTCATCTGTCACCCACACCACGCCTCTCTCATCTCTGTCACCCACACCACGTCTCTCTCATCTCACCTACACCACGTCTCTCTCATCTCTCACCCACACCACGCCTCTCTCATCTCTGTCACCCACACCACGTCTCTCTCATCTCTGTCACCCACACCACGTCTCTCTCATCTCTGTCACCCACACCACGCCTCTCTCATCTCTGTCACCCACACCACGCCTCTCTCATCTCTCACCTACACCACGCCTCTCTCATCTCTGTCACCCACACCACGTCTCTCTCATCTCTCACCTACACCACGTCTCTCTCATCTGTCACCCACACCACACCTCTCTGATCTCTGTCACCCACACCACGTCTCTCTCATCTCTCACCTACACCACATCGCTCTCATCTCTGTCACCCACACCACGCCTCTCTCATCTCTCACCTACACCACGTCTCTCTCATCTCTGTCACCTACACCACGTCTCTCTCATCTCTCACCTACACCACGTCTCTCTCATCTCTGTCACCCACACCACGCCTCTCTCATCTCTGTCACCCACACCACGTCTCTCTCATCTGTCACCCACACCATGTCTCTCTCATCTCTGTCACCCACACCACGCCTCTCTCATCTCTGTCACCCACACCATGTCTCTCTCATCTCTGTCACCCACGCAACGTCTCTCTCATCTCTGTCACCCACACCACGCCTCTCTCATCTCTGTCACCCACACCACGTCTCTCTCATATCTCACCTACACCACGCCTCTCTCATCTCTCACCTACACCACGTCTCTCTCATCTCTGTCACCCACACCACGTCTCTCTCATCTCTGTCACCCACACCACGTCTCTCTCATCTCTCACCTACACCACGTCTCTCTCTTCTCTGTCAACCACACCACGCCTCTCTCATCTCTGTCACCCACACCACGCCTCTCTCATCTCTCACCTACACCACGTCTCTCTCATCTGTCACCCACACCACGCCTCTATCATCTCTGTCACCCACACCACGTCTCTCTCATCTCTCACCTACACCACATCGCTCTCATCTCTGTCACCCACACCACGCCTCTCTCATCTCTCACCTACACCACGTCTCTCTCATCTCTGTCACCTACACCACGTCTCTCTCATCTCTCACCTACACCACGTCTCTCTCATCTCTGTCACCCACACCACGTCTCTCTCATCTCTGTCACCCACACCGTCTCTCTCATCTCTGTCACCCACACCATGGGGTATATTTACTAAGATTCGTATTTTTCAGAATCATGTTCAAGTTCAATCACGACTGACATCGACAGTGTAAATCTGCAACTTTTTGAATTGATTACGACTCATTTACTAAGCAGTCGTATTCGTATTTTCCGTATCTTCCGATGTCGATGTCATTCGTGCTTTTTTGCTGCTGAATGCGGCCGCGTTTGCTATTTTGCGGCCGCGTTGTTGCGTTTTTTTTACGACTGCGTCACAAGTCTGTTACGGCAGTGATTTGGAATTTGCGGCCGCGTTTTTACTCCTAAGTTTCGTTTACGTCACGCGGCCGTGATTGGTTGTATTCGTGAAGGAGGAGTGTCTGTGCATGTTACTATAAAAACGCCCCAAACACTCCGCACCTCGTGGGTTTAGCTAGTGGAGAGGAGAGAGGAAGGTGTATTTGGAGTTGGTGAGTTTGGTGGAGTTTTTGGTGGATTTGGAGAGGAGTTTGGTGATTGTTGAGTGCTGTACTGTGTGTGTTAGTAGTCTTGTGATCTTTGTAGTATTGTTTTTTCCCAGTTTGTAAACTTTTTTGTCCTTGTTTTTTTTTTTCAGTCTTTTGTCATTGTTTGTGAGTGAGTGAGCGTGTGTGTTGGCTGTGTGGTGTGTAGTAGGAGTAGTGGAGGAGTGTGTTTTGTGTTTTCATTTTTGTGTGTTTTATGTTGTTTGTCATGTCCGACTCAGAGGTCAGTGTGGTGGCGGAGGTTAGTGAGGTGGAGGCTGGTAGTGAGGTGGAGGCTGGTAGTGAGGTGGAGGCTGGTAGTGAGGTGGAGGGGGGTAGTGAGAGGGAGGAGGTTAGTGAGGAGGAGGAGGAGGGGGTGCCTGTTGCTGGATTTTCCAGTGATAGTGATGGTGTTGTGGCACCGCAGCCACGCACCACTACCAAGACTGGCAGGAATATAAAGTTCAGCTATGCTGAAAACATGGCGTTGGTGCGTGAGCTGATGAAGCACCATCGCCAATTGTTTGGTCAGGATGCTGCCAGGGTGTCCTCCCGCAGGAAGTCTGCCCTGTGGGGGCAAGTCATACTTGCTGTGAATAGTGAGGGTGTGGTGAGGCGGACAGAGGACACGTGCCGCAAGCGTTTCTATGATATTAAGCGGCGTGTCAAGGCCAAGATGGCCAAAGAGTCCAAATCTGCACGGAGAACCGGAGGTGGGCCACCTTTACGTGTAAGCTATCGGGACTGGGAGGAGCCTGTGCGGGCATTGATTCCTGGCGAAGTGGTGTCTGCTACTCATGTCCGGGATTCGGACCGACCCACGCAGGATGGTAAGTTTGTTTTGTAATATTGTTCTTAAAATGTCTGTAAAATTTAGTTAATTTCATTTTTAAAGTTTAAAGGATGATTTTTTTCTCACAAAACAGATTGCATGCCTATGCTCCCTTAAGGTGTGTTTGTGTTTTGAATGTTTTTTTTTCTTTTTTTGTTGCAATTTTTGGCGATAATGCTTGAACATGTGTGTTTGTTTAAAATCCACAAAAGGTTTTTGTTTTGTTAAAAAACTGAAAAGCGGGGAAATTTTTAAAACATTACATTTTATAAATATTTGCAAGTACTCAATCTCTGCAATATCTGAGACCAAAAACTTATTTTAAATAAATTTATTGTGTGCCACATCAAGTACATATTGATATTCAACTCAAAATCATGAATGTAGAAGCTCTTAAGCTTAAAAATTTGTTTTAAACAAAACCATATAGATGCTTACAGTACATTAATGGTTTTCAGTGGGTCATTTTTCCAAAAACATGGTAATAATGTTGGGGTCACTTTTTCCACAGTCACACAGACCAGCCGCCCAGACAGGCCTCACACAAGTCAGGATGATGCCGGTATTGCAGGTAAGTCTTCACTGTAGTCACATATTCTGAAAACACATAGAAGTACAAAATATTAAGTTTAAATTTTGCACCTAGGTTCTGCTTCTGGAAGCCGACCTCCTGTAAGGCGCCCATCACAGGGCTTGGGCCACTTACCCAGGAGGCCAACTAAGACACGGCGTCTTGGCTCTGATTCCGCACCTCCATCATCCCCACCCAGGCGAAGACTTTCGGCAGTGTCACCCCAGCCACCACTGGCACTATTGTCGAGTTCGCAGAGTGATGAGGCCAGATCACCTCAGTTATCTGGTGAGTAAAAACATAAATTAAACACATAAGCAATAATATACACAGTACACTTAAGATGTTGTTAGTTGGTTTGGAGTTTACATGTTTTCCTCAACAATCAATGTGATGTAACGTCTTCAATTGCTCAAGGTGCTTTAATAAAATTAGATAAGGTCTTAGTGGATGGTCTAGACAACCTATTTGTATGAAAAGAACAGATTTGAGGATACATTAAGCACACACACGTTCACATTTTTAAAAAAATATGAATAAAATTAAATGTTGGACCGAAAAAAAAAAACCATTAGAGTGTTCACACATCGCCCCTGTCCAGTATGTAGATGGCTTACTTGCTCCGCTCCTCTGGACTATACAGGTAAGTAGTCTATATCGTGGTGAGGGGAGGGAATCTAACAGTGTAATGGTGTGGAGGGAAGTTAGTTAAGTGAGGAATATGCAAATTTTGCAATGTTTGCGCCTGTGTTGGTTTTTTAAAATATAAAAATTATAAATTGTTAACGTTGAGAAAAACAAGTGCTAATAATGCAAAAATGTAGTATTAGGAATGTATTAATGTGTTGCATTAGCCAGGCCAAATTAAAAAAAAAAACAACATTGCATGTTGCCTACCCCATACAGAGCACAACTTGATGTCCGCCGAGGACCAGCAGGGACCAGAACAAGAGCCATCCTTCACACTGCAACTTACAGCTGTTGATCCAAGCATGCCAATACAGTTGCAGGATATACCCCAACCATCCATCAGTCCCCAACTGGCACAAGCTCCGCCCCCAAGCCAAATTCCTGGCGATTTTTGGGCCAGTTGGACAAGCCAACAGGCCCAAAGCAATGCCACCCTGACCCAACATACACAACACCTTGCCAGTCTGCCCCATCATCTACCGCGTATTAGTCGCAACTCGGGCAGACTGATAGTACAAGTAGGGAGAATGGCTACCTCAATGGAGCAAATTAGGGCTGAAAACAGCCAAATGAATGCACATTTATCCCGCATTATAGATGAGCAACAGCGACATCAGCAGGCACTCGTTCAGATCATTCAACACAATCAAGTGGTGAATGAGGCCTTATCCAGGATTGTAGCCAGCCACACTGCTACAAACACTCAGCTGATTGCCAGTTTAAATAATTTGAGCAGCAATATTGCTATGATGGGAGCTCAGCAAGTTACCTCCAGCTCGGGGACCACGACCCCTGTTCAAACGCCAGTAACCTCCCCTGTCCGGCGTTCCTCAAGAGCACGTGCCAGTGAGCCAGCACCCAGCACACACAAGCGAAAAAAATAACACCAATCTTTTTGTGCAAATAAATACAAAAATTTGTTAAAAAAACACATTCCTGTGTCCGTCTCCTAAATTTTTTAAGCTGGTCTGTATGTATGTAGTTATGTTTTTCAAGGGTAATGACTGTAAATGTTTTGTTAGCATCAACTAAGCACAATGGACACACCACTATAAACAACAAACAGTAAGTAACAGAACACACAATAGAAAGTAGAGCAAAGTGTTTAGTGAAGGATAATTACAGCATAATAAAACTTACCTGTAAAATATCGCAGGATCACTTCTTGACGTACCTGCCTCCCTACAATTGTACTCACACTGTCACCAGATGTATCTAACTCCTCTGCTTGCTGACTGCTTTCTCCCTCACCATGTGCCAGATGTTGACTTAAACACAGATTATGGAGAAAACAGCAGCAGAACACAATCCGAGTCACCTTTGAGGGACTATACAACAAAAGGCCACCAGATTTATCCAGACACCGAAAACGTGACTTCAGCACCCCAAAACATCTTTCTATCACATTCCGCGTAGCCTTATGTGCATGATTATAACTGTGTTCAGCAGGAGAATCAGGTTGGGACAATGGAGTAAGGAGCCAAGAGTAGCAGCCGTAACCCCCATCACCTGAAAAACATATATAGTCAACATTAGGACATATGTTAGATTATTCTATCACCTCCTCCAAAATCTAGGCTGTGGTTAAAACACATACACACATAACATTTTCAACATACCCAACAGCCAGCCATCAGGCATTTGTCCCTCCTCAAATTTATCGAAGAGCGATGACTGACTGAGGATGAAGGAGTCATGGCAGGCACCAGGGTAACCTGCAACAACACTCATAATTTTTAAATTTGCATCACAGACCACCTGGACATTAGTTGATTGATCCATATGCCTATTAGTATATATATACTGGCGGCCCTTAGGTGATCTCAGCTGAACGTGTGTGCAATCTATGGCCCCCAGCACATTGGGCATGCCTGCAAGCTCATAGAAAGCTACCCTGACAGCACTCCACTCCGACTCCTCAGTAGGGAAGCAGATTGAGGCTTTAATGTGTGGCTCCAACACATCCAAAACCTGAGTGGACATTAAATAAGCTAAGGTGAGTGTCATGTTAGGTATTCTCTACAATACTGTGGTGTTTCAACTTACACAAGCAACACTTAGCCATAACCGCATATGTATTTTTAGACTCACCTGCATCAAAAATCTTGAAAAGGTGGGCTGTGAGATCCCAATGACGTCGCCTGCCACAGCCTGGAAGCTCCCAGTAGCCATAAAGTGTAACACAGCCAGGAGTTTGTGTAGGCCTGAGACAGAGCGAGAGCGTGCTGTCTCAGGGTCTATGCCCAGTTTGACAAGGTCATACAGGTGGAAAATGTTGTTTCTATTTAGGCGGAACATCTGTATGACCCTATCATCGGACAATGCATTTAAGTTTAAACGCCCTCTAAAAAAACGAGGCTGGCGCAGCCTCCGCGGTACCTGGACAACCTGTTGGCCATGTTCACTTACCTGGTCCTGATTCCTGGAAGCCTCATGGAGCAGTCTAACGTATCCCACAGCCAACAAAAAACCATTGCCACACACTACAGCCGCCATTTCAGAGTGAGAGTAGTTCAGAATGTGCCTGAAACACTTTTATAGGCCCAAAAAAACAGGTGTGAGTAATGGATAATTAAGGTCACATGTAAACGCGGTTTTCAAAGGCTGGCGCGTTTTTTTTTAGGAAAAAAATGCGAATCGTAATTTTTCGCGGCCGCGAAATCATTTTCGCGGCAGCAAATGCAATTACGAATGGTTAGTAAATGACCGAGATTCATATCTAAACAGGCGTAATTTGACCGATGGTGTATTCATTCGTAATTTTGAACTTGGACTAGCAAAAAAATACGAATGACCTCATCACTGCCGTGATTAGTGTTTAGTAAATGACCGAGATGACACTTTGAAGAAAAAACGCCATCTCGGTCAAAATCGGGAGCTTAGTAAATATACCCCCATGTCTCTCTCATCTCTGTCACCCACACCACGTCTCTCTCATCTCTGTCACCCACACCACGCCTCTCTCATCTCTGTCACCCACACCATGTCTCTCTCATCTCTGTCACCCACACCACGCCTCTCTCACCTCTGTCACCCACACCACGTCTCTCTCATCTCTCACCTACAACACGTCTCTCTCATCTCTCACCTACACCACGTCTCTCTCATCTCTGTCACCCACACCACGCCTCTCTCATCTCTGTCACCCACACCATGTCTCTCTCATCTCTGTCACCCACACCACGCCTCTCTCATCTCTGTCACCCACACCACGTCTCTCTCATCTCTCACCTACACCACGTCTCTCTCATCTCTCACCTACACCACGTCTCTCTCATCTCTGTCACCCACACCACGTCTCTCTCATCTCTGTCACCCACACCACGTCTCTCTCATCTCTCACCTACACCACGTCTCTCTCATCTCTCACCTACACCACGTCTCTTTGATCTCTGTCACCCACACCACGTCTCTCTCATCTCTGTCACCCACACCACGCCTCTCTCATCTCTGTCACCCACACCACGCCTCTCTCATCTCTGTCACCCACACCACGTCTCTCTCATCTCTGTCACCCACACCACATCTCTCTCATCTCTCACTTACACCACGTCTCTCTCATCTCTGTCACCCACACCACGCCTCTCTCATCTCTGTCACCCACACCACGTCTCTCTCATCTCTGTCACCCACACCACGTCTCTCTCATCTCTCACCTACACCACGTCTCTCTCATCTCTGTCACCCACACCACGTCTCTCTCATCTCTCACCTACACCACGTCTCTCTCATCTCTGTCACCCACACCACGTCTCTCTCATCTCTCACCTACACCACGTCTCTCTCATCTCTGTCACCCACACCATGTCTCTCTCATCTCTGTCACCAGTAGCGGATCTTGCCACGGGCAAGCAGGACTTTTGCCCGGGGCGCGGCCTTCCGGAGGGCGCCGGCGCCATCCGGAGGATGCCGCACCATGGCAAGATCCACTACTCTGTGCCCCCCGCTGGCCGCTGTGTCCCCCGCTGGTCCCGCTGTCCCCCGCTGTGAAGGGAAACTAGACGCTACACGTCTAGTTTCCCTTCGTGTAGAGGACTTTTGCTGTGCGATGCGCGATGACGTCATCGCGCACTGCACAGCATTGTGGGACTGACAGACGCTAGGGGTCATAATTGACCTCTAGTGTCTGTCATCCGAGGAAAGGAGCGGCGCCGGCGGAGATCTGCAGCGGTCGGGAGCGGGGATAGTAAGTATTTTTTTTTTCTTTCAGCGGCGCAACTCCACTGTACAGGCGGCGTAACTGACCACGCCCCCTGTATGAAGCCACGCCCCCATTTTCCGCCCGGGGCGCCAAAGGGTCTAGAACCGGCCCTGTCTGTCACCCACACCACGTCTCTCTCATCTGTCACCCACACCACGTCTCTCTCATCTCTGTCACCCACACCATATCTCTCTCATCTCTGTCACCCACACCACGTCTCTCTCATCTGTCACCCACACCACGTCTCTCTCATCTCTGTCACCCACACCACGTCTCTCTCATCTGTCACCCACACCACGTCTCTCTCATCTCTGTCACCCACACCACGCCTCTCTCATCTCTGTCACCCACACCACGCCTCTCTCATCTCTGTCACCCACACCACGTCTCTCTCATCTCTGTCACCCACACCATGTCTCTCTCATCTCTCACCTACACCACGTCTCTCTCATCTCTCACCTACACCACGTCTCTCTCATCTCTGTCACCCACACCACATCTCTCTCATCTGTCACCCACACCACGTCTCTCTCATCTCTGTCACCCACACCACGTCTCTCTCATCTCTGTCACCCACACCACGTCTATCTCATCTGTCACCCACACCACGTCTCTCTCATCTCTGTCACCCACACCACATTTCTCTCATCTCTGTCACCCACACCACGTCTCTCTCATCTCTGTCACCCACACCACGTCTCTCTCATCTCTGTCACCCACACCACATCTCTCTCATCTCTGTCACCCACACCACGTCTCTCTCATCTCTGTCACCCACACCACGTCTCTCTCATCTCTGTCACCCACACCACGTCTCTCTCATCTGTCACCCACACCACGTCTCTCTCATCTCTGTCACCTACACCACATCTCTCTCATCTCTGTCACCCACACCACGTCTCTCTTATCTGTCACCCACACCACGTCTCTCTCTCATCTCTGTCACCCACACCACGTCTCTCTCATCTGTCACCCACACCACGTCTCTCTCATCTCTCTCACCCACACCACATCTCTCTCATCTCTGTCACCCACACCACATCTCTCTCTTCTCTGTCACCCACACCACGTCTCTCTCATCTCTGTCACCCACACCACGTCTCTCTCATCTCTGTCACCCACACCACGTCTCTTTCATCTCTGTCACCCACATAACGTCTCTCTCATCTCTTTCACCCACACCACATCTCTCTCATCTCTGTCACCCACACCACGTCTCTCTCTTCTCTGTCACCCACCCCACGTCTCTCTCATCTCTGTCACCCACACCACGTCTCTTTCATCTCTGTCACCCACATAACGTCTCTCTCATCTCTGTCACCCACAGCACGTCTCTCTCATCTCTGTCACCCACACCATGTCTCTCTCATCTCTCACCTACACCATGTCTCTCTCATCTCTGTCACCCACACCACGACTCTCTCATCTCTCACCTACACCATGTTTCTCTCATCTGTCACCCACACCACATCTCCCTCATCTCCGTCACCCACACCACGTCTCTCTCATCTCTGTCACCCACACCATGTCTCTCTCATCTCTCACCTACACCACGTCTCCCTCATCTCTGTCACCCACACCATGTCTCTCTCATCTCTGTCACCCACACCACGTCTCTCATCTCTGTCACCCACACCACATCTCTCTCTTCTCTGTCACCCACACCACGTCTCTTTCATCTCTGTCACCCACATAACGTCTCTCTCATCTCTTTCACCCAAACCACATCTCTCTCATCTCTGTCACCCACACCACGTCTCTTTGATCTCTGTCACCCACACCACGTCTCTCATCTCTTTCACCCACACCACATCTGTCTCATCTCTGTCACCCACACCACGTCTCTTTGATCTCTCTCACCCACACCACATCTCTCTCATCTCTGTCACCCACACCACGTCTCTTTGATCTCTCTCACCCACACCACATCTCTTTCATCTCTGTCATCCACACCATGTCTCTCTCATATCTGTCACCTACACCACGTCTCTCTAAATCTCTGTCACCCACACCATGTCTCTCTCATCTCTGTCACCCACACCACGTCTCTCATCTCTGTCACCCACACCACATCTCTCTCTTCTCTGTCACCCACACCACGTCTCTTTCATCTCTGTCACCCACATAACGTCTCTCTCATCTCTTTCACCCATACCACATCTCTCTCATCTCTGTCACCCACACCACGTCTCTTTGATCTCTGTCACCCACACCACGTCTCTCATCTCTTTCACCCACACCACATCTGTCTCATCTCTGTCACCCACACCACGTCTCTTTGATCTCTCTCACCCACACCACATCTCTCTCATCTCTGTCACCCACACCACGTCTCTTTGATCTCTCTCACCCACACCACATCTCTTTCATCTCTGTCATCCACACCATGTCTCTCTCATATCTGTCACCTACACCACGTCTCTCTAAATCTCTGTCACCCACACCACATCTCTCTCATCTCTCACCCCCTACCTCTTCCCTCCTCCCTCAGTTACCGATGGCTCACAATCATTTATGTTTCAAATTCTATGGTGATGGTTTTGCCGTTCCAGGATTGGCAAAGTTGCCACCACTTGTTTCTCTAACGTCCTAAGTGGATGCTGGGGACTCCGTCAGGACCATGGGGTTTAGCGGCTCCGCAGGAGACAGGGCACAATAATAAAAGCTTTAGGATCAGGTGGTGTGCACTGGCTCCTCCCCCTATGACCCTCCTCCAAGCCTAAGTTAGATTCTTGTGCCCGGCCGAGAAGGGTGCAATCTAGGTGGCTCTCCTGAGCTGCTTAGAATAAAAGTTTAAGTTAGGTTTTTTATTTTCAGTGAGTCCTGCTGGCAACAGGCTCACTGCTACGAGGGACTTAGGGGAGAGAAGTAAACTCACCTGCGTGCAGGATGGATTTGCTTCTTAGGCTACTGGACACCATTAGCTCCAGAGGGAGTCGGAACACAGGTCTCACCCTGGGGTTCGTCCCGGAGCCGTGCCGCCGACCCCCCTTGCAGATGCCGAAGTTGAAGAGGTCCAGAGGTCCAGAAACAGTCGGCAGAAGACTTTCAGTCTTCATAAGGTAGCGCACAGCACTGCAGCTGTGCGCCATTGTTGTCAGCACACTTCATACCAGCGGTCACTGAGGGTGCAGGGCGCTGGGGGGGGCGCCCTGGGCAGCAATATATTATACCTTTTTTATGGCTAAAATACATCATATATAGCCCTTGAGGCTATATGGATGTATTTAACCCCTGCCAGATCTCACAAACTCCGGGAGAAGAGCCCGCCGTTTTATGGGGCGGGGCCTATTCTCCTCAGCACACGGCGCCATTTTCCTGCTCAGCTCTGCTGTGAGGAAGGCTCCCAGGCTCTCCCCTGCACTGCACTACAGAAACAGGGTTAAAACAGAGAGGGGGGGCACTTATTTGGCGATATGATTACATATGTGAAAATGCTATAAGGGAAAACACTTGTATAAGGGGTTGTCCCTGTATAATTATAGCGTTTTTGGTGTGTGCTGGCAAACTCTCCCTCTGTCTCCCCAAAGGGCTAGTGGGGTCCTGTCCTCTATCAGAGCATTCCCTGTGTGTGTGCTGTGTGTCGGTACGTGTGTGTCGACATGTAGGAGGACGATGTTGGTGAGGAGGCGGAGCAAATTGCCTGTATTGGTGATGTCACTCTCTAGGGAGTCGACACCGGAATGGATGGCTTAATTAGGAATTACGTGATAATGTCAACACGATGCAAGGTCGGTTGACGACATGAGACGGCCGGCAAACAAATTAGTACCTGTCCAGGCGTCTCAGACACCGTCAGGGGCTTGTAAAAACGCCCATTTACCTCAGTTGGTCGACACAGACACAGACACGGACACTGACTTCAGTGTCGACGGTGAAGAAACAAACGTATTTTCCTTTAGGGCCACACGTTACATGTTAAGGGCAATGAAGGAGGTGTTACATATTTCTGATACTACAAGTACCACAAATAAGGGTATTATGTAGGGTGGGAATAATCTACTTGTAGTTTTTCCTGAATCAGATAAATTAAAGTGTGTGATGATACGTGGGTTTCCTCCGATAGAAAATTATTGGAGGTATACCCTTTCCCGCCAGAAGTGAGGGCGAGTTGGGAAACACACCTTAGGGTGGATAAGGCGCTCACACGCTTATAAAAACAAGTGGCGTTACCGTCTCCAGATACGGCCGCCCTCAAGGAGCCAGCTGATAGGAAGCTGAAAAATATCCTAAAAAGTATATACACACATACTGGTGTTATACTACGACCAGCAATCGCCTCAGCCTGGATGTGCAGCGCTGGGGGGGCTTGGTCGGATTTCCTGACTGAAAATATTGATACCCTTGACAGGAACAATATTTTATTGACTATAGAGCATTTTAAGGATGCATTTCTATATATGCGAGATGCGCAGAGGGATATTTGCATTCTGGCATCAAGAGTAGATGTGATGTCCATATCTGCCAGACGATGTTTATAGACACGACAGTGGTCAGGTGATGCAGATTCCAGACGGCACATGGAAGTATTGCCGTATAAAGGGGCGGTCCATCGGACCTGGTGGCCATGGCAACAGCTGGAAAATCCACTTTTGTTACCCCAAGTCACATCTCAGCAGAAAAGGACACAGTCTTTTCAGTCTCAGTCCTTTCGTACCCATAAAGGCAGGCGGGCAAAAGGCCAGTCATATCTGCCCAGGGTTAGAGGAAAGGGAAGAAGACTGCAGCAGGCAGCCCATTCCCAGGAACACAGCTTCTGCCAAGTCCGCAGCATGACGCTGGGGCTATACAAGCGGACTCAGGTGCGGTGGGGGGTCATCTCAAGAGTTTCAGCACGCAGTGGGCTCACTCGCAAGTGGACTCCTGGATCCTACACGTAGTATCCCAGGTGTACTTTGGAAATTCGAGACGTCTTCCCCTCACAAGTTCCTGAAGTCTGCTTTACCAACGTCTCCCTCCGACAGGGAGGCAGTATTGGGAAAAAATTCACAGGCTGTATTCCCAGCAGGTGAAAATCAAAGTACCCCTCCTACAACAAGGGAAGGGGTATTATTCCACACTATATTGTGGTACTGAAGCCAATGGCTCGGTGAGATATAAAAGATTTGAACAATTACATACAAGGGTTCAAATCAAGATGGAGTCACTCAGAGCAGTGATAGCGAACCAGGACGATATGGTGTCACTGGATATCAGGGACGCTTACCTACATGTCCAAATTTTGCCCTTCTCACCAAGGGTATCTCAGGTTCGTGGTACAGAACTGTCACTATCAGTTCAGACGCTGCCGTTTGGATTGTCCACGGCCCCCCGGGTCTTTACCATGGTAATGGCCGAAATGATGATTCTTCCTAAAAGAAATATGGACGCTTTCCTGATAAGGGCAAGGTCCAGAGAACAGTTGGCGGTCGGAGTAGCACTATCTCAAGTAGTTCTACGACAGCACGAGTGGTTTCTAAATATTCCAAAATCGCAGCTTTTCCGACGACACGTCTAATGTTCCTAGGAATGATTCTGGACACAGTCCAGAAAAGGATGTTTTCTCCCGGAGAAGAAGGCCAGGGAGTTATCCGAGCTAGTCAGGAACCTCCTAAAACCAGGAAAAGTATCAGCGCATCATTGCACAAGGGTCCTGTGAAAAATGGTGGTTTCTTACAAAGCGATCCCATTCGGTAGATTTCACGCACGAACCTTTCAGTGGAATCTGCTGGGAAAATGGTCCGGATCGCATCTTCAGATGCATCAGCGGATAACCCTGTCTCCAAGGACAAGGGTGTTTTTCTTCTGCGGTGGCTGCAGAGTGCTCATCTATGAAAGGGCCGCAGATTCGACATTCAGGACTGGGTCCTGGTGACCACGGATGCCAGCCTGAGTGGCTGGGGAGCAGTCACACAAGGAAAAAATTTCCAGGGAGTGTGATCAAGTCTGGAGACTTCTCTCCACATAAATATACTGGAGCTAAGGGCAATTTACAAGGCTCTAAGCTTAGCAAGACCTCTGCTTCAAGGTCAGCCGGTATTGATCCAGTGGGACAACATCACGGCAGTCGGCCACGTAAACAGACAGGGCGGCACATGAAGCAGGAGGGAAATGGCAGAAACTGCATGGATTCTTCGCTGGGCGAAAAATCATGTGATAACACTCTCAGCAGTGTTAATTCCGGGAGTGGAAAACTGGGAAGCAGACTTCCTCAGCAGGCATAACCTCCACCCGGGAGAGCGGGGACTTCAGCGGGAAGTCTTCCACATGATTGTAAACCGTTGGGAAAAACCAAAGGTGGACATGATGGCGTCCCGCCTGAACAAAAAACTAGACAGATATTGCGCCAGGTCAAGGGACCCTCAGGCAATAGCGGTGGACGCTCTGGTAACACTGTGGGTGTACCAGTCAGGGTATGTGTTCCCTCCTATGCATCTCATACCAAAAGTACTGAGAATCATAAGAAGGAGATGAGTAAGAACGATACTCGTGGTTCCGGATGGGTCAAGAAGGACTTGGTACCCGGAACTTCAAGAGATGCTCACGGAAGAACCGTGGCCTCTACCTTTAAGAGAGGACCTGCTCCAGCAGGGGCCTTGTCTGTTCCAAGACTTACCCCGGCTGCGTTTGACGGCATGGCAGTTGAACGCCGGATCCTGAAAGGGCATTCCAGGTGAAGTCATCCCTACCCTGGTCGAAGCCAGGAAGGATGTAATCGCAAAACATTTTCACCGCATTGGGCGAAAATATGTTGCGTGGTGTGAGGCCAAGAAGGTCCCTACAGAGGAATTACAACTGGGTCGTTTCCTACATTTCCTGAAAACAGGACTGTCTATGGGCCTAAAATTAGGGTCCATTAAGGTTCAAATTTCGACCCTGTCGAATTTCTTCCAGAAAGAACTGGCTTCAGTGCCGGAGGTTCAGACGTTTGTAAAAGGGGTACTGCATATACAGCCTCCTTTTGTGCCCCCAGTGGCACCTTGGGATCTAAATGTTGTTTTGAGTTTCCTAAAGTCACATTGGTTGGATCCACTCACCACTGTGGAATTAAAATATTTCACATGGAAGGTGAAGATTCTATTAGCCCTGGCTTCAGCCAGGCGTGTGTCAGAATGGGCGGCTTTATCATATAAAAGCCCTTACTTAAATTTTTTATTCTGACAGGGCAGAATTGAGGACTCGTCCTCAAATTTCTCCTTAAGGTGTTTTCTGTTTTTCACATGAACCAACCTATTGTGGTACCTGCGGCTACTAGGGACTTGGAGGACTCCAAGTTACTTGACGTTGTCAGGGCCCTGAAAATATATGTTTCCAGGACGACTGGAGTCAGAAAATCTGACTCGCTGTTTAGCCTGTATGCACCCAACAAGATGGGTGTTCCTGCTTCTAAGCAGACGATTGCTCGCTGGATTTGTAGTACAATTCAGCTTGCACATTCTGTGGCAGGCTTGCCACAGCCAAAATCAGTAAAAGCCCATTCCACAAGGAAGTGGGCTCATCTTGGGCGGCTGCCCGAGGGGTCTCGGCTTTACAACTTTGCCGAGCTGCTACTTGGTCAGGGGCACACCCTGACTGAGGAGGACCTGGAGTTCTCTCTTTCGGTGCTGCAGAGTCATCCGCACTCTCCCGCCCGTTTGGGAGCTTTGGTATAATCCCCATGGTCCTGACGGAGTCCCCAGCATCCACTTAGGACGTTAGAGAAAATAAGAATTTACTTACCGATAATTCTATTTCTCGTAGTCCGTAGTGGATGCTGGGCGCCCATCCCAAGTGCGGATTGTCTGCAATACTTGTATATAGTTATTGTTACAAAAATCGGGTTATTCTTGTTGTGAGCCATCTTTTCAGAGGCTCCTTCGTTGTTATCATACTGTTAACTGGGTTCAGATCACAGGTTGTACGGTGTGATTGGTGTGGCTGGTATGAGTCTTACCCGGGATTCAATATCCTTCCTTGTTATGCACGCTCGTCCGGGCACAGTATCCTAACTGAGGCTTGGAGGAGGGTCATAGGGGGAGGAGCCAGTGCACACCACCTGATCCTAAAGCTTTTATTATTGTGCCCTGTCTCCTGCGGAGCCGCTAAACCCCATGGTCCTGACGGAGTCCCCAGCATCCACTACGGACTACGAGAAATAGAATTATCGGTAAGTAAATTCTTATTTTCTTTTTGGTGTGTGATCTCCCAATGTGTGTAGACATAAAACACCACCGGATATAAAACACCACCGGGAGAAAAAGAGCACACATGCAACCGCCTCTGCCCCCTTTGCGGGCACACAAGTGCTCCATCGATGGTTTAAATAATTGAATGGATTAAAAATGATTGTTTAGTGTCATTGTTAGGCTTGTAACGATGGCAATGAATTTTAACCATTCGATGCCGCCCTTCTGAATAGCTCCTGAAAGAGCAGGGTTGGGAGCCGGGTGCTTCTCATCAGTAGGTTCTGCCGCCTCGCTGCATAATGCCAAAGAGTGCGGGTCCATGAAGGCCAAGAAGATGAGATTCTCAGAGAATCATCGCAGCCCTCTTAACACCCAATTCACTAGGATTTTTGGATTTCCCCCAAAATTTGGGAGCCCAGGAAAGTAGGCCAGTGTGAACCATTGTAACAATTTTGAAACAGAAAACCGCACACAGACACTAGCTACAATATCCTTGAATTAACAACATTTATCTTTCTCCAACCTTTGATAAATCTCCCCCTTGGTCTGTTAGGATGGGGAGGGGGAGGGGTCGCAGTTTGCAGAGTTACTGAGACCAGGTCTGACTGGGGGCTCTGGCCTGGCAGCCATGCCCCCAAGATGTGTGAAGAGGCAGCGAAGCTTGCTTAGAGGGCCTCGGTAATTAAAACAGGAAGTCGTCACACCCGCCACACTTGGCCACGCCTCAGTACTAGAGCACAAACCAATCAGTACTTTAGAAAAAAAGAAAATGTAGAATTTAATTCTACGCTGTTCCATAGTTCCATCTCTGCAGATTTAAATGCGACCCAAAGCGCACTTCTGGTTAGCAGACATGTCTCCAAAAATTAGAGGAAAAGGGGCACCTTGAAATGTGTTTCATTTGGAACACTTACTGTAAGCGCAATGGTGTGAAACCAAAGTGCTTTGCGGTACTCATCCAGCACTCTTCATAGACAAGTTCTCCCAAGGCCGAAAGACGTCGACGCAATACGTGATCTCTCCCCATCTGTGTAGCGAATGGTTAACACGCATTATGCGAGAAGTTTATAACCGGTAAGTTCTGACAGCACAACTCTCTCGGCATAAAGTTTTTTTGCACGGAACAATATAGGTGTCACATTATCCAACATGTGTTTATTTTCTATTAAAAAAAGAGACCCCCCGCACTATACTAGAAGGTCGTTTGAGTGCGGTAAGTTGTCTCGAATGCTGTTGGGAAAGAAGGAAAAAAGACATTAGCAGTAATTACACTCTGGCTTGCTGCGGTTCAGTCATTGAGACTTCACACAAACACGGAGACGTCGATGACACTAGGTGGCATTGTACTGACACATTTACACATCATTAAGCAGAGTTAATATCATTTCACAGCGACGGCGTCTTGCAGAGAGGCTGGTGGTCTGAAGTTTCACTAACCTGTACGTGATATGTGAACGGAGAGACTTCCCCACGGATGAAGACGCCAACTGGGTTTGTCACTGGGGCTTGAAATTGCTATAACTCCGAGCATCTGCGCATCTCTAACTCTGTGTCAGCCACAGTTTCACTCAGTAAATAAAAGCTCTCCAGTGGCGCGCCGAATGGACTTGTGCGCCGCAGAGAGCTTGTCTCTCATCTCCGCTGCTGGATTTAACCCCTTAATCACCGTGGTTCCCAGACGGGACCAATTGCAGCGATACCGCTATTTGATGGTTATGGAAAAATAACATTCACCTTCTTTTTGTTTTGTTGCTATTTTATCCTAGTGAACGCTTGGGTTTTATTGCGTGGCAGTATTTCATTTTGTTATGATTCTGTACACTAGAGGCCCTATTTATTAAATTTTTTTTAACTAAAATATAAAAAAATTTTTTTTTACTCCCATGGACACACAGGCTGATCACTGTGAAAAAGAAAATTCATGATCACCTACCCAGGCACCGATGATCGGTGCTCCGGTGCGGGCTGCCCGTCATCGGTGCTCCCTGCTGCTCCTGTGACCGCCGGTGCAGTAAAGTGATGCTTGCAAAGCAGCAGCTCACCTTACAGCACCAGAGATCAGCATGGAGCCCCGATGACCGTCAGCCCTCCAGGAGCTCCAACCACCGATCCCCGGGTGTTGGTAAGTATGATCAGCAGCGGGGGGAATTTGCGGCATGATCGGGGAATTTTTTTCGTGAAAAATACCCTGATTTGGCTGCCGAGTGGCATCGCAGGAACAGAAGCTTTTTCGCAAGCTCTGTCCCTGTATGTGATAATTGATACATCCGTGTGATGTTATCAATTATCGCATTGCGGATTGGGACAATTTTATTACAGCACATCCGCATCTTCAGAAGTCAAAAGTAATGAAGAAAAAAAAGTGTGCAATTGCACTTTGGGAATACTTTCTTCTTCTTCTTTTTATTTGTTGCTTTTTTTAATTATTATTATTATTATTACCACCACTATTTGGCATTGTAACTACTGTATGTCAGTGTAGAGAACACACTGTAAATACAGTTTTTCACCTTCAGTGTAACACAGTTGTCAGGGGGGCACAGATACATCCTTCTATAACCGCTGCCTGCACCGTGGTGATCACTGCAGCAGCACAGGCAACGGGTATACTGTAGATGGATCTATCTGTGGGGTCCAAGAAACTGCTGTTCCTTTGCCGGCACCGCTCGTGACATCATGATGTCATGTTACACCACTGACTAAGAGGAGCAAAGAGGAGCAGCAGCATCCATAAGACACAAAAGGTAAGTGTCTGTGGGTTGTAGGTGGAGGGATGCAGTAGAGATACTGCAGGGCTGAAGAGACACTGGGGGGCTGGAGAGACAGAATGAGGCTAGTTGAAGCTGGACAGGCACTGGGGGGCTAGAGAGACAAAAGGGGACTGGCTTGATTTGGAGATGCCCTGAGCAGCTGGAGAGACAGAAGGGAGCTGGCTGGAGCTGGAGAGACACTGGGTGGCTGGAGACACAGAAGGGGCAGGCTGGAACTGGAGAGACACTGGGTGGCTGGAGAGACAGAAGGGGAAGGCTGGAGCTGGAGATACACTGGGTGGCTGGAGAGATAGAAGGGAGCTGGCTGTAGCTGGAGAGACACTGGGTGGCTGGAGAGATAGAAGGGAGCTGGCTGGAGCTGGAGAGACACTGGGTGGCTGGAGAAACAGAAGGGGCTGGCTGGAGCTGGAGAGACACTGGATGGCTGAAGAGACAGAAGGGAGCTGGAGAGACACTGGAGACACTGGGTGGCTGAAAAGACAGAAGGGGGCTGGCTAGAGCTGGGGAGACAATGGGTGGCTGGAGAGACAGAAGGGAGCTGGCTTGAGCTGGAGAGACACTGGGTGGCTGGTGAGACATTGGGTGGCTGGAGACAGAAGGGGGCTGGCTGGAGCTGGAGAGACACTGGGTGGCTGGAGAGACAGAAGGGAGCTGGCTGAAGCTGGAGAGACACAAGGGGGGATGAGGCTGAAGAGAACTGGTGAGAAAGGGCTTGAGCTGATGAAAAAACATCAGGATAACTGGCACATTACGTCCTCCTTTATCCCATCAGCATGCGCCGGGGGAGCTAAACTTTTGTCTATTTTGTCTCCGAACGCCTGATATGAACTTACACCCATGGTGTAACATTATGAGTCTGTTTATATGTCAACATGCATGAGTCTTTGGGCGGGCCCAGGTGCTGGGGGCTTAGCTGCTAGAGTGTATGGCTATTCCCCCCTCTAGGTATTCATTACAATGGTGTGCGCGCATCGGGTCTTTGATTGCGGCATTGAGAAGGAGTGTGGTTTCACCTTCCCTGCACTCTGGGGTTCTTACAGAGGTCTGGCCCAAGGTAATCTGTACCCCTGTTCATGGTCAGAGCCACTGAAACTTCAGACTTGAAGGGCACACAATCAGGTGCTTGGGAGCATAGATGTTAGAGCAGGCTCTTATAACCCCTTGTTGCATATATTACAATGGTTTGTGTCCATATGAGGCCTTGATGGCGGCATTGCAAGTGGGTGTGGTTACCCCTCCCCTCCCAGACCCCTACACTTGCCCAGGCCTGGGTAATCTGTACCCACTCGTCCCCCATCCTCACCCCTTTTCAGAGTCAAGACACTGATTCGGTTCAGTGAGATGTAGGGTGGAGAATTCTTGGCTCCAGACTTTGGACAGATCTTGGCAGACCTAGAGGTACCATCTGTTTGGGAATTGAAAGCACATGGCGCATGGGCACAAAAATAACAAACTAAATTATGGTTTGCAGAAAGCAGTATGATAATGAACTTTAGTTTCAAGAATGCACAATTCAATAACGGAAGAGGATTCTGCCAGTGCAATGAAGGATTGCTAGATTACCACCAGTTCAAACTTCTCACTTCTAGCAGAATTATACAGCCCCAATGTCTGAGAGCCCCTCCCACTTGTGAGATATCAAATCCAGGTCCTACTAATTGCTTAGTTCCTTAGATTAAGACCTTCATCAGGCCTGATTTCTCTTCAAACTATTGCTGGCTAAGTATCTCACAGATTGCAAGGGTTCCAGAGAATCCTTGGTTCCGTTGGTTGGGAAAGTGGGGTGTCACATTGCAATCATACTGCTGAATGATGCTGTGCTTCTTCCCATCAGTTTGTTTATAATTGTTGGGAATGATGTGTGTGCAGGTGTTGTTATTTGCAGAGTTATATAGACATACACCAGTGGATAACTCTATGAACAACCCAGTTACTTATAGTAGTGTTAGTTTATTGAAGTATAACAGGTACAGCCGTACTCACTGTTGTATCAAAGCTTTGAGCAAAGTGTGATTCTATACAGCTCACCAATTTGGTGAGTGTAAGCTGCCTGCAGGTACTGCTGCAGATATGCTGGAACAAAGGCCCTCATACAGAGTTGATCACTCGCTAGCTGCTTTTAGCAGCAGTGCAAATGCTAAGCCGCCACCCTCTGGGAGTGTATCTTAGCTTAGCAGAAGTGCGACCGAAAGGTTAGCAGAACTGCTCGTAAAAATTTTCATGCAGTTTCAGAGTAGCTCCAAACCTATTCCTAGCTTGCGATCACTGCAGACAGTTTAGTTCCTGGTTCGAAGTCACAAACACGCCCTGCGTTCGGCCAGCCACTCCCCCGTTTCCCCAGCCACTCCTGCGTTTTAACCTCACACGCCTGCGTTTTTTAGCACACTCCCGGAAAACGGTCAGTTACCACCCAGAAACACCCACTTCCTGTCAATCACTCACCGATCAACAGAACGACTGAAGAGTCGCTCGCCCTTGTGTAAAACTGCATACTTTTGTGTGAAAGTACTTGGCGCGTGCGCACTGCGGCCCATACGCATGCGCAGGACAGACGATGTTTAGCCTGATTGCTGTGCTGCGAACAACGGCAGCTAGCGATCAACTCGGAATGAGGGCCAAAGTTATATTGCAGGTCTTTCTGGAGCTAAGTGGGAGACTTGCGTCTCCATCATGTTACTCTACTATAGTCTCACACAGTTCTAAGGAAGGCTGTACAAGATGGCTGCAGTCATACTGCATGGTGCAGAGGTACATCAGATTGGAAGACAGACATACCCAGGTCCTAGTGCTCGCATGTATGCACATATGGAGACAGTGTATTAGCGCACTGCTTTCTAGCACCAACTGTTGCTACAAGCTTCTACATGTTACCCAAACATTTAATTTCAGCTTCCTCGTAGCAAGCTGTAAGAAAGGTAGGGTTAAACACATAATATCTCTGGTGTGGTTTTCTTGGTAAACATCAGTAAGAGTACCCTCACTGACAGCATGGACCATGGCAACAATATGTAGACTCACGAACTTGGGACTATTTTCACTGCCACAATTCTTGGCACTTTTTACATTTGTGACTTTTAAAGCTTGCAAAGTCCCTTTTGCTAACTGGGTTATCCATTCGCACCAGGTGGACCTTGACTATAGTTTCTGTATGTCCCGAGGCTCTCTAAATGCAATATTTGTGAATCCCTCATCATAGCTAGAATGCATGATGCATCACATTTTGCATGCAATGCATCCCGTCACTCATAGCATGCATATCGGTGTTCACTAACGCTGTATGGATGAACATTTTAGCAAAGGACAGCTGTCCCGATGACAGCTGTCATTTGCGATGTGGGACTTCTCCCAGAGCAGAGTGCCATAAGAAGTCTATAGGCTGCTATTGGGTATCGCCATCTAAAATGCCATGCAAAATGTGATGCGTCATACATCCCGCTCCATATCTCTTATGTGGCTTGTCGATATTTAATCTTTTCTGTGAAAGAGCTTCCACGCTGGTAGTCTCTGACTCAGGTACATCTCCAGCCGCAGACATCTCCAGCGACACATAACTTCCAGCTTTTCTACAACTTGCACTGTTTTTTTTTAAGATATCATCCATTGACTTGACAATCTTTCTGATATTTGGATTCCATGATCTGTAGCCTTTGCTTTCATGGCAACAGCCAAGCATGATACACTTCACTGATTTTGAATCCATCTTGCATCTTTTTTCTTTTGGTATATGTACATACGTAGCACTTCCAAAAGTTACGAGATGTCTTACACTTTGCCTTCTTTTTGACCATGCCTCAATAGGTGTTATGTCATGTAGGGGAACTGCTGAGGGCACGACTTCTGCCCAAAACTGCTTCTCTAGGTCTGCTTCCTATAGCATACATCTTGTTCTCTCCACTAGTACATGGTTTATAGTATAGGCAATGGTCAATTAATGCTCTATTCCATATTTTCTTAAGAACTGTTCCACCTCCCTGATGAGATAAATTTTCCTATAGGGAACTGAAATTGGTGACCTCTCTTTTCTAGGACCGAGATGGCAATAAGATTTGTTCTGATTTTTGGTACATAACCACTTCTTGGATATCTGTGAATTTTGTTTTCCCAATTTTTAAATGAGCTTTAATTTTCCCAACTTTAGTAGCTGTAAGGACTTTATTGGTAATCCCTTGGTAGGGTTATATTTGGGTAACTTGGCGAACTACCCCTCATTGCAGCTGAAATGCCTTGTTGCACCTGAATCAATGTACCATTAATCTTTTCTGCAGCTATCTGTAACACTCAGGGCTGACTCATCTCTGCCATTGCATTTCTTGCTTTGAATAGGATTCATACACTTTTCATTGCACGCAAATACCTAGTGACCAATCTTGAGACAATTAAATTATTTTAATAAAATTTTTCTGAATGCTTAACTTTTTGTATGCAATGCAGTGGTCTCAGAGTTTGAATAACAGGTTACACGTTACTGGAACTGTATTAACTTTGCTCTGACTGTGACTGTGTAACTTTGCTGTGTTAGCCTCCTACGCCACAACTAGGAAGTCAGACTCAGGCATCAAGTTCTGTAACATTGCTGTAGCAATCTCTTCATCATCTATTTGCACTCCAAAATACATTAATTGCTGAGAGGCAGACATCATTTTGTCTATGTAATCACATGTTTTAAAAATACACTTCTTAAATGTATTCTCCTCATGAGACCTCCATCCTGATATACTGCTTACAATGCTGTCCACATAACTTTACCTGATGTCTTCTAATGTATTATAGAGTACTTAAGCGTATCTTTCCCATGACTTTGTCTATATTATCTGAACTTCAATCTGCATCTGGTTCTACCACAACCTCACAAGTTTTAAATGTATTTCCATAGCAGACTTCCAGGTTGTATAAGTCTCTGCACTTTTTACCTTAATAAATCCCATTATGTGTGTAGCTCATGCATTCATGCGTCTTGCAGACATACTGTAACTGTGCAGCTTCTGTACTTTAATCAGTCTCTGTATTGATGCAGTGCGCTAGAAACACTCTGTGCTGTCCTCAGACTGGGTTTTATGCTGAGTCTGCACTACACATGTGCTTAGGATGGCATCTATATGCTGCTCTGAACATCTCTAATAACATCTATGTCTGAGTCTGGGTGTTCGGGTAATTTACTCCTGTGTGCCCAGGCACTTCATCCTGTGTGCCTGTGACCATAATCTGCTGGGAATGATGTGTATGCAGCTGTTGTTGTATGCATAGTTATATAGCCACACACCACAGAATCACCCAGCTACTTAACCAGTGGTGTTGATTTATTAAAGTATAACAGGTACAGCCGTACTCACTGTTGTATACACACTGGTGATTGATTGAAACTTTGGTGGTCATTCCGAGTTGTTCGCTAGCTGTTTTCGGTCGCTGCGCAGCGATCAGGCAAAAAAGCACCACTTCTGCGCATACGTATGCGGTGCAATGCGCACGCGCGACGTACTTTCACCATGGCCGATGTAGTTTTACACAAGGTCTAGCGAAGCATTTCAATCGCACTGCTGGCCGCAGAGTGATTGACAGGAGGAGGGCGTTTCTGGGTGTCAACTGAGTATTAGAAAAAAACGCAGGCGTGCCAGGAAAAAGGCAGGCGTGGCTGGGAGAACGCAGGGCATGTTCGTGACGTCAAAACAGGAACTGAACAGTCTGAAGGCATCGCAAGCGCTGAGTAGGTCTGAAGCTACTCTGAAACTGCACAAAATAATTTTGTAGCCGCTCTGCGATCCCTTCTTTCGCACTTCTGCTAAGCTAAAATACAATCCCAGTGGGCGGCGGCATAGCGTTTGCACGGCTGCTAAAAACTGCTAGCGAGCGAACAACTCGGAATGAGACCTTTGAGTGAAGTGGGGTTCTATGCAGCTCACCAGCCAGTCAGTGCATGCTGTTTGAAGGTAGTGGTGCAGGGATGCTGGAACAGGTTTATGTTGCAGGTCCCTCTGGAGCTAAATGGGAGACTTGTGTCTCCATTATGTCACTCTACTACACTCTCACATATTGCTAAGGAATAATGTTGGTCAGCAACCGTAGATGATTTGGTCAATGGTCTATGATAAATGTCAACTAGTTTTACCATTGATGGCAGAGAATCAGATAGTTTCCCACCATCGATGGTAGCCATGGACCCAATGTTTTATTTTCTCCCATGTACAGAGTGCTACTGCTGCAGAGCTGCTAGTCTGTCAGTCAGCAGCCCCCCTGCAACACCCCCAGCTCCGGCTCTTACACACATACAGATGTGAGGAGCCTGTTGCACCATTTGGATCCAGTCTGATCCAGTCAGCGGCAGCAGGGTGCCGCTAGTGGGAACCATGAAGCAGGCTGCTCAGCGGGAAGCAGTCAGTGGAAAGATCTGTCAGGTAAATTCTGTTCTCTGGGGCATGCTGCACAGGGGGGATGGGGGTGGGGGCGTGGGGGGTTCTGCACAGTGGGCTGTTGTACACAAGGTGGGGGACTCTCTGCAGAGGGGGGTTGTGCACAAGGGTGGGATCCGCACAGGGGAGTATTCTACGCAGGGAGGGGTCATTTAATCAAGGTTTTGTTTTTATTGTGGGGGACATTTTTTGGGGGGATCCTGTCAGTGAGAATACGACACTGTATTCCCGACACTGCTTGGAATACCGATGCCAGGATGGCGACATGGATCACAATGTCAGTGGCAGAATCCTAAACACCGGGATCCCTAACGTAAGTATGCTGAGACCGCTGAGAGTTAGGCTGGTATTAGGTTTAGGGTGTGGGGGAGTTAGGGTCAGGCTGTAAGTAGGGAGGGTTAGGGTTAGGCTGTGGGGGCTGGAGGGTTAGATTTAAGCTATGGGGTGGGGGTGGGGGGTTAGGTTTAGGCACCCACTGGGGAGGAATAGGGTTAAGATGGGGGGAAGGTTAGGGGTGTTAGGGACTAGGGTTAGAGTACTTACTTAGTAGGTGTCAGGATCCTGCTCATTGGAATGTAGCTGTCGGTATTCTGATCGCCGGGATTCCGATGCCATCGCCTGTGGATCTGGTCTGCCATATAGGTGCACAAGCCGATATGACATTGTGATCACACCCTTTCATTGCACGGGGAAAGACCAAATCCCACACACTTGGCCATTACCCTGCGTCCGGTAGATCTCCCTAGCCCTAGAGCCCACTCATGAAATTGCATAAAAAAGGTACTTACAATGTTCTGCCTAACCCAATATCATCTGTTACAGCTACTGGTGGAAATAGCCGTTACAGTGATAATTACTATCACATTATACCCTTTAGTCTGTGAGTCCCATAACACAGGTTTATTTAAATCCTCCCAGACTTAGCTTAATTAGTTAGTGTATCAATTACGCCATGATAAATGTGTCCTTGAGCTAATGTTTCCTTCAGAACTTCATGGTAGTTATACAAAAGCTAATTTATAAACCTTAACTACTGTAGTTAATTTAACTTGCTGATGCTTGACACTCGTCTAAATTGGAATCTGCCTTGCACTGTAATACATAATATATTTATTTGTCCATTTACAATTTCCTCGCAACTGGGTGTTTTTTTTTTTCGTTTTTTTCTTTTTTTTTCTTTTCTTTTCTGTAATTAAATAACTAATTAGATCTCCAGATATATTGAGCACAGAAAAATAAAAATTGCAGAGGCAGATGGGACGATGTAGCATACAGTATATACTGTACACATTCCTCGCTGTCTTAAAGAAAACTTCAAGATGGAATTAGAATTAAACACAAAAAAAAAATATATATATTCTATTTCAATAAATGTGGCCTTTTTAGAAAGGGTAAAGTTTTAATTACAGAAAATGTCTAGTTTCCCCCTTATACGGTGTATATTCAGTGGTGCCAAGGGGGAGGGGGGGGCAGGTACTAAGTGTGAAGGACCACGCCTCTCATGATTAGGTCACGCCTCCTGTTGCAGGGCAGCAGTTGTTACAGTGGTCCTAATTCAGACCTGATCGCAGCAGCAACATTTTTCTCTAATGTGCAAAACCATGTGCAGTGCAGGTGGGGCGGATGTAACATGTGCAGAGAGAGTTAGATTGTTACAGGCTGTGTTCAAAAATAGCAGGAGCTGATTGTTTTGTAGTTTATCTCTTTCCACTTTATCACTCTCCAAAGCTTAGTACATTTGCCCTTAAAGCTATTTTTCCAGTCAGAATTTTAGTCCAGACATCTTTTGGAACATAAAACTCCCCTCACGAAAATGTACAGCCTTTAAATATGTATTATTAGCCCAATTTTTCCCTCTTATAAATTATAATACTGGGAGGGCTGCGTTTTGTGATACTACTCCATATTACTGCATCAGAGGAAGAGGTCCATGAAATTTGATGGAGGGTGACCCTTCCTTCTAGGTGCAGCTCTTCATAAATTAATTTCATCTACTGCAGCTTTCCATCTACTGTTGTGTTATCTCCTAAAAAGACCCGACCTGCTTTAAATGCAACTAACCTCATAAGTGAGTGGTCTGCACTAATACTCCTACAAACACTATCTTCCCCAACTAGAGGACTAAAGATTATCTGGATAGATAGTAACCATACACTGCAGTAATTCTGCTAGAATTGCCTCCTCCCTGCCATTTGATACTGCAGCACTTGTGTAAAGTTGCACCTCTAATTTGCTCCAACTCCTCTCATTGCATCTTGGTGTATGTCAATCCCACTTCTGCCACCAATAGTATGTCAGTGGCTCACGCTGGAGCTGTTACTTTCTCTTCTGACACTGACTAATTCGAAACAGTCAAATCTATCCTCAAGACTATACAAGATTATTCACATCAAGACAATAAGGGACATTTGCAATTCATACATTACCTATTATGACAAAAATGGCAGATATTCATAAGTTGATCCCTTTTTGAATGATTACATTATATTCAATTGTGTATCCTACAGAACAGACCAGGACCAATCTCCAGCTAGAACCTTCTTGATATTGACGACACTGTATAGTTTTCCACATTATCTCCATAGACGCACCCAGAATAAGTTTTATATAGTTAGACATTGCACACTTACTCCTATGTCAAAGATAAACAGTAGAAACATTAAAATTAGGTTTAAGTACCCTTCCAAACATTAGACAAGACATTAGAATGTGTATGTTTATGAATGATCCCTGTGAGGGAACGACTTGCATTTATCCCGCAAGACATTAATTTAACCCCACTGAAACCGACCGAAGCCAAAGAAATTCAGCAAATCTCTCCGGTCATCATTCCTAATGTGCAAGTAATCGTTAACAATGGTATTACATGTTTACAAGTCGCAAACACATATTGGGTATTCAGTCGATGTTGGGACTAGGGAGGCCAATCCTGGGATACCCAAGATTGGATTGAAGACCCATCCACCCCAGCCCACACACATACTCACCATCGTGGGTGGGAGCCTGTCTTATGGGCTCTGGAGTGCAGTCTGGGCGGTGTGGGCGCCTGGCATCAGACTCACCATCATGGGAGGGAGAGCTTGCAGGGTGCTGGTGGAGAGGTGCGCTCCGGGCAGCGCGGGCGGCTGGCGTCAGACTGCACAGTGTGACCTCTGACATCATGTCACAATGCGGAGTATGCACTGCCGGGGGCAGGGGGAGCCAGGAGTAGGAAGCCGGGCAGCATCTGAGTGTCTGAGCCTCCTGAGGTCAACGCAGCCCGGCATTAAAAAAAAACAATGGGGTAGGTAAATCCCGCAATCTCCGTGATTGGAGCTTCCAATCCCGGGATGGAATCCCAGCCATTTTTTGGCCTATATCCCGGGATCCTGAAGGTCCCGATCCCAGGATTGGCCTCCCTAGTTGGGACGTGTTTTAAACATAAAACATCCGATTCCTTCTAACAGGGATAGGAGGAGCCCGGAGTCCAAAGGAGCCGCATTGTCTCAAGAAGTTTGGTTATCAAATGCTAGGTTGGGCGAGCAGCTATCTTGTCTCATACCATTCCAATTTTTGAGGGAGTCCCTAATCCTTTTCGGAGGGTGTTTCATCCTGAAACTATGATCCAGTAGGCAATAGAAGTGGGCTCAAGGTCTTACTTCCTGCGGCCATGCCGCGTGACGGACTGGGCCACTCCGAACTCTGATCTGTTGATCTGCGACGGAGGCTGAATCTTTGTACAAAGCAGCACTAGCATTTTTTAGCACAATAGCTGCGCACAAATTTGCAGCTGCGAATACGTCAGCCTGCATCTCACATATCACAGTTTCACAATAATCTGAAGAGAACACAAACACATGAATTAAACAATGCATATCGGTATTATACGACACAGAGACTGGTAGTTTTGCTAATTATTATTGCTTGAACTATAAAGACTAAACTTTGGGCAAAAACTGTGTCCTCTATTATATAACATTATTATTTTAGCACTTAGGTAGTTATCCCAATTTGAATATTTTTTTTCTTCTAGGTGGGGGTCACAAAAAGATCAGAGAAGTTCTTTGGAGTAAAATGACATTTAACCCGTTCACCAATGAGAGAACCTTTTGTGTCAGCAGCTTAGGATGATTAATGGCCTGGCACCAGTCAGCGGTGGGTCGGAAAATGTCAACGCGTCTACAGTTCCACTTTTAAGTAGTGAGAATTAGTAAGTACTAGCTACAGTATGTGTTTTGGTGTTTATATTATCTTTTGTCACTTTGCATAACTTTCTGGGTGACAATGTAAGCCATTCTTGTGCCTAATAAATGTAATTATTAAATTAAGTCTGAGTTATTATTACACAAGGGGCAATATCTTAGGTAAAGTATCAAAATTTTAGTATTTTCATTATTTTTACAATCATTCGTGTATTCAACGAGCAGTTTCTAATTGATCTTTAGGTTCATGGTGGCCTGAGAATTTCTACATATAATAAAGTAAGAAATTAAAAGGAATCAAGTATAGATAGAAACACTGAGCATCCAAATTACCTCAATTCAGTACATTGAGCATCCCAATGACCTCCATTCAGTACACTGAGCATCCCAATGACCTCCATTCAGTACACTGAGCATTCAAATTACCTCCATTCAGTACATTGAGCATCCCAATGACCTCCATTCAGTACATTGATCATCCCAATGACCTCCATTCAGTACATTGATCATCCCAATGACCTCCATTCAGTACATTGAGCATCCCAATGACCTCCATTCAGTACATTGAGCATCCCAATAACCTCCATTCAGTACATTAAGCATCCCAATGACCTCCATTTAGTACATTGAGCATCCCACTGACCTTCATTCAGTACATTGAGCATCCCAATGACTTCCATTTAGTACATTGAGCATCTCAGTGACCTCCGTTCAGTACATTGAGCATCCAAATTACCTCCATTCAGTACATCTGAATGACCTCCATTCAGTACATTGAGCATCCCAGTGATCTCCATTCAGTACATTGAGCATCCCAATGACCTCCATTCAGTACACTAAGCATCCCAATGACTTCCATTCAGTACATTGAGCATCCCAGTGACCTCCATTCAGTACATTGAGCATCCCAATGACTTCCATTCAGTACATTGAGCATCCCAATGACTTCCATTTAGTACATTGAGCATCCCAATGACCTCCATTCAGTACATTGAGCATCCCAATGACCTCCATTCAGTACACGGAGCATCCCAATAACCTCCATTCAGTACATTGAGCATCTCAGTGACCTCCGTTCAGTACATTGAGCATCCAAATTACCTCCATTCAGTACATCCCAATGACCTCCATTCAGTACATTGAGCATCCCAGTGATCTCCATTCAGTACATTGAGCATCCCAATGACCTCCATTCAGTACACTGAGCATCCCAATGACTTCCATTCAGTACATTGAGCATCCCAGTGACCTCCATTCAGTACATTGAGCATCCCAATGACTTCCATTCAGTACATTGAGCATCCCAATGACTTCCATTTAGTACATTGAGCATCCCAATGACCTCCATTCAGTACATTGAGCATCCCAATGACCTCCATTCAGTACACGGAGCATCCCAATAACCTCCATTCAGTACATTGAGCATCCAAATGACCTCCATTCAGTACATTGAGCATCCCAGTGACCACCATTCAGTACATTGAGCGTCCCAGTGACCTCCATTCAGTACATTGAGCATCCTAGTGACCTCCATTCAGTACATTGAGCATCCAAATTACCTCCATTCAGTACATTGAGCATCCTAGTGACCTCCATTCAGTACATTGAGCATCCGAATGACCTCCATTCAGTACATTGAGCATCCAATGACCTCCATCGGGTACATTGAGCATCCCAATGACTTCCATTCAGTACACTGAGCATCCCATTGACCTCCATTCAGTACATTGAGCGTCCCAATAACTTCCATTCAGTACATTGAGCATCCCAAAGACCTCCATTCAGTACACTGACCATCCCTGTGAACTTCAGTTCCCCTCTTTGTGCAAGATTTTAACTTTATGTCGAACGCATGCTCTCCAGAATGCCCTGTGCGTAGCATATCTGAGATGCAAAATCGGCAGTGATGTCGGTAGTCGCAGAACACTGCATCACTGTCGGGGGGGCCAAGGCAGCAGCAGGAAACCAGTGCAGAACTGATTTATAATTTAGAATACTGGGGCACGCAGCGAGGGGGCTTGGCTGCAAGGGCTGCTATCGTGTCAGCAGAGAAAGCCCATCTGATTGCATTCGCATCCAATGCCACCGTGCCAGTTAAGTGATTAATAAATAAATAATAAGGTGCATTGAATAAAAACCTTCAAACACACAAAAGTGACACAAGTAATTAACACCATCCCAATGTCTTCTCGCGATTAATTTAGGACAGAAATCAAGGTAAATCGAGATGTATTGTAGGAAATAATATAATTTTAAATATGATTGAACAACAATGAAAGGTGGTGGTCCTAAATGTTATTAGGTGGGATTGTGGAATGTTAGCTTGTACACTTTTTGTGATGGACCGACACAGAATTCTGCTGGAGGCGGCCGTTTCCCCGGTGGCGGTTCCGATAACCACAGTGCGGCAAAGCACCTGCCCCTGTTCTACAATTAGACGTTTCTTCACAAATTAAATAGCTTGCTGTGCCCGCAGGCTTTGCAGTTTTGAAAATGACTTTCTGGGCACCAACATTTGGACCGCAGGTTGCCTAGAATGGCACTCGCAGCCTAGACAGAGACGCCTGGAGCGACTAAGGTCCCGGTTCAGCTTGAGTAGTAGTTTTGCAAAATTTTTTGCAAAACTACAACTTTTTACTCTAGCATGTGGGGGGCCGCCCAGCACAGGGCAAGGCCACCCTGCATACCGGGTCCTTTCCCCCCAGGCTAAAATACGAGCGTTTCGCTGAACATGAAAACGCTCACATATTTAAGGTAGCCCCCTGCCTTCACACCCTAGCTGTGAAATCAGTCGGCAGGCTGCCATGTTTTGGGTCGCAGAGGCTGTGTGCCCCAGAAACGGTCCGGACACGCCTCCGTTGTCCAGACTGCGCCCCCCAACGCCATGTCTCTGCCTCCAAAATGCCACGATGCCACCCCGTCGACACCCCCCACTGGGGCGATCGCAGTTTCAGTCCTCAAACATGCGCGCACCGGTGTGCACGCATGCGCAGAAGTACAGAAATCGCCGAATAGCGTATTCCGCACTTCTGCTAATGATGCTGAATCGGGAATCCCACCTGGTTCCAGAAGCCCTGCCCACTCATAGCGACATCCTATATTCCGGAGACGGGAATGGCACATGGCGGGGTTCCAGAAGCCCTGCCCACTCATAGGGACATCCTATATTCCGGAGACGGGAATGGCACATGGCGGGGTTCCAGAAGCCCTGCCCACTCATAGGGACATCCTATATTCCGGAGACGGGAATGGCACATGGCGGCATATCAGCTTGCTACGGCCTTGGTTACTTTATCATGTATTATTGATGATGAGCTGTTATGTTTGATCACTTATCGGATACATAATGTCCTAAATCAGACAGTAATGGACCCTGGTACCTTATACTGTACTGAGCAGTACAGATGCATAGGCAAATGCAGGGGGGGGGGGGGGGGGGGGTTTCCAATTGCTCGGAGAGTGGGATCTAACATTGTGACCACCAAACATTCGGAACCCCCCCCCCCCCCCCTTCCCCACCTCCTGCATTTGCCCTTGATATAAGTGGCATATTCTCCTCATTCTGAATCTAAGTCATTTTTGCACATTCCATCAGCAGAATTTGGTGGTTTTACTGTACCTACTACTTCCCAATCACACATCCACTCACATTGTTCCCTAAAGAATGCTCCACACTGCTTTATAACCTCTGACCTTGTTTTGTGCCCCGGGCAAAGTGACAGGAGCCTTCCAATCCCAGCATGTGCCATTCTGAGGGAGACAAATTGCCTAAGCCTACTTGTTATGAAGATGTCACTGTATATACTTTATTATTATTATTATTATTATTATTATTATTATTATTATTATTATTATTATTATTATTATTATATAACTTAGGGGATAGAAGTCACCAAAACAACACAAATATAGGCCCTGTAATCATTTACACCAGCAGTTACATTATATATGGTCTGTATAAACATTGAACTGATGACATCAGAACTCGTCAATTATGAACAGTGACATCATAAAACAGAGTTTATC